>NC_137454.1:235850294-236450294 GCF_964235325.1 Thermobia domestica | reverse complement strand
GAAATAACTAGAGAAAACTACACGATGTTTGTCCACAAGGCGCACTTGCTGGAAGCTCGGATCATAGCAGGGTCTTTCCCCTCCAAAAAAAAAAAAAAAAAAAAATAGATAACTTTGTTTAAGTCTGATGAAGATACTGTTATAGTATTGAAACTTCACATCTTATACAGTGTTTTTACTAAAAAGTGTTGTACCTTGTTACGACTATTGAGTTAAATATAAAATATGTTTACAAGGTCTACAGGTGGTTTATTTAACGTTAGAAATATTTTTTGAACATATCGTTGTGCATGTTAAGGAGATACAAAGAATTTTCACCTATACAAAATTAAACATACTTTCATTACTGCTTACAGTAACTGTATACACATACGTAGTTTTCAACTTAACCGGTGGTTTTCATTTGATAATCAGACAAAAGTGTCTAGGATAAGCGCATATTATAATTACACATGAGACTGGATTTGAGACAGGTCTAGTGCCTAGGATATATCTGCCACACAGGAAGTCCTGGGTTCGATTCCCAGTGGGAGAGATTTTAAGTTTAAGCGCATTGCGGTAGTTCGGATCCCATCTCAAACTGTAGGTCCAAGTTATATATAGCCTCGGTGCTGGAAAGAAACGCTAAACACTAATAATTAACTAATTAGATGGATGCTTCTAGGATCAAACATTTATAGAGGATTTTTGATAGGCGTTCAGCACCCGTAGAATTTTTCGCTGGAATTTATTCCGAAATTTATCACTCTGATGCTGATCGATGCACCAATGAATATCCCTATTTAATTGCACGAATCACTCTTAAAACGGTAGTTACAATCAATCCAACCCACTTTCCCTCTACTGATTTTATCAGGCGCATACAAAGCAATTTCTTTCTAGAGGGGGGTCCAATTTCAATTTGAGAATAAAGAATTTTAAAATTCGTAAAATCGCTCCTAAAATTAGACTAAATTCACAGAAAAGCAGCTTTGGGGGGGGGGGGGAGCTGAGTCCGGACCACCAGAACCTATCGCCTGTGTATGTCCCTGGTTTGTATTTTATTGGTTAAACTAGCTGAAATGCCCGTTCTTCGAACGGGGAGATCAGGTTTATTAAAATATTTGAACTCCCAACTACCCTAACAATATACATTTCAAGGTTTGGGTACAAAACCTCGCGGCCAGAACCTCGCGGCGACAACCTCGCGGACCAAAACCTCGCCTGGCCAAAACCTCGCCTCCCAAAACCTCGCGGCCCAAAATCTCGCCAGGCCGAAACCTCGCCTGGCCAAAACCTCGCCGCCCAAAACCTCGCGGGACAAAATCTCGCCGGGCCAAAACCTCGCGTGGCCAAAACCTCGCCGCCCAAAACCTCGCGGGACAAAATCTCGCCGAGCCAAAACCTCGCGTGGCCAAAACCTCGCGGGACAAAATCTCGCCTGGCCAAAACCTCGCCACCCAAAACCTCGCGGGCCAAAATCTCGCCGAGCCAAAACCTCGCGTGGCCAAAACCTCGCGGGACAAAATCTCGCCTGGGCAAAACCTCGCCACCCAAAACCTCGCGGGCCAAAATCTCGCCGGGCCAAAACCTCGCGCCCCAAAACATCGCCATACCCAAAATCTCGCCTGACCAAAATGTAAATGTTCCAACAGATGATAAGAATGACGGTATAAAAGACGCTGTTTCAGAAGAAGTATCACGGGTATTTGACCAAGTCCCGCGATACCATGTGAAAATTCTATTTCTGTATTAGAGGATTTCAATGTGAAGGTAGGGCGACAGGATGTTTTTAAACTGGTTATAGGGAAAGAAAGTCTGCATAAGGAAAGTAATGACAACTAACGAGGTTAGTTTCGTGAACTTTGGAACATCCAAAAACTTAAAATTTTAACAAAAATCTAATAATATTTATGAAAATATGAAACAATATATGAGTTTTTACGACGTCCCTTGATTATGTCCTATAGGTTAAAGGAGACGTAGATGACCAGGATGAAGGAAATGATCGAATAAAGAAAGTGGGAGGAAACGGGAATAACCCGAGAAAGCCCACGCACACGATGTTTTGTATATTATTATTATTATTATTATTATTATTATTATTATTATTATTATTATTATTATTATTATTATTATTATTATTATTATTATTTGTAACGTGGAATTACATATTAGAAAACACATTGGGTAAATTTTAAAGAAAAGTTTCATTCGCGGCGAGGTTTTGGCACGGCGAGGTTTTGGCCCGGCGAGATTTTGTCCCGCGAGGTTTTGGGCGGCGAGGTTTTGGCCACGCGAGGTTTTGGGCGGCGAGGTTTTGGCCACGCGAGGTTTTGGGCGGCGAGGTTTTGGCCACGCGAGGTTTTGGGCGGCGAGGTTTTGGCCCGGCGAGATTTTGTCCCGCGAGGTTTTGGCCACGCGAGGTTTTGGCTCGGCGAGATTTTGTCCCGCGAGGTTTTGGGCGGCGAGGTTTTGGCCACGCGAGGTTTTGGCCCGGCGAGATTTTGTCCCGCGAGGTTTTGGCCGGCGAGATTTTGGGCGGCGATGTTTCGGCCGCGAGATTTTGTCCGTACACCACATTTCAATAATTGATTATCGGTTCATCCCGACTATACATGTCATCCCCCATGTGACCCCGAAGGGTTGACAGGGGTTTATTAGCCACATTTGGACAGAAACGCCATCGGGTTTGGCACCATTCATCTCCACAACCCCGAAAACCATGGATTCCAAACAAATATCGCTCATTTTCGATTATTTGTACTTCATTCCCCCTGTGACCCCCCTAGAGATGGTAGGGGTATCTGACCTCCACTGAGACTGAAACGCTATCTGGATTGTCACCATTTATCGCCGTGACCCCGAAAACTGAGAAATCGACACTAATACCTGTCATTTTCGATTATTTGTATATGTCATCTCCTTGGGACCCTCTTGGGGATGGTAGGTATATCTCACCCCTACAACATTTTGTGTTGGTTATAAGTAATATGTGTACCAAATTTCGTTAAAATTGCTCCGGGCGTTCCAGAGTTATGCTAGACAATATATAGATATATACAGACACACCTACATACATTATTTTTTTTACATATCATCCTCCTGCGACCCTCCTAGGGATGAAAGGGGTATCTTTCGCCCATAGTGTTTGTTTCCTCACTGTAAGTAATACGTGTACCAAGTTTGGTTGAAATTGCTCCAGGCATTCGAGGGTTATGCTCGAACATACATACATACACACATACATACATACATACATCCTTTTTATATGTATAGATAATGCCTTAACAAGTTTGAAGTTTTTAATCTACGTACAGTACAACATCGTTTATCCGGCCCTCGTTCACCCGGATCTCCGGATAATCCAAACCAGATTTGTAGAAACTTTTTAAAATTTAATGTTCACATAGATAATAATTTTTAACTATGATAGCAAGAACGTAACCATAAGTACGACAAACATTTTCTTTTTGTTTTGATTAAATGTACAGTTCGTGTATAGATTTCACAGTAAATTATGGTAATACTGTACATAAAATGATTCTTATCGAGTTTTAGAAAGCTTTACTCACAAGACGTTGAAGTGAATTGACTCAGGATTTGTTTTGCTTATTATCCATATTATCAGGATTATTCGGATTTTCGATTTTCCAGATTGCCTTTGGTCCCAGATAGTCTGGATAAACATGGATGTACTGTATATAAAAAATACGTATGTATGAACGGATGTAGACCCTATGTGTATGTGTGTATATGTTCTAGCATAATTCTGGAACGCCTTGAGCAATTTCAACCAAACTTGGTACAAGTATTACTTACAGTGAGGAAACAAACACTATGGGCGAAAGATACCCCTTTCATCCTTAGGAGGGTCACAAGAGGATGATATGTAAAAAATAATGTATGTAGGTGTGTCTGTATGTATCTATATATTTTGTAGCATAACTCTGGAACGCCCGGAGCAATTTTAACGAAACTTTGTACACATATTACTTATAACCAGGAAAAAAATGTTGTAGGGGTGAGATACATCTATCATCCCCAAGAGGGTCACAGGGGGATCACATATACAAATAATCGAAAATGACTGGTATTAGTGTCAAATTCTTATGTTAGTGTTCGGGGTCACGGAGATGAATGGTGACTCCCAATGCCATTACCGTAAAATATTGCCTCCACTGGTATGGGAAGTGAGGGGGGAGTTAAAAATAAAAAGTCACGGTGAGTATGACATGAACAAAGAATAGATTCAGTCGAAATAAACCGGGTAATCAATCTTTGAAATGAGCATTATATGGGGAGTTGGGGGATTCAAATATTTTGCACAAACTTCGTCATACTGTGCGAAGAACTAGCATTTTAGCTAATATATATAGTGAAACTTGTATAAAACAGAAGGCGGTGGTTCCGAATTTTACTCGAAGGAATAACAGCGATAAGGACTGTGAGGAGTTTCCGTTATAGACAGATTACCGTTTTATTCAAGTTACGGTTTCTACAAGTTTCACTGGATATATAATCATAGTCAACCATTGTCAATACAGTGCTGGGTGAAGGTCTTTCCGACTCTTTTCCGCAACAACCTATCTTCCATTCTATATCACAAATTCGTTTCTATATCACAGTATATTATTACTCTTGTTCCCAGTGGAGCCTTTAAAATGTATATTCTGAACGATGTTATTTTATTAATATTTTATTATATTTAGAGAGCACGCATAAATCTATATTTATTTACAATATGTTCTACGAAAGTAAATATGTTTCAAAAATGGTATAGTAAGTCGACATACTCTTAAACCGCTAAAAAGTTTAAATTTTCATGTAAGTGGATTATCTGAACTTGACTCTACTACTGATATAAACATATTAAATTTTTAAGTGTTATAAACAAATTAGGTTGGATAAGTGCCAGAAGACACATGTCCCACCATTTTGTCAACATTTGCGATTGCAAGATACTTTCTTATCTTTATAATTTTGCATGTAATATTGCCATACACGACATTTTTTCCTGCCCATTTCTCGAAATTTCATGCTTTAATTCACATGTAAGAGAAGTCCGAGTACCTCTTCAGAAATTCGAGTCAGAGACAGGAGACAGACCGACGTCTATTACTAACGGTGGTTCAGGGTTTATTAATAGTACTTCATCTCTATTTCTACATAATTCTACATTACTTTACAAAATGGATTCTTTTCATCATTTGTAAATTAGTACTTTGCTACTTTTGGCTATTGTTTAGTTTGGTGGGTCCAGATTTTGCACCTACTTTTTTTTGCGATATTCTATTCCGATGCGGTTGTTTTATGGTTTCATATGTTAAATTACGTTACCAACATTAAATTCAGACAGCATTGTCGAGCGAGAGTTAGCGAGTGAAGGCGGGGTAGAGCCCCGCAGGGCACGTTGTTTTCTATCTTTGTTACCACACAATTCACTTTCTTTTCTCACATAAATCACTTCCACTTACCTTTATGGTTTGTACAAATCCCCTACTGCCCTAAACAAAATTGTGTTCAATACTTTCTTGACTAATTGAACACCACTATCAACTCATTTGTTCCGTAAATCGTCCTACTTTTTGCTAGTTTTGGGCCCCCAATACTAAACAATTACCCTACCTTTTAGTGCAAATGGAAATGGTACTTAAAAACTCATATTATTAATTATGTCAAGTACAGTCAAAAAAATTAAATTTTTTAACCTCCAAATTCTTTAAAATCTAGAAGTAAATCATAATATATTAAAATAATGTAATTAGTCATACGGTTCTTATAATTTGGAAGATAAAGTAAAGAAATGGATATAAATTCCTTCCCGGGAATTTATAGGCCAGGGAAAAAACCCGGGAATATTCCTATTTTTTTTAAATCCCTTCCCACTGGGAATATTCCCACTGCCCATCACTAGTAATGTCCAAGAGGTCGGGCGCCCCAAACTATAACCTCAGTGCAGAAAGTGGCCAATCACTTCAGCAAATAACAAAAACATTCATTTTTAACAGTTATAAATTCATCGAAATTAACACATAATTACAAGCAAATTATCTCTCATTGCCTTAGAGCATGTACAATTTATTGAACTTTTACATCATATGTCTCTCCGGTCTTCACAAAATAACCAACTTTTTAAACATATAGGGGAGACCGGGGCTGGTTGGCGAACTTTTCATTCTTTATTTTTTTTATGAGCAGATTGTGCACTGTATTGCAATGTAATGGATGTGTACGGACAGACCAATGTTTCGTCTAATAAATTCCATTTTTGTTTTTGTTTTGTTGCTTACAGTTTTCGAGAAATAATTTTTCTTTCTTTTAAAACGGAGTGTGCCAACCAACCCCTACTGAGGGTCTGGTTGGCTGATAGCGTGGGGCTAGTTGGCATTCTTTTTAAATATAGCAAAGCACACAAAAAATTGGATTTATTAGAAATATACGTTATTTTTCTGAATTCTATTATATATATTGCAATGAAGTAGGCTATTTGAAGTTTGAAATTACTTTTATTCACAACATTTAAAAGAATCAGCATTATGAAATATGAAAACTTCTTTCTTTTATTCTAGCTTGGTTGTCATGACATTGAAAGCTACAAGATTATCAAACCACATCAGTTTTAATATGATTTGGTGTAGGTTAATTCTTCATATTATTTCAAAATATAATTAAAATAACTGAACTATCAAGAAAGGTAGTTTATTTCCCGCTGTTCACAAAGTAGCTAAGAGAAACTAAGATATGTTTTAGCTGAATTATCGAGAAATGCAATTTATTTCCTACTTTCCACAAAGAAAGAAAAAGCAATAGCTAGGCCTCTATTTTTGTAACAAAAGAGCACATGCAAAATATTCTTGATCCTGAGAATTAGGCCTATTCAGAAAATTCAGAGTCCGGCATACAGTCTTTTCTCGATTTCTAAATTTTGACAGCAATCCAATATCTGCATGCTATTCTATAACATTAAAGTAAAAGATTGGTAGAACTGTAAACTATATAACAATAAAACAAACAATGTAACAATAAAAATAAAATGAAATAAAATTTCACATGAGGTTGTTTGGCGCACTTGCCAACCAACCCCAAATGCTATACGCCAACTAACCCCAAGCCGATTTTGTGCAACAAAGTCGTAATTACTCAGCAATTGTTTGGCATTTATGTTTTATTGTTTGAATATCCATAAAAACAAAGTTCAGATCTAACTAATGCTATATTACTTACCTCTGTACCCCAAGTAGTGACGATTCTGTGATGTAACAGAAAACTGAAAAAGATACTTCAGGCTGGCAAAAACACTCTTTATCTAATAGACACCATAATCCGCAAGTTACAAATTCCATATAAAGGTGGCAGCTGCATCCATAGGTCGCTCTTTTATGACAGTAGCAACAGCTCATTATGTTAACTAATGAAGGAGTTATATGCAGTTCGTCAACCAGCCCCGATCTCCCCCAATAAGTAAATGTTAATGCTATTGTAAATGGTTACCTCATTCAAATCCTCAAATATTTGGGCGATGATTTGATTACTTTCTCTTAATTACTCTTAGTTTCTTGCTTGTTATTCATAAATACTTTCTTTCTTTATGTTTTTACTAGATTATCCAGTTATTTGATGATAATACAAACAGAGTTGGGTGTTTTCCGTTTGGCTGAATTGTCAATTGGAAGATTTGTCCATTTTCACGATTGGCGCATTTGGTAATTGGCAGATTTGGTAATTGGCAGATTTGGTAATTGGCAGGTTTGGTAATTGGCGGATTTGTCAATTGGCAGATTTGTCCATTGGCAGATTTGGTAATTGGCTCATTTGTCCATTTTCACGATTGGCGCATTTGGTCATTTTCGCGTTTGGCAGATTTGGTAATTGGCAGATTTGGTAATTGGCAGGTTTGGTAGTTGGCGGATTTGTCAATTGGCAGATTTGTCCATTGGCAGATTTGTCCATTCTCGCGATTGGCGCATTTGGTCATTTTCGCGTTTGGCGCATTTGGTAATTGGCAGATTTGGTAATTGGCAGATTTGGTAATTGGCAGATTTGGTAATTGGCAGATTTGTCAATTGGCAGATTTGTCCATTGGCAGATTTGTCCATTGGCTGATTTGTCCATTTTCACAATTGGCACATTTGGTCATTTTCGCGTTTGGCGCATTTGGTAATTGGCAGATTTGTCCGGGTCCCCTGCCTTCAGGTTCTCGCCTACGGTAGAAGCCAGGGAATTCACGAGTCGGGACAGTAGACCAGGGAACTGTTCGTTGGGAATTGATTTGTTTCGTCGGGTCCCCTTCCTCCATGAGCTCAGTATAGTTCTCCAATTCTTTAGTGGCACATACACGCTTATGTCCCACGGCTGGAGCAGATGTGTCGACGTTCACAGAAAGGAAAAATCACTGATATATATGTCAAAGTTGCCACGCTCACTCAAAGTGACTCCCAGTGTCAAAATAGCCCCGTTTTACGGTACTATTTCAACAAGCAACAATGGAACATACGAAACCATCGTAAACACTTTTCAAAGTATGGTGTATTTGGCGTTTTGAACGTTAACATGTCAGCAAGCTATAAAGAACTACATATTTTGGAAAGCTACTTTGTCTTTCAAATATTTGTCATTTCATTGATCCTCTATGTCTACACTTTCCAAACAGAACTAATATTTTCCCTCATCTTCCACACTTTTGTTTATAACCCCGGTTACCCTAGCAGACATCTGCTACGTTAAATACAAATTTTTAACAGGGTTGCCAGCAACATCTGAAATTTAATACCATACAGTGCTCTACATATTATTCGATATACACAAACAAAACAAAAATAACGAATGAATACTCAAATCATTAAAAAGGAATCTATCATACGGCGGTAAATACAACAATGGACAAAATACTAAGGGAAGATTAACGCTGCAATGAAAAACTCATTTTGTAAGAGAAGAACGAAAAAGAAATGAACGCATATGAATCGTACACCTAATTATACAATATTCATCTACATAAATCCCACTATAATTGAAACTCACTTAGAATGTGAGAACGGTACTACAAAAGACCGAAAATACGAGGTGTTTTAAAAAATAATTTCGTAATTTTACGTCCAGCTCCCATATCAATTAAGACACAAAAACCGGAAGTGACCTTATAGAAATCGAAATCCAAGTTATGCAATAATGATCTACATCGATACCACTATAATTTATACCCACCTAGAATCTAGGGATGGTACTACAAACGACAGAAAACACGAGGTGTTTCAAAAAATAATTTCGTAATTTTAGGTCCAGCTCCCATATCAATTAAGACAAAAAACCGGAAGTGACCTTATAGAAATCGAAATCCAGGTTATGCAATAATGATCTACATCGAAACCATTATAATTTATACCCACCTAGAATCTAGGGACGGTACGACAAAACACCGAAAATACGAGGTGTTTTAAAAAAATAATTTTGTACTTTTTTTAGGTCCAGCTTTCATACCAATTAAGACACAAAAACCGGAAGTGACCCTATAGAAATCGAAATCCAAATTATGCAATAATGATCTACATCGAAACCACTATAATTTATACCCACCAAGAATCTAGGGACGTTACTACAAAAGACCGAAAATACGAGATGTTTCAAAAAAGAATTTTGTACCTCTAGGTCCAGCTTTCATACCAATTAAGACACAAAAATCGGAAGTGACCTTATAGAAATCGAAATCCAAGTTATGCAATAATGATCTACATCGATACCGCTATAATTTATACCCATCTAGAATCTAGGGACGGTACTACAAACGACAGAAAACACGAAATGTTTCAAAAAATAATTTCGTAATTTTAGGTCCAGCTCCCATATCAATTAAGACACAAAAACCGGAAGTGACCTTATAGAAATCGAAATCCAAATTATGCAATAATGATCTACATCAAAACCACTATAATTTATACCCACCAAGAATCTAGGGACGTTACTACAAAAGACCGAAAATACGAGATGTTTCAAAAAATAATTTTGTACTTTTAGATCCAGCTTTCATACCAATTAAGACACAAAAATCGGAAGTGACCTTATAGAAATCGAAATCCAAGTTATGCAATAATGATCTACATCGATACCGCTATAATTTATACCCATCTAGAATCTAGGGACGGTACTACAAACGACAGAAAACACGAGGTGTTTTAAAAAATAATTTCGTAATTTTAGGTCCAGCTCCCATATCAATTAAGACACAAAAACCGGAAGTGACCTTATAGAAATCGAAATCCAAATTATGCAATAATGATCTACATCGAAACCACTATAATTTATACCCACCAAGAATCTAGGGACGTTACTACAAAAGACCGAAAATACGAGATGTTTCAAAAAATAATTTTGTAATTTTAGGTCCAGCTTTCATACAAATTAAGACACAAAAATCGGAAGTGACCTTATAGAAATCGAAATCCAAGTTATGTAATAATGATCTACATCGATACCGCTATAAGTTATACCCATCTAGAATCTAGGGACGGTACTACAAACGACAGAAAACACGAGGTGTTTCAAAAAATAATTTCGCAATTTTAGGTCCAGCTCCCATATCAATTAAGACACAAAAACCGGAAGTGACCTTATAGAAATCGAAATCCAAGTTATGCAATAATGATCTACATCGATCCCACTATAATTTATACCCATCTAGAATCTAGGGACGGTACTACAAACGACAGAAAACACGAGGTGTTTCAAAAAATAATTTCGTAATTTTAGGTCCAGCTCCCATACCAATTAAGACACAAAAACCGGAAGTGACCTTATAGAAATCGAAATCCAAATTATGCAATAATGATCTACATCGAAACCACTATAATTTATACCCACCAAGAATCTAGGGACGTTACTACAAAAGACCGAAAATACGAAATGTTTCAAAAAATAATTTTGTACTTTTAGGTCCAGCTTTCATACCAATTAAGACACAAAAATCGTAAGTGACCTTATAGAAATCGAAATCCAAGTTATGCAATAATGATCTACATCGATCCCACTATAATTTATACCCACCTAGAATCTAGGGACGGTACTACAAACGACAGAAAACACGAGGTGTTTCAAAAAATAATTTCGTAATTTTAGGTCCAGCTTCCATATCAATTAAGACAAAAAACCGGAAGTGACCTTATAGAAATCGAAATCCAAGTTATGCAATAATGATCTACATCGATACCACTATACTTTATACCCACCTAGAATCTAGGGACGGTACGACAAAACACCGAAAATACGAGGTGTTTTAAAAATATATTTTTTTCTTTTAGATCCAACTCCCATACCAATTAAGAAACAAAAACCGGAAGTGACCTTATAGAAATCGAAATCCAATTTATGCAATAATGGTCTACATCGAAACCACTATAATTTATACCCATCTAGAATCTAGGGACGGTACTACAAACGACAGAAAACACGACGTGTTTCAAAAAAGAATTTCGTAATTTTAGGTCCAGCTCCCATATCAATTAAGACAAAAAACCGGAAGTGACCTTATAGAAATCGAAATCCAAATTATGCAATAATGATCTACATCGATACCACTATAATTTATACCCACCTAGAATCTAGGGACGGTACTACAAACGACAGAAAACACGAGGTGTTTCAAAAAATAATTTCGTAATTTTAGGTCCAGCTCACATATCAATTAAGACAAAAAACCAGAAGTAACCTTATAGAAATCGAAATCCAAGTTATGCAATAATGATCTACATCGAAACCACTATAATTTGTACCCACTAAGAATCTAGGGACGTTACTACAAAAGACCGAAAATACGAGATGTTTCAAAAAATAATTTTGTACTTTTAGGTCCAGCTTTCATACCAATTAAGACACAAAAACCGGAAGTGACCTTATAGAAATCGAAATCCAAGTTATGCAATAATGATCTACATCCATCCCACTATAACTCATACCCATCTAGAATCTAGGGACGGTACCACAAACGACAGAAAGCACGAGGTGTTTCAAAAATAATTTCGTACTTTTAGGTCCAGCTCCCATATCAATTAAGACACAAAAACCGGAAGTGACCTTATAGAAATCGAAATCCAAGTTATGCAATAATGATCTACATCCATCCCACTATAATTCATACCCACCAAGAACCTAGGGACGGTACTACAAAATACCGAAATTACAAGGTGTAAAAAATAATTTTGTACCTTCAAGTCCAGCTCCCATACCAATTAAGACACAAAAACCGGAAGTGACCTTATAGAAATCGAAATCCAAGTTATGCAATAATGATCTACATCGAAACCACTATAATTTATACCCACTTATAATCTAGGGACGGTACTACAAACGACAGAAAACACGAGGTGTTTCAAAAAATAATTTCATAATTTTAGGTACAGCTCCCATATCAATTAAGACAAAAAACCGGAATTGACCTTATAGAAATCGAAATCCAAGTTATGCAATAATGATCTACATCGATCCCACTATAATTTATACCCACTTAGAATGTAGGGACGGTACGACAAAACACCGAAAATACGAGGTGTTTTAAAAAATAATTCTGTAGTTTCAAGTCCAGCTCCCATACAAATTAAGACAAAAGCCGGAAGTGACTTTATAGAAATCGAAATCCTAGTTACGCAATAATGATCTACATCGATACCACTATAATTTATACCCACTTAGAATCTAGGGACGGTACGACCAAACACCGAAAATACGAGGTGTTTTAAAAATATATTTTTTTCTTTTAGATCCAACTCCCATACCAATTAAGACACAAAAACCGGAAGTGACCTTATAGAAATCGAAATCCAAATTATGCAATAATGATCTACATCGAAACCACTATAATTTATACCCACCAAGAATCTAGGGACGTTACTACAAAAGACCGAAAATACGAGATGTTTCAAAAAATAATTTTGTACTTTTAGGTCCAGCTTTCATACAAATTAAGACACAAAAATCGGAAGTGACCTTATAGAAATCGAAATCCAAGTTACGTAATAATGATCTACATCGATACCGCTATATGTTATACCCATCTAGAATCTAGGGACGGTACTACAAACGACAGAAAACACGAAGTGTTTCAAAAAATAATTTCATAATTTTAGGTCCAGCTCCCATATCAATTAAGACACAAAAACCGGAAGTGACCTTATAGAAATCGAAATCCAAGTTATGCAATAATGATCTACATCGATCCCACTATAATTTATACCCATCTATAATCTAGGGACGGTACTACAAACGACAGAAAACACGAGGTGTTTCAAAAAATAATTTCGTAATTTTAGGTCCAGCTCCCATACCAATTAAGACACAAAAACCGGAAGTGACCTTATAGAAATCGAAATCCAAATTATGCAATAATGATCTACATCGAAACCACTATAATTTATACCCACCAAGAATCTAGGGACGTTACTACAAAAGACCGAAAATACGAGATGTTTCAAAAAATAATTTTGTACTTTTAGGTTCAGCTTTCATCCCAATTAAGACACAAAAATCGTAAGTGACCTTATAGAAATCGAAATCCAAGTTATGCAATAATGATCTACATCGATCCCACTAAAATTTATACCCACCTAGAATCTAGGGACGGTACTACAAACGACAGAAAACACGAGGTGTTTCAAAAAATAATTTCGTAATTTTAGGTCCAGCTTCCATATCAATTAAGACAAAAAACCGGAAGTGACCTTATAGAAATCGAAATCCAAGTTATGCAATAATGATCTACATCGATACCACTGTACTTTATACCCACCTAGAATGTAGGGACGGTACGACAAAACACCGAAAATACGAGTTGTTTTAAAAATATATTTTTTTCTTTTAGAAACAACTCCCATACCAATTAAGACACAAAACCGGAAGTGACCTTATAGAAATCGAAATCCAAATTATGCAATAATGATCTACATCGATACCACTATAATTTATACCCACCTAGAATCTAGGGAGGGTACTACAAACGACAGAAAACACGAGGTGTTTCAAAAAATAATTTCGTAATTTTACGTCCGGCTCCCATATCAATTAAGACACAAAAACCGGAAGTGACCTTATAGAAATCGAAATCCAAGTTATGCAAAAATGATCTACATCGATACCACTATAATTTATACCCACCAAGAATCTAGGGACGGTACTACAAACGACAGAAAACTCGAGGTGTTTCAAAAAATAATTTCGTAATTTTAGGTCCAGCTCCCATATCAATTAAGACAAAAAACCGGAAGTGACCTTATAGAAATCGAAATCCAAGTTATGCAATAATGATCTACATCGCTACCACTATAATTTATACCCACCTAGAATCTAGGGACGGTACGACAAAACACCGAAAATACGAGTTGTTTTAAAAAAATAATTTTGTACTTTTTTTTAGGTCCAGCTTTCATACCAATTAAGACACAAAAACCGGAAGTGACCTTATAGAAATCGAAATCCAAATTATGCAATAATGATCTACATCGAAACCACTATAATTTATACCCACCAAGAATCTAGGGACGTTACTACAAAAGACCGAAAATACGAGATGTTTCAAAAAATAATTTTGTACTTTTAGGTCCAGCTTTCATACCAATTAAGACACAAAAATCGGAAGTGACCTTATAGAAATCGAAATCCAAGTTATGCAATAATGATCTACATCGATACCGCTATAATTTATACCCATCTAGAATCTAGGGACGGTACTACAAACGACAGAAAACACGAAATGTTTCAAAAAATAATTTCGTAATTTTACGTCCAGCTCCCATATCAATTAAGACACAAAAACCGGAAGTGACCTTATAGAAATCGAAATTCAAATTATGCAATAACGATCTACATCGAAACCACTATAATTTATACCCACCAAGAATCTAGGGACATTACTACAAAAGACCGAAAATACGAGATGTTTCAAAAAATAATTTTGTACTTTTAGATCCAGCTTTCATACCAATTAAGACACAAAAATCGGAAGTGACCTTATAGAAATCGAAATCCAAGTTATGCAATAATGATCTACATCGATACCGCTATAATTTATACCCATCTAGAATCTAGGGACGGTACTACAAACGACAGAAAACACGAGGTGTTTTAAAAAATAATTTCGTAATTTTAGGTCCAGCTCCAATATCAATTAAGACACAAAAACCGGAAGTGACCTTATAGAAATCGAAATCCAAATTATGCAATAATGATCTACATCGAAACCATTATAATTTATACCCACCAAGAATCTAGGGACGTTACTACAAAAGACCGAAAATACGAGATGTTTCAAAAAATAATTTTGTACTTTTAGATCCAGCTTTCATACCAATTAAGACAAAAAAAATCGGAAGTGACCTTATAGAAATCGAAATCCAAGTTATGCAATAATGATCTACATCGATACCGCTATAATTTATACCCATCTAGAATCTAGGGACGGTACTACAAACGACAGAAAACACGAGGTGTTTCAAAAAATAATTTCGTAATTTTAGGTCCAGCTCCCATACCAATTAAGACACAAAAACCGGAAGTGACCTTATAGAAATCGAAATCCAAATTATGCAATAATGATCTACATCGAAACCACTATAATTTATACCCACCAAGAATCTAGGGACGTTACTACAAAAGACCGAAAATACGAGATGTTTCAAAAAATAATTTTGTACTTTTAGGTCCAGCTTTCATCCCAATTAAGACACAAAAATCGTAAGTGACCTTATAGAAATCGAAATCCAAGTTATGCAATAATGATCTACATCGATCCCACTAAAATTTATACCCACCTAGAATCTAGGGACGGTACTACAAACGACAGAAAACACGAGGTGTTTCAAAAAATAATTTCGTAATTTTAGGTCCAGCTTCCATATCAATTAAGACAAAAAACCGGAAGTGACCTTATAGAAATCGAAATCCAAGTTATGCAATAATGATCTACATCGATACCACTGTACTTTATACCCACCTAGAATGTAGGGACGGTACGACAAAACACCGAAAATACGAGTTGTTTTAAAAATATATTTTTTTCTTTTAGAAACAACTCCCATACCAATTAAGACACAAAACCGGAAGTGACCTTATAGAAATCGAAATCCAAATTATGCAATAATGATCTACATCGATACCACTATAATTTATACCCACCTAGAATCTAGGGAGGGTACTACAAACGACAGAAAACACGAGGTGTTTCAAAAAATAATTTCGTAATTTTACGTCCGGCTCCCATATCAATTAAGACACAAAAACCGGAAGTGACCTTATAGAAATCGAAATCCAAGTTATGCAAAAATGATCTACATCGATACCACTATAATTTATACCCACCAAGAATCTAGGGACGGTACTACAAACGACAGAAAACTCGAGGTGTTTCAAAAAATAATTTCGTAATTTTAGGTCCAGCTCCCATATCAATTAAGACAAAAAACCGGAAGTGACCTTATAGAAATCGAAATCCAAGTTATGCAATAATGATCTACATCGTTACCACTATAATTTATACCCACCTAGAATCTAGGGACGGTACGACAAAACACCGAAAATACGAGGTGTTTTAAAAAAATAATTTTGTACTTTTTTTTAGGTCCAGCTTTCATACCAATTAAGACACAAAAACCGGAAGTGACCTTATAGAAATCGAAATCCAAATTATGCAATAATGATCTACATCGAAACCACTATAATTTATACCCACCAAGAATCTAGGGACGTTACTACAAAAGACCGAAAATACGAGATGTTTCAAAAAATAATTTTGTACTTTTAGATCCAGCTTTCATACCAATTAAGACACAAAAATCGGAAGTGACCTTATAGAAATCGAAATCCAAGTTATGCAATAATGATCTACATCGATACCGCTATAATTTATACCCATCTAGAATCTAGGGACGGTACTACAAACGACAGAAAACACGAGGTGTTTTAAAAAATAATTTCGTAATTTTAGGTCCAGCTCCAATATCAATTAAGACACAAAAACCGGAAGTGACCTTATAGAAATCGAAATCCAAATTATGCAATAATGATCTACATCGAAACCATTATAATTTATACCCACCAAGAATCTAGGGACGTTACTACAAAAGACCGAAAATACGAGATGTTTCAAAAAATAATTTTGTACTTTTAGATCCAGCTTTCATACCAATTAAGACAAAAAAATCGGAAGTGACCTTATAGAAATCGAAATCCAAGTTATGCAATAATGATCTACATCGATACCGCTATAATTTATACCCATCTAGAATCTAGGTACGGTACTACAAACGACAGAAAACACGAGGTGTTTTAAAAAATAATTTCGTAATTTTAGGTCCAGCTCCCATATCAATTAAGACACAAAAACCGGAAGTGACCTTATAGAAATCGAAATCCAAATTATGGAATAATGATCTACATCGAAACCACTATAATTTATACCCACCAAGAATCTAGGGATGTTACTACAAAAGACTGAAAATACGAGATGTTTCAAAAAATAATTTTGTACTTTTAGGTCCAGCTTTCATTCAAATTAAGACACAAAAATCGGAAGTGACCTTATAGAAATCGAACTCCAAGTTATGTAATAATGATCTACATCGATACCGCTATAAGTTATATCCATCTAGAATCTAGGGACGGTACTACAAACGACAGAAAACACGAGGTGTTTCAAAAAATAATTTCGTAATTTTAGGTCCAGCTCCCATATCAATTAAGACACAAAAACCGGAAATGACCTTATAGAAATCGAAATCCAAGTTATGCAATAATGATCTACATCGATCCCACTATAATTTATACCCATCTAGAATCTAGGGACGGTACTACAAACGACAGAAAACACGAGGTGTTTCAAAAAATAATTTCGTAATTTTAGGTCCAGCTCCCATACCAATTAAGACACAAAAACCGGAAGTGACCTTATAGAAATCGAAATCCAAATTATGCAATAATGATCTACATCGAAACCACTATAATTTATACCCACCAAGAATCTAGGGACGTTACTACAAAAGACCGAAAATACGAGATGTTTCAAAAAATAATTTTGTACTTTTAGGTCCAGCTTTCATACAAATTAAGACACAAAAATCGTAAGTGACCTTATAGAAATCGAAATCCAAGTTATGCAATAATGATCTACATCGATACCACTAAAATTTATACCGACCTAGAATCTAGGGACGGTACTACAAACGACAGAAAACACGAGGTGTTTCAAAAAATAATTTCGTAATTTTAGGTCCAGCTCCCATATCAATTAAGACAAAAACCGGAAGTGACCTTATAGAAATCGAAATCCAAGTTATGCAATAATGATCTACATCGATACCACTATACTTTATACCCACCTATAATCTAGGGACGGTACGACAAAACACCGAAAGTACGAGGTGTTTTAAAAATATATTTTTTTTTTTAGATCCAACTCCCATACCAATTAAGACACAAAAACCGGAAATGACCTTATAGAAATCGAAATCCAATTTATGCCATAATGGTCTACATCGAAACCACTATAATTTATACCCATCTAGAATCTAGGGACGGTAATACAAACGACAGAAAACACGACGTGTTTCAAAAAAGAATTTCGTAATTTTAGGTCCAGCTTCCATATCAATTAAGACAAAAAACCGGAAGTGACCTTATAGAAATCGAAATCCAAATTATGCAATAATGATCTACATGGATACCACTATAATTTATACCCACCTAGAATTTAGGGACGGTACTACAAACGACAGAAAACACGAGGGGTTTCAAAAAATAATTTCGTAATTTTAGGTCCAGCTCCCATATCAATTAAGACAAAAAACCGGAAGTGACCTTATAGAAATCGAAATCCAAGTTATGCAATAATGATCTACATCCATCCCACAATAATTCATACCCACCAAGAACCTAGGGACGGTACTACAAAATACCGAAGTTACAAGGTGTTGTAAAAAATAATTTTGTACTTTCAAGTCCAGCTCCCATACCAATTAAGACACAAAAACCGGAAGTGACCTTATAGAAATCGAAATCCAAGTTATGCAATAATGATCTACATCGAAACCACTATAATTTATACCCACCTATAATCTGGGGACGGTACTTCAAACGACAGAAAACACGAGGTGTTTCAAAAAATATTTTCGTAATTTTAGGTCCAGCTCCCATATCAATTAAGACAAAAAACCGGAAGTGACCTTATAGAAATCGAAATCGTAGTTATGCAATAATGATCTACATCGATACCACTATAATTTATACCCACTTAGAATGTAGGGACGGTACGACAAAACACCGAAAATACGAGGTGTTTTAAAAAATAATTCTGTAGTTTCAAGTCCAGCTCCCATACAAATTAAGACAAAAGCCGGAAGTGACTTTATAGAAATCGAAATCCTAGTTACGCAATAATGATCTACATCGATACCACTATAATTTATACCCACTTAGAATCTAGGGACGGTACGACCAAACACCGAAAATACGAAATGTTTTAAAAATATATTTTTTTATTTTAGATCCAACTCCCATACCAATTAAGACACAAAAACCGGAAGTGACCTTACAGAAATCGAAATCCAAATTATGCAATAATGATCTACATCCAAACCACTATAATTTATACCCACCAAGAATCTAGGGACGTTACTACAAAAGACCGAAAATACGAGATGTTTCAAAAAATAATTTTGTACTTTTAGGTCCAGCTTTCATACAAATTAAGACACAAAAATCGGAAGTGACCTTATAGAAATCGAAATCCAAGTTATGTAATAATGATCTACATCGATACCGCTATAAGATATACCCATCTAGAATCTAGGGACGGTACTACAATCGACAGAAAACACAAGGTGTTTCAAAAATAATTTCGTAATTTTAGGTCCAGCTCCCATATCAATTAAGACACAAAAACCGGAAGTGACCTTATAGAAATCGAAATCCAAGTTATGCAATAATGATCTACATCGATCCCACTATAATTTATACCCATCTATAATCTAGGGACGGTACTACAAACGACAGAAAACACGAGGTGTTTCAAAAAATAATTTCGTAATTTTAGGTCCAGCTCCCATACCAATTAAGACACAAAAACCGGAAGTGACCTTATAGAAATCGAAATCCAAATTATGCAATAATGATCGACATCGAAACCACTATAATTTATACCCACCAAGAATCTAGGGATGTTACTACAAAAGACCGAAAATACGAGATGTTTCAAAAAATAATTTTGTACTTTTAGGTCCAGCTTTCATCCCAATTAAGACACAAAAATCGTAAGTGACCTTATAGAAATCGAAATCCAAGTTATGCAATAATGATCTACATCGATCCCACTAAAATTTATACCAACCTAGAATCTAGGGACGGTACTACAAACGACAGAAAACACGAGGTGTTTCAAAAAATAATTTCGTAATTTTAGGTCCAGCTTCCATATCAATTAAGACAAAAAACCGGAAGTGACCTTATAGAAATCGAAATCCAAGTTATGCAATAATGATCTACATCGATACCACTGTACTTTATACCCACCTAGAATGTAGGGACGGTACGACAAAACACCGAAAATACGAGTTGTTTTAAAAATATATTTTTTTCTTTTAGAAACAACTCCCATACCAATTAAGACACAAAAACCGGAAGTGACCTTATAGAAATCGAAATCCAAATTATGCAATAATGATCTACATCGATACCACTATAATTTATACCCACCAAGAATCTAAGGACGGTACTACAAACGACAGAAAACTCGAGGTGTTTCAAAAAATAATTTCGTAATTTTAGGTCCAGCTCCCATATCAATTAAGACAAAAAACCGGAAGTGACCTTATAGAAATCGAAATCCAAGTTATGCAATAATGATCTACATCGTTACCACTATAATTTATACCCACCTAGAATCTAGGGACGGTACGACAAAACACCGAAAATACGAGGTGTTTTAAAAAAATAATTTTGTACTTTTTTTTAGGTCCAGCTTTCATACCAATTAAGACACAAAAACCGGAAGTGACCTTATAGAAATCGAAATCCAAATTATGCAATAATGATCTACATCGAAACCACTATAATTTATACCCACCAAGAATCTAGGGACGTTACTACAAAAGACCGAAAATACGAGATGTTTCAAAAAATAATTTTGTACTTTTAGGTCCAGCTTTCATACCAATTAAGACACAAAAATCAGAAGTGACCTTATAGAAATCGAAATCCAAATTATGCAATAATGATCTACATCCAAACCACTATAATTTATACCCATCTAGAATCTAGGGACGGTACTACAAACGACAGAAAACACGAAATGTTTCAAAAAATAATTTCGTAATTTTACGTCCAGCTCCCATATCAATTAAGACACAAAAACCGGAAGTGACCTTATAGAAATCGAAATTCAAATTATGCAATAACGATCTACATCGAAACCACTATAATTTATACCCACCAAGAATCTAGGGACGTTACTACAAAAGACCGAAAATACGAGATGTTTCAAAAAATAATTTTGTACTTTTAGATCCAGCTTTCATACCAATTAAGACACAAAAATCGGAAGTGACCTTATAGAAATCGAAATCCAAGTTATGCAATAATGATCTACATCGATACCGCTATAATTTATACCCATCTAGAATCTAGGGACGGTACTACAAACGACAGAAAACACGAGGTGTTTTAAAAAATAATTTCGTAATTTTAGGTCCAGCTCCAATATCAATTAAGACACAAAAACCGGAAGTGACCTTATAGAAATCGAAATCCAAATTATGCAATAATGATCTACATCGAAACCATTATAATTTATACCCACCAAGAATCTAGGGACGTTACTACAAAAGACCGAAAATACGAGATGTTTCAAAAAATAATTTTGTACTTTTAGATCCAGCTTTCATACCAATTAAGACAAAAAAATCGGAAGTGACCTTATAGAAATCGAAATCCAAGTTATGCAATAATGATCTACATCGATACCGCTATAATTTATACCCATCTAGAATCTAGGGACGGTACTACAAACGACAGAAAACACGAGGTGTTTTAAAAAATAATTTCGTAATTTTAGGTCCAGCTTTCATTCAAATTAAGACACAAAAATCGGAAGTGACCTTATAGAAATCGAAATCCAAGTTATGTAATAATGATCTACATCGATACCGCTATAAGTTATATCCATCTAGAATCTAGGGACGGTACTACAAACGACAGAAAACACGAGGTGTTTCAAAAAATAATTTCGTAATTTTAGGTCCAGCTCCCATATCAATTAAGACACAAAAACCGGAAATGACCTTATAGAAATCGAAATCCAAGTTATGCAATAATGATCTACATCGATCCCACTATAATTTATACCCATCTAGAATCTAGGGACGGTACTACAAACGACAGAAAACACGAGGTGTTTCAAAAAATAATTTCGTAATTTTAGGTCCAGCTCCCATACCAATTAAGACACAAAAACCGGAAGTGACCTTATAGAAATCGAAATCCAAATTATGCAATAATGATCTACATCGAAACCACTATAATTTATACCCATCTAGAATCTAGGGACGGTACTACAAACGACAGAAAACACGACGTGTTTCAAAAAAGAATTTCGTAATTTTAGGTCCAGCTTCCATATCAATTAAGACAAAAAACCGGAAGTGACCTTATAGAAATCGAAATCCAAATTATGCAATAATGATCTACATCGATACCACTATAATTTATACCCACCTAGAATTTAGGGACGGTACTACAAACGACAGAAAACACAAGGGGTTTCAAAAAATAATTTCGTAATTTTAGGTCCAGCTCCCATATCAATTAAGACAAAAAACCGGAAGTGACCTTATAGAAATCGAAATCCAAGTTATGCAATAATAATCTACATCCATCCTACAATAATTCATACCCACCAAGAACCTAGGGACGGTACTACAAAATACCAAAGTTACAAGGTGGTGTAAAAAATAATTTTGTACTTTCAAGTCCAGCTCCCATACCAATTAAGACACAAAAACCGGAAGTGACCTTATAGAAATCGAAATCCAAGTTATGCAATAATGATCTACATCGAAACCACTATAATTTATACCCACCTATAATCTGGGGACGGTACTACAAACGACAGAAAACACGAGGTGTTTCAAAAAATATTTTCGTAATTTTAGGTCCAGCTCCCATATCAATTAAGACAAAAAACCGGAAGTGACCTTATAGAAATCGAAATCGAAGTTATGCAATAATGATCTACATCGATACCACTATAATTTATACCCACTTAGAATGTAGGGACGGTACGACAAAACACCGAAAATACGAGGTGTTTTAAAAAATAATTCTGTAGTTTCAAGTCCAGCTCCCATACAAATTAAGACAAAAGCCGGAAGTGACTTTATAGAAATCGAAATCCTAGTTACGCAATAATGATCTACATCGATACCACTATAATTTATACCCACTTAGAATCTAGGGACGGTACGACCAAACACCGAAAATACGAGGTGTTTTAAAAATATATTTTTTTCTTTTAGATCCAACTCCCATACCAATTAAGACACAAAAACCGGAAGTGACCTTACAGAAATCGAAATCCAAATTATGCAATAATGATCTACATCCAAACCACTATAATTTATACCCACCAAGAATCTAGGGACGTTACTACAAAAGACCGAAAATACGAGATGTTTCAAAAAATAATTTTGTACTTTTAGGTCCAGCTTTCATACAAATTAAGACACAAAAATCGGAAGTGACCTTATAGAAATCGAAATCCAAGTTATGTAATAATGATCTACATCGATACCGCTATAAGATATACCCATCTAGAATCTAGGGACGGTACTACAATCGACAGAAAACACAAGGTGTTTCAAAAAATAATTTCGTAATTTTAGGTCCAGCTCCCATATCAATTAAGACACAAAATCCGGAAGTGACCTTATAGAAATCGAAATCCAAGTTATGCAATAATGATCTACATCGATCCCACTATAATTTATACCCATCTAGAATCTAGGGACGGTACTACAAACGACAGAAAACACGAGGTGTTTCAAAAAATAATTTCGTAATTTTAGGTCCAGCTCCCATACAAATTAAGACACAAAAACCGGAAGTGACCTTATAGAAATCGAAATCCAAATTATGCAATAATGATCTACATCGAAACCACTATAATTTATACCCACCAAGAATCTAGGGACGTTACTACAAAAGACCGAAAATACGAGATGTTTCAAAAAATAATTTTGTACTTTTAGGTCCAGCTTTCATACCAATTAAGACACAAAAATCGTAAGTGACCTTATAGAAATCGAAATCCAAGTTATGCAATAATGATCTACATCGATCCCACTATAATTTATACCCACCTAGAATCTAGGGACGGTACTACAAACGACAGAAAACACGAGGTGTCTCAAAAAATAATTTCGTAATTTTTGGTCCAGCTTCCATATCAATTAAGACAAAAAACCGGAAGTGACCTTATAGAAATCGAAATACAAGTTATGCAATAATGATCTACATCGATACCACTGTACTTTATAGCCACCTAGAATCTAGGGACGGTACGACAAAACACCGAAAATACGAGGTGTTTTAAAAATATATTTTTTTCTTTTAGATCCAACTCCCATACCAATTAAGACACAAAAACCGGAAGTGACCTTATAGAAATCGAAATCCAATTTATGCAATAATGGTCTACATCGAAACCACTATAATTTATACCCATCTAGAATTTAGGGACGGTACTACAAACGACAGAAAACACGAGATGTTTCAAAAAAGAATTTCGTAATTTTAGGTCCAGCTTCCATATCAATTAAGACAAAAAACCGGAAGTGACCTTATAGAAATCGAAATCCAAATTATGCAATAATGATCTACATCGATACCACTATAATTTATACCCACCTAGAATCTAGGGACGGTACTACAAACGACAGAAAACACGAGGTGTTTCAAAAATAATAATTTTGTAATTTTAGGTCCAGCTCCCATATCAATTAAGACAAAAAACCGAAAGTGACCTTATAGAAATCGAAATCCAAGTTATGCAATAATGATCTACATCGAAACCACTATAATTTGTACCCACTAAGAATCTAGGGACGTTACTACAAAAGACCGAAAATACGAGATGTTTCAAAAAATAATTTTGTACTTTTAGGTCCAGCTTTCATACCAATTAAGACACAAAAACCGGAAGTGACCTTATATAAATCGAAATCCAAGTTATGCAATAATGATCTACATCGATCGCACTATAATTTATACCCATCTAGAATCTAGGGACGGTACTACAAACGACAGAAAGCTCGAGGTGTTTCAAAAATAATTTCGTACTTTTAAGTCCAGGTCCCATATCAATTAAGACACAAAAACCGGAAGTGACCTTATAGAAATCGAAATCCAAGTTATGCAATAATGATCTACATCCATCCCACTATAATTCATACCCACCAAGAACCTAGGGACTGTACTACAAAATACCGAAATTACAAGGTGTTGTAAAAAATAATTTTGTACTTTCAAGTCCAGCTCCCATACCAATTAAGACACAAAAACCGGAAGTGGCCTTATAGAAATCGAAATCCAAGTTATGCAATAATGATCTACATCGATACCACTATAATTTATACCCACCTATAATCTAGGGACGGTACTACAAACGACAGAAAACACGAGGTGTTTCAAAAAATAATTTCGTAATTTTAGGTCCAGCTCCCATATCAATTAAGACAAAAAACCGGAAGTGACCTTATAGAAATCGAAATCCAAGTTATGCAATAATGATCTACATCGATACCACTATAATTTATACCCACTTAGAATGTAAGGACGGTACGACAAAACACCGAAAATACGAGGTGTTTTAAAAAATAATTCTGTAGTTTCAAGTCCAGCTCCCATACAAATTAAGACAAAAGCCGGAAGTGACTTTATAGAAATCGAAATCCTAGTTACGCAATAATGATCTACATCGATACCACTATAATTTATACCCACTTAGAATCTAGGGACGGTACGACCAAACACCGAAAATACGAGGTGTTTTAAAAATATATTTTTTTCTTTTAGATCCAACTCCCATACCAATTAAGACACAAAAACCGGAAGAGACCTTATAGAAATCGAAATCCAAGTTATGCAATAATTATCTACATCAATACCACTATAATTTATACCTACCTAGAATCTAGGGACGGTACGACAAAACACCGAAAATACGAGTTGTTTTAAAAATATATTTTTTTCTTTTAGATCCAACTCCCATACCAATTAAGACACAAAAACCGGAAGTGACCTTATAGAAATCGAAATCCAAGTTATGCAATAATGATCTACATCGAAACCACTATAATTTATACCCACCAAGAATCTAGGGACGTTACTACAAAAGACCGAAAATACGAGATGTTTCAAAAAATAATTTTGTACTTTTAGGTCCAGCTTTCATACCAATTAAGACACAAAAACCGGAAGTGACCTTATAGAAATCGAAATCCAAGTTATGCAATAATGATCTACATCGATACCACTATAATTTATACCCACTTAGAATCTAGGGACGGTACTACAAAACACCGAAAATACGAGGTGTTTTGAAAATATATATATTTTTTTTAGATCCAACTCCCATACCAATTAAGACACAAATACCGGAAGTGACCTTATAGAAATCGAAATTCAACTTATGAAATAATGATCTACATCGATACCACTATAATTTATACCAACCTAGAATCTAGGGACGGTACTACAAATGACAGAAAACACGAGGTGTTTTAAAAAATAATTTTGTACTTTTTGGTCCAGCTTTCATACCAATTAAGACACAGAAGCCGGAAGTGACCTTATAGAAATCAAAATCCAAATTATGCAATAATGATCTACATCGATACCACTATAACTTATACCCACCTAGAATCTAGGGACGGTACGACAAAACACCAAAATACGAGGTGTTTTAAACATAATTTTGTAATTTTAGGTCCAGCTCCCATATCAATTAAGACACAAAAACCGGAAGTGACCTTATAGAAATCGAAATCCAAGGTATGTGATAATGTTCTATATCGATCTGAGTCTAATTAATACTGATTTAGAATTTAGGGACGGTACAACAAAAGAACGAAAATACGAGGTGTATTAAAAAATAATTTTTCTTTTTTAGGTCTAGCTCCCATACCAATGAAGACACAGAAACCGGAACTGACTTTATGGAAATCGAAATCCAAGTTGTGCAGTAATGATCTACATCGATCCCACTATAATTTATATCGACTTATAATCTAGGGGCGGTACAACAAAAGAACGAAAATACGGAAATATTAAAAAAATAATTTTGCACTTTTAGGTCCAGCTCCAATACCAATTACTACACAAAAACCGGAAGTGGCCTTATAGAAACCGAAATCGAAGTTATACAATAATGATCTTCAACGATCCCACTATAATTTATACCTACTTAATATCTAGGGACGGTATTACAAGAGATCGAAAATACGAGGTGTTTTAGAAAATAACTCTAACTTTTAGGTACAACACCCATATCATTAAAACCCAATAAGATGAAGTGACCTTATAAAAATGGAAATCTAATTTATACAGTAATAATCTACATAGATTCCTATATAATTGACACCCACTTACAATCTAGGGATGCTGTCACGAAAGACCAGATATATAAGGCGTTCTTAAAAAGAATTTTATAACCTACGGTACCTAAAAACCGGAAGTGACCTTATACAAATCGAAATCCTAATTATGCAGTAGCAATCTAGATTGATCCGACTACAATTGACACTCACTTACAATCTAGGGACGGTGCCACAAAAGATCAAAATATACGAAGCGTTCATAATAATAATAATATTATACCTTAAGTTTCATCTCTCTCATCAGCTAAGACCTATAAACCGGAAGTGACCTTATACGAATCGAAATCCTAATTATACAGCAATAATCTAGATTGATCCGGCTATAATTGGCACCCACTTAGAATCTAGGGACGGTGCTATAAAAGACGAAAATTACAAAATATTCTTAAGAATAATTTCATACGTTAAGGTTCAACACTCTTATCATGTTAGACCTATAAACGGAAAGTGACCTTATAATAATCGAAATAAAAGTTATAAAGTGATAATCTTAATAGACCCCACTATAATTGACACCCACTTAGAATCTAGGGACGCTACCACGAAAGTTCAAAAATGCAAGCCGTTATTAAAAATAATTTTATACTTTAAGGTTCAGCTTCTTTAAGATTTAATACCTATAAACCGGAAGTGACGTTATACAAATCAAAATCCAAATTATAGTAATATTCTGTGTAGTTTCCACTATAATTGACGCCCATTACAATGTAGGGAAGTCAACACAAAATTACAAAAATGCTAGAAACTGTTATAATAATTTTATACGTTCAGTTTCAACTCTTTTATTATTTAAAAGCTAACTTTACATGAATGTAACATAAATTATACAATATTATTCTTCATAAGACCTACGCAATTTTATAAAATGTTTTGCATATCTTCATTTATAATATTATTTATTTATGTAGTAGCCTATGTACTTTGTTAATTCTTTTCTTTCTTAATTTCTACAATGCAACAATGCTTATGTACAGTGAAAGCTATGTTGTCCACCATCAGTTCTATTGAATAATAGGCAACTTAGACATGTTTCCAATTTACAGAAAATAAGTGTGATTGTTGTATTTTCAGAATAGGATTTCTAGCATTACTTGATCATAAAATTTCAATGAGCAATGGCAGGACAGCTACTTTTAAATAATGCATATAGAGTAAACATAACAATATACAGTACCAAAAAGAATTACTGCAGTATGTTTTATATATTTAGGGGAGAGGTGGGTAAAATGATCCCTGCAGATAAAATGATCCCCTACCCCTACAGCGGAAACTGGTGGCGCTACCTGTCGTATCGTGTAGTTGCTACGTCACACATAATAAGCTGTCCTTTTTCATCAGTTCTCTATGGGTGAGAAACGTTTTGTTAGTCTTCCAGACGAAAAAATAACATTTCCATAACATTGTCTATAAGGTAAGTGCTATTTTTTTTTTACTTTATTTGTACTAGCGCATGAATTAGAATATAAATGAGAGATTATTTGTTGAAAAAATCAGTGTTTAACTCTATACATTTAGCAATGCAGGTGGAAGTCTCCATGTTTTAACACACAAGAACGTATTTAATAGAAGCCATATGAAAAGGCAAAATAATTCCAGGATCATTTTACCTTAGGATTTTCCATTTTCTTAGGGATCATTTTGCCGTTTTTGTTTATTTCACTCAAGTTAATCCTGATTAGCACGATAATGAAATCCTTGGAGATAGGCCTACTATAAGTGATGTCCAGCAGAACCCATCGAACCTTTCTCTTCCTCCTGTTCTGGAAGCTGTTGTTCCAAAATTAAAGGAATATAAAAAGAAGGCATTGATTTCTAAAATGAAGAAGTTGCAAGGCGCATAAAAGAAATATAGTCTGCTTTTGACGATGAATCCATGACACATACCGAGTGTATCTATTGTCATGATCATATTCGAAGCCTGCTGGAGGTGACAGTTGGATAATGTGTCAGCAGTTCCAAGAATGGGTCCACGGTCAGTGTGTTGATGTTGATGAAGATGCAGATTTCTTTGTATATGACATGTGTTCTGCTACTTAGGCTACAAGAAAGCTGATTCCCAAAAAAGCATAACAGAACTAACTGTTCAAAAAAATGTTTTCTATATTGAACAATATATTAGCCTACCTTAAAAAAAACTATAAATACTATTATTACTAACATGTTTTAACAAGTATTACTACACCCTGTACTCCACTTTTTTTAAAAAATAATATCATTTTTGTAAGTTTACAATATTTTTCTATTATTTTCAATGGAGGGATCATTTTACCCACACTAAAGCAAAATGATCCTTTATCAATAGGTTGAAATTTGTGTTAAAATAATATCAAACATATTTATTGACAATGTTCAAAATTGCATGTTAGAAACCTGAGATGATACCTTATCCTACCAACACAATATAGATCATTAAAGCTAAAATCTGGAGGCCAGTTTGTACATCGTTTTATCCACTCTCCCCTACATACCTTTCTCTTCCTGAAAATATTCTGGTATACTGAATTATTCGGACTGAAAACACAATAACACGAGCAACCATAAAATAGAGCCTTACGTACGCACTTTATTGAAATTCATATTGTAGCAAACTGAGTTATTCAGATTGACAAAAAAGAAAAGCAAAATTATACAATACATAGAAAAATTTATATGCAGTTTATATGACTTTTTTCAGTTGTTACTGTTTTTTCTTATTGCAAAATACGGTCTTTTTTCTTTTTTGGCATGTATCCACATTATAATTTGGTACTCAACTACCTCTTGTTAATGAGCTGTAAGAGTTTCCCTAGGAGCAAAATATGTTTTGAATAAATCTTAAGGGAATTCATATGTCAAAACCTCTGCTGTCTTTCGACAAGCCGTCATGTGCCAATAGTTGACAATTGAGATGGCTAACTTTAACCTTGAGAATTTTCCGGAATTACTAAAGCCCCTCACTGATGAAAGGAGCCGATATAGCTATTGGTTTTACCAAAAGATACAGGGTACAGAAATATGCAAACCGTTTCCTGTATTCCTGTTCGTGCCTTTTCTTGTTCACATTTTCCTCCACCACCCCTTTATCAGGGTAGTGTTCTGGTCATTGACCTCCAAGAACAAATGTGGGAATCTATGCTTCCTCGTCTCCAGTCACAAATACAGAACATCTGCCTCTCATATGGGAATACGAAAAATAACAAAACGGTATTTTGCGTGGCCAAGATATGCAGGTAAATTTATCATTATTATCATAGGGTAAACATTGCTTCAATGCAGCCAACTTCCAAGACAGACAGGTGACCAACATACATAGTAAGTAACGAATGTCTTATGGGAAAATGAAGGTTCAAGACTAACCAGGTCAAGATGAGCACGTGGCCAAAAACGCCATTTTCTTTAGTATAACGAGCATTTTTCAACGGTACCACTCACGTGTCCGTATTATACACCTCAACTGGAAAAATCGGGAAAAAGAAGGAACATTTTTTTGAAAATCCAACCAAAAAACTTTGCCGTAGGGATCTGATTTTTTTTTTTTTTTTGTAAGTAATACATTCTTATGTATATACATAATACGCGTGCAAAATATTTATCTTGTATCTGAAAACAAAGATTGGAAAAATTGTTGAAAGTCTTAATTTAGGCCCTATATACATAAAAATAGACATATATGTCAATTTCATTTGTTCACTGTGCAAAAGTGGTATGAGGTAAAGCCGTGCAATTTGGTGTAACTTTAGATGAAGGACATAAGTTTTGTTTCACCATAGAAGCATGTCACTCGTACTAAAGATTGAAGAGATATAGGGTCAAAGGTCAAATTTCGATTTTTTTCCTTTTGGAACTGCAATGGTAAATTCTGAAAGAGGCTGAAAAAAACGTAAATCGAAGTGATAACAAAGAAAAGGCTGTATGGTATGATTCTATGTCGCAAGCCGACCAAATATGCGTCAATCAAGTGTCACGGTCAGATCAAGCTCATAGGTCATCTTGAGAACCAGGGGCGTCATTTAGGGGGGCAGGGAGGGGCATTTGCCCCCCCTGAGTTTGAGATGTATATAGATTTTATCAATAGAATAGCAATAAAGCAGTGAAAAACGCGAAATTTTGCTTATATCAAGGGGTCTTGCCCTCCCCCCCCCAAGCAAAATGTGAAATGACGCTCCTGTTGAGAACCCATTTGAATACAGTGAAAACAACGCAATGTCCGTACCTCATCATGTCAAATGGGTTCTCAAGGTGACCTGTGACCTTGATCTGACAGTGACCTCTGACCATGACACTTGATTGACGTATATTTGGTCGGCTTGCGACATAGAATCATATCATACGGCTTTTTTTTGTTATCACTTCGATTTACGTTTTTTAAGGCTCTTTCAGAATTTACTATTGCAATCACATAAGGAAAAAAAATCGAAATTTGACTTTTGACCCTATATCTCTTCAATCTTTAGTACAAGTGACATGCTTCTATGGTGAAACAAAACTTATGTCCTTCGTCTAAAGTTACACCAAATTACACGGCTTTACCTCATACCACTCTTGCAAAGTGAACAAATGAAATTGACACACGAATCAATCAACCCCTATATATATATATATATATATATATATATATATATATACAGTGGCGGATCTAAGGGGGGAGCTATAGGGGCTATAGCCCCCCCCCCTTGACGCTCAGGTATACACTGGATAAAATGGGCTTCAATCCTGCTTTACACTGGATAAAACGGCAAAATGTGGTTTAGCCCCTCCCTTGATCATATTCTGGATCCGCCCCTGTATATATATATATATATATATTGGCGGATCCAGGATATGATAAAGGTAGGGGCTAAACCATAGTTTACCGCTTTATCCAGTGTAAAGCAAGACTGAAGCCCATTTTATTCAGTGTATACCTGTGCGTGAAGGAGGGACTATTGCCACCCCTTGGATCCGCCACTACATATATATATATATATATATATAGTAAAAATTTACTGCGTCATTACTATTAGGCCTACAGTCATGGTTCAAACGTCATTTTTCTGTGTATAACAAGCCCTTTCCAACGGAACCAATCACGTGTCCGTTTCGTATAAATAAACAAGAAAAACAAAATTTTCTAAAAAAAAAAAAAAAAACTTTTTTTAACACTTGCACCTTTCAGACCCGGCTCGTTTCGGGAAGGGATATCCAAAGAAAAATTGAGAAATACCCAATGGTACACACAATCCGTATGCAGTTTCAATCTGATATCTTGAAAACTAAAGGCGTGATTTTTTTTTAAAATATGCCTTAAGAAAAAATAAAAAGGCACGTCTCTTCGCCCCTTGGCGCCGCCAAGTTGACCAGCCGGTTCCAAAACACATCTTGGGGATTCTGTGGTCCATCCATCATTTGACCAATAAAAAAACGGCTTAAATACTTGTTATAGAGCCTAAATAAGCGACCAAAGACAATACTACGCCATGGTAACAAAAGTTACTAAAAATCCTAAAAGGGTTAATCAAACGAGTTGAAACTGAATATATATATTAATTGCATCGTATTTTTGTCCTTTTGTAATGACGTCCATACATTCTAAGTGGGCTCAAATTTGGGTTTTATGAGGATTCATATTGTATACTTTTGATTAAGATTCATATAAGGTCACTTCCGCTTTATAGGTCTTGAATAATTAACGAGTTCAAACTAAATGTATAAAATTATTTTTAATAATGCCTCTTATTTTTGTCCGTTTGTAATGACGTACCCACATTTTACGTGGGTGTCGATTAAAGTGAGCTTCATGAGGATAATATTGGATAATTTGTATTACGATTCAAGTAAGGTTACTTCCGGTTTATATGTATTAAGTGGTAAATAAGTCGAAACTGAGTGTATAAGATTAAAGGGCCTTCTGCAATAGCAAAGTAAGTGAAATTAAGGTTTTGAGGTAGAAATGTTATAAACTTAAAGTACAACATGCAAAATGCAAACAAATTGTGTTGTTCTCACAACAGACACTTTGTATACTCGTATGCACGAGAGAAGACGGATCATAGTACTGATGTAAAATAACTTTTTTTTTTTTTTGTAATATTTAACAAAACTGAATTTATATTCCAAATACAGCTTCTTACTTTCTTCACGCAAAATAATGTTATTTTTGGCATTTCATCTATTAGGCAATCATCATCATAGGTATTCTGCCTTTATTGGCAGGTCACTTGCCGCAGCTGAGAAGCTTCCATGCTCCACGGTCCTCCGCTAACTTCTTCGTCTTCGCGTATGATGTTTCTGTTTTTATATCATCCATTAATTGTAGTCTCCTTCGCCCCCTCCCTCTCTTTCTCGCCACCATACCGTCTAGGACGTCCCTCATGATACAGTTTCTTCTTAGGCAATGTCCCAACCAGTTTCTCTTCTTCTTCCTAATAATATCTAAAAGTGTTCTTTTCTCACCCACCATTTCTAACACTCTCTCATTCGTTTTCCGCTCAACCCAACTAATTTTTTCCCATTATTCTCCACACCCACATTTCGAAGGCTTCCAGTCGATTTTCATCACCTTTACGTAATGTCCACGTTTCCGCCCCATATAGTACAACACTCCACACGAAGATTTTATGAGTCTTTTTCTCAACTCTTTATTCAAGGTCCCACAAAACAGACTTTTCTTCCTCCTAAATCTTCTTTCGCCATTCCTATCCTTGCTTTTATTTCACGTTCGCACTTCATGTTATTACTAAGAATACTACCAGATATCGAAAACTATTCACTTGTTCTATTTTCTCCCCTCCTACTTTTATATTTGACACAGACCGCTTCGTTCCAATCACTATGGCTTTTGTCTTTCTAACATTTATTTTCATCCCATATTCTTCAAAGCTCTTTCTCATTTTTTCTAACATTTTATTGATTTTCTTTTCAGATTCTGCAACAAGCGCCATATCGTCTGCAAATCTTATGCATCTAATCATTCTACCTCGTACCGAAATGCCTTCCAATTGCACTCTCTTCCGTCAGTTCTTCCCTATCCTAATACTTACGTGTTGGTTCATATATAAGTTTCTTATGAGTCTTCTATCTTTCCATTCCAACCCTATCTTCGTTAGAACTCCCAACAACAATTCCCAATTCACGCGGTCAAAAGCCTTTTCTAAATCAATAAATATAACATACACCTCTTCCCTTTTTCTATAAATCGCCCGCGCTTAAAAATCCAATTGCATCTCTTGTGCTCTTGCCTCTTCTGAATCCGAACTGCTTCTCCTCAACTTCTTTATTTGCTATTTCATATAACCTTCTGTTCAGTATTCGGAGCAGAATTTTAGCTGCATGAGATATGAGACTAATAGTTCTATAATCCTCACATCTCTTTGGGTTCGATTTCTTAACCATCGGTATCATGATCGTTTTCAGGAAGTCTGGCCATTCTCCTGTTTCATATATTTCATTCCATAGTTGGAACAATTCTTTCTTTCCCTTGTCTCCTATATTTTTAATTTGAACATTTTTCTTCGATTTTTTTTAACGAAAAGATTTCTTATTTCCTCGTTTTTCAGCTTTTCAGTATTCAACACTTTGTTACGTACTTTTCTTCTGCCTACATTTAGAGTGGTGGTTTCCCGTTGCCTTCCACCCCGCAGTATCCCAGCCGTTAAAGTCACTCTGACCACGCCTGGGACTAATGTCCAAGTTGCCGTACCAATCACTATGATTTCCGCCAATTTGGCTACTGGAGAACTGCTGCCTTCTCCCAGAACACTTTTCGTCTGGCTACTCCATTTAGACCAATTCGGTATGGGTGGCCCTTCTGGTAGTGAACTACCACCGACACAGCTCTAAATTTCACTGTAGCACGCAATCCTCCCCACCTGATACATAAGTGTCTAGAGAAGACGGAAAAGGAAGGTAAATCCACACGCCTTATTTATCTATGTTTTACTAGGAATCAAGGTAACTCGACTTACCTTGTTATCGCAGAGGGTCCTTCGATTACTTTTAACAACGCCTCGTATATTTTTGTAATGACGTCCTTACATTCTAAGTGGATATCAATTAGAGTGGGATTTATGAAGATTCATATTGGATACTTTGTATCAGGATTCACATGAGATCACTTCCGGTTTATGTCTTAAATGATAAATGAGTTGAAACTGAATGTAAAAATATTTTTTAAAATCCCTTGAATTTTTGATCTTTCATAATGATCTCTACATTTTATGTGCGTGTAAATTAGAGTGGACTTTATAATGATTAGTATTGTATAATTTGTATTATGATTCATGTAAGGTCACTTCCGGTTTATAAGTCTTCAATCAAAAGGGATTGGAACTGAATGTATAAAATAATTTTTAAAAATTCTTTGAATATTTGACTTTTTGTTATGATCCCTACATTCTAAGTGTGTTTCAATTAGAGTGGGCTTCATAATGATTAATGCTGGATAATTTGTATTATGAGTCATGGAAGGTCACTTCCGGTTTATAAGTCTTAAATGATAAACGAGTTGAAGCTAAATGTATAAAATTATCCTTAGAAACGTCTCGTATTTTTAGTCTACTGTAACTACGTCCGCACATTCTAAGTGAATGTCGATTAGGGTGCGCTTTATGAAGATTAATACTGCATAATCTGCACTACAATTCATGTTAGGTCACTTATAGTTTGAGACTGTTAATTGGTAAGCGAGATGCACAGAATGAATACATTTATTTTGAGAATGCCTCGTATTTTAGTCCTTTCCTAATGACGTTCCTACTGACGTTCCTAATGACGTTTCTGGGTGAGTGTGAAGTAGAGTACACTTTATCAAGATTAACACTGGATAATTTGTATTATGATTCATGTAAGGTCACTTCTGGTTTAACAGTATTAAACGATAAACGAGTTAAAACTGAATGTATAAAATTATTTTTAAAAACGCCTGGAATTTTAATACTCTTGAAATGACGTCCCTACATTCTAAGCGGGTGTAAATTAGACTGGGATTTATCTAGATTATTATTGTAAAATCTGAATTTCGATTTTTATAAGGTCACTTCTGGTTTATAGGTCTGAGATGATAAGCGAGATGAAGCTTAAAATATAAAATTATTTTTAAGACAGCATCGTAAATTTGATCTTTTCTCGTACCGTTCCAAAATTCTAAGAAGGTGTCAATTAAACTGTCATATACGTAATATACGATTTGCATTTCAATTTCTATATAGTCACTTCCGGTTTTTTGGGTCTTAATTGGTATGAGGGCTGGACTTAAATGTAACAATCTTTTCAAAACACCTCGTATTTTCGGTCTTTTCTTGTACCGTCCCTAAATTCGAAGTGAGTATAAATTGTAGCGGGATCAATGTAGATCATTATTGCATAACTTGGATTTCGATTTCTATAAGGTCACTTCCGGTTTTTGTGTCTTAATTGGTATGGGAGCTGGAATTGAAATACAAAATTATTTTTTAAAACACCTCGTATTTTCGGTATTTTGTCGTACCGTCCCTAGATTCTAAGTGGGAATAAATTATAGTGGGATCGATGTAGATCATTATTGCATAACTTGGATTTCGATTTCTATAAGGTCACTTCCGGTTTTTGTGTCTTAATTGGTATAGGAGCTGGACTTGAAATACAAAATTATTTTTTAAAACACCTCGTATTTTCGGTGTTTTGTCGTAAAGTCCCTAGATTCTAAGGGGGTATAAATTATAGTGGAATCTATGTTGATCATTATTGCATAACTTGGATTTCGATTTCTATAAGGTCACTTCCGGTTTTTGTGTCTTAATTGGTATGGGAGCTGGACTTAAAAGTACAAAAATATTTTTTAAAACACCTCGTATTTTCGGTATTTTGTCGTACCGTCCCTAGATTCTAGGTGGGTATAAATTATAGTGCGATCGATGTAGATCATTATTGCATAATTTGGATTTCGATTTCTATAAGGTCACTTCCGGTTTTTGTGTCTTAATTGGTATGGGAGTTGGTCTTGAAACTACAAAATTATTTTGTAAAACACCTCGTATTTTCGGTATTTTGTAGTACCGTCCCTAGATTCTAGGTGGGTATAAATTATAGTGAGATCGATGTAGATCATTATTGCGTAACTTGGATTTCGATTTCTATAAGGTCACTTCCGGTATTTGTGTCTTAATTTGTATGGGAGCCGGACTTGAAAGTACAAAATTACTTTTTAAAACACCTCGTATTTTCGGTATTTTGTAGTATCGTCCCTAGATTTTAGGTGGGTATAAATTATAGTCGTATCGATGTAGATCATTATTGCATAACTTGGATTTCGATTTCTATAAGGTCACTTCCGGTTTTTGTGTCTTAACTGGTATGGGAGCTGGACTTGAAAGTACAGAATTATTTTTTACAACACCTTGTATTTTCGGTATTTTGTAGTACCGTCCCTAGATTCTAGGTGGGTATACATTATACTGGGATGGATGTAGATCATTATTGCATAACTTGTACTTCGATTTCTATAAGGTCACTTCCGGTTTTTGTGTCTTAATTGGTATGGGAGCTGGACTTGAAAGTACAGAATTATTTTTTAAAACACCTTGTAATTTCGGTATTTTGTAGTACCGTCCCTAGATTGTAGGTGGGTATGAATTATAGTGTGATGGATGTAGATCATTATTGCATAACTTGGATTTCGATTTATATAAGGTCACTTCCGGTTTTTGACTCTTAATTGGTATGGGAGTTGGATCTAAAAAAAAATTTAAACACCTCGTATTTCGGTGTTTTGTGGTACCGCACCTAGACTCTAGGTGGGTATAAATTATAGTGGTATCGATGTAGATCATTATTGCATAACTTGGATTTCGATTTCTATAAGGTCACTTCCGGTTTTTGTCTCTTAATTGGTATGGGAGCTGGACTTGAAAGTACAGAATTATTTTTTAAAACACCTTGTATTTTCGGTATTTTGTAGTACCGTCCCTAGATTCTAGGTGGGTATACATTATACTGGGATGGATGTAGATCATTATGCATAACTTGGATTTCGATTTCTATAAGGTCACTTCCAGTTTTTGTGTCTTAATTGGTATGGGAGCCGGACTTGAAAGTACAAAATTATTTTTTAAAACACCTTGTAATTTTGGTATTTTGTAGTACCGTCCCTAGATTGTAGGTGGGTATAAGTTATAGTAGGATGGATGTAGATCATTATTGCATAACTTGGATTTCGATTTATATAAGGTCACTTTCGGTTTTTGACTTTTAATTGGTATGGGAGTTGGATCTAAAAAAAAAAAATTTAAACACCTCGTACTTCGGTGTTTTGTGGTACCGCACCTAGACTCTAGGTGGGTATAAATTATAGTGGTATCGATGTAGATCATTATTGCATAACTTGGATTTCGATTTCTATAAGGTCACTTCCGGTTTTTGTCTCTTAATTGGTATGGGAGCTGGACTTGAAAGTACAGAATTATTTTTTAAAACACCTTGTAATTTCGGTATTTTGTAGTACCGTCCCGAGATTCTAGGTGGGTATAAACTATACTGGGATAAATGTAGATCATTACTGCATTACTTGGATTTCGATTTCTATAAGGTCACTTCCGGTTTTTGTGTCTTAATTGGTATGGGAGCCGGACTTGAAAGTACAAAATTATTTTTTAAAACACCTTGTAATTTCGGTATTTTGTAGTACCGTCCCTAGATTGTAGGTTGGTATAAGTTATAGTGGGATGGATGTAGATCATTATTGCATAACTTGGATTTCGATTTATATAAGGTCACTTTCGGTTTTTGACTTTTAATTGGTTTGGGAGTTGGATCTAAAAAAAATTTAAACACCTCGTACTTCGGTGTTTTGTGGTACCGCACCTAGACTCTAGGTGGGTATAAATTATAGTGGTATCGATGTAGATCATTATTGCATAACTTGGATTTCGATTTCTATAAGGTCACTTCCGGTTTTCGTGTCTTAATTGGTATGGGAGCTGGACTTGAAAGTACAAAATTATTTTTTAAAACACCTCGTATTTTCTGTCATTTGTAGTACCGTCCCTAGATTCTAAGAGGGTATAAATTATAGTGGGATCGATGTAGATCATTATTGCATAACTTGGATTTCGATTTCTATAAGGTCACTTCCGGTTTTTGTGTCTTAATTGGTATGGGAGCTGGACTTGAAAGTACAGAATTATTTTTTAAAACACCTCGTATTTTCTGTCATTTGTAGTACCGTCCCTAGATTCTAAGTGGGAATAAATTGTAGTGGGATCGATGTAGATCATTATTGCATAACTTGGATTTCGATTTCTATAAGGTCACTTCCGGTTTTTGTGTCTTAATTGGTATGGGAGCTGGACTTGAAATACAAAATTATTTTTTAAAACACCTCGTATTTTCGGTATTTTGTAGTACCGTCCCTAGATTCTAAATGGGTATAAATTATAGTGCGATCGATGTAGATCATTATTGCGTAACTTGGATTTCGATTTCTATAAGGTCACTTCCGGTTTTTGTGTCTTAATTGGTATGGGAGCCGGACTTGAAAGTACAAATTTATTTTTTAAAACACCTTGTAATTTCAGTATTTTGTAGTACCGTCCCTAGATTGTAGGTGGGTATAAGTTATAGTGGGATGGATGTAGATCATTATTGCATAACTTGGATTTCGATTTATATAAGGTCACTTTCGGTTTTTGACTTTTAATTGGTATGGGAGTTGGATCTAAAAAAAAAAATTTAAACACCTCGTACTTCGGTGTTTTGTGGTACCGCACCTAGACTCTAGGTGGGTATAAATTATAGTGGTATCGATGTAGATCATTATTGCATAACTTGGATTTCGATTTCTATAAGGTCACTTCCGGTTTTTGTCTCTTAATTGGTATGGGAGCTGGACTTGAAAGTACAGAATTATTTTTTAAAACACCTTGTAATTTCGGTATTTTGTAGTACCGTCCCTAGATTCTAGGTGGGTATAAATTATACTGGGATGGATGTAGATCATTACTGCATTACTTGGATTTCGATTTCTATAAGGTCACTTCCGGTTTTTGTGTCTTAATTGGTATGGGAGCCGGACTTGAAAGTACAAAATTATTTTTTAAAACACCTCGTATTTTCGGTATTTTGTAGTACCGTCCCTAGATTCTAGGTGGGTATAAATTATAGTGCGATCGATGTAGATCATTATTGCATAACTTGGATTTCGATTTCTATAAGGTCACTTCCGGTTTTTGTGTCTTAATTGGTATGGGAGCCGGACTTGAAAGTACAAAATTATTTTTTAAAACACCTTGTAATTTCGGTATTTTGTAGTACCGTCCCTAGATTGTAGGTGGGTATAAGTTATAGTGGGATGGATGTAGATCATTATTGCATAACTTGGATTTCGATTTATATAAGGTCACTTTCGGTTTTTGACTTTTAATTGGTATGGGAGTTGGATCTAAAAAAAAAAATTTAAACACCTCGTACTTCGGTGTTTTGTGGTACCGCACCTAGACTCTAGGTGGGTATAAATTATAGTGGTATCGATGTAGATCATTATTGCATAACTTGGATTTCGATTTCTATAAGGTCACTTCCGGTTTTTGTCTCTTAATTGGTATGGGAGCTGGACTTGAAAGTACAGAATTATTTTTTAAAACACCTTGTAATTTCGGTATTTTGTAGTACAGTCCCTAGATTGTAGGTGGGTATAAGTTATAGTGGGATGGATGTAGATCATTATTGCATAACTTGGATTTCGATTTATATCAGGTCACTTTCGGTTTTTGACTTTTAATTGGTATGGGAGTTGGATCTAAAAAAAATTTAAACACCTCGTACTTCGGTGTTTTGTGGTACCGCACCTAGACTCTAGGTGGGTATAAATTATAGTGGTATCGATGTAGATCATTATTGCATAACTTGGATTTCGATTTCTATAAGGTCACTTCCGGTTTTTGTTTCTTAATTGGTATGGCAGCTGGACTTGAAAGTACAGAATTATTTTTTAAAACACCTTGTAATTTCGGTATTTTGTACTACCGTCCCTAGATTCTAGGTGGGTATAAATTATACTGGGATGAATGTAGATCATTATTGCATAACTTGGATTTCGATTTCTATAAGGTCACTTCCGGTTTTTGTGTCTTAATTGGTATGGGAGCCGGACTTGAAAGTACAAAATTATTTTTTAAAACTCCTTGTAATTTCGGTATTTTGTAGTACCGTCCCTAGATTGTAGGTTCGTATAAGTTATAGTGGGATGGATGAAGATCATTATTGCATAACTTGGATTTCGATTTATATAAGGTCACTTTCGGTTTTTGACTTTTAATTGGTTTGGGAGTTGGATCTAAAAAAAAATTTAAACACCTCGTACTTCGGTGTTTTGTGGTACCGCACCTAGACTCTAGGTGGGTATAAATTATAGTGGTATCGATGTAGATCATTATTGCATAACTTGGATTTCGATTTCTATAAGGTCACTTCCGGTTTTTGTGTCTTAATTGGTATGGGAGCTGGACTTGAAAGTACAAAATTATTTTTTAAAACACCTCGTATTTTCTGTCATTTGTAGTACCGTCCCTAGATTCTAAGAGGGTATAAATTATAGTGGGATCGATGTAGATCATTATTGCATAACTTGGATTTCGATTTCTATAAGGTCACTTCCGGTTTTTGTGTCTTAATTGGTATGGGAGCTGGACTTGAAAGTACAGAATTATTTTTTAAAACACCTCGTATTTTCTGTCATTTGTAGTACCGTCTCTAGATTCTAAGTGGGAATAAATTATAGTGGGATCGATGTAGATCATTATTGCATAACTTGGATTTCGATTTCTGTAAGGTCACTTCCGGTTTTTGTGTCTTAATTGGTATGGGAGCTGGACTTGAAATACAAAATTATTTTTTAAAACACCTCGTATTTTCGGTATTTTGTCGTACCGTCCCTAGATTCTAAGTGGGTATAAATTATAGTGGGATCTATGTCGATCATTATTGCATAACTTGTATTTCGATTTCTATAAGGTCACTTCCGGTTTTTGTGTCTTAATTCGTATGGGAGCTGGACTTGAAATACAAAATTATTTTTTAAAACACCTCGTATTTTCGGTATTTTGTAGTACCGTCCCTAGATTCTAGGTGGGTATAAATTATAGTGCGATCGATGTAGATCATTATTGCATAACTTGGATTTCGATTTCTATAAGGTCACTTCCGGTTTTTATGTCTTAATTGGTATGGGAGTTGGATCTAAAAAAAAATTTAAACACCTCGTATTTCGGTGTTTTGTGCTACCGCACCTAGACTCTAGGTGGGTATAAATTATAGTGGTATCGATGTAGATCATTATTGCATAACTTGGATTTCGATTTCTATAAGGTCACTTCCGGTTTTTGTCTCTTAATTGGTATGGGAGCTGGACTTGAAAGTACAGAATTATTTTTTAAAACACCTTGTAATTTCGGTATTTATAGTACCGTCCCTAGATTGTAGGTGGGTATAAGTTATAGTGGGATGGATGTAGATCATTATTGCATAACTTGGATTTCGATTTATATAAGGTCACTTTCGGTTTTCTACTTTTAATTGGTATGGGAGTTGGATCTAAAAAAAAAAATTTAAACACCTCGTACTTCGGTGTTTTGTGGTACCGCACCTAGACTCTAGGTGGGTATAAATTATAGTGGTATCGATGTAGATCATTATTGCATAACTTGGATTTTGATTTCTATAAGGTCACTTCCGGTTTTTGTGTCTTAATTGGTATGGGAGCTGGACTTGAAAGTACAGAATTATTTTTTAAAACACCTCGTATTTTCTGTCATTTGTAGTACCGTCCCTACATTCTAAGTGGGAATAAATTATAGTGGGATCGATGTAGATCATTATTGCATAACTTGGATTTCGATTTCTATAAGGTCACTTCCGGTTTTTGTGTCTTAATTGGTATGGGAGCTGGACTTGAAATACAAAATTATTTTTTAAAACACCTCGTATTTTCGGTATTTTGTCGTACCGTCCCTAGATTCTAAGTGGGTATAAATTATAGTGGGATCTATGTCAATCATTATTGCATAACTTGTATTTCGATTTCTATAAGGTCACTTCCGGTTTTTGTGTCTTAATTGGTATGGGAGCTGGACTTGAAAGTACAAAATTATTTTTTAAAACACCTCGTATTTTCGGTATTTTGTAGTACCGTCCCTAGATTCTAGGTGGGTATAAATTATAGTGAGATCGATGTAGATCATTATTGCATAACTTGGATTTCGATTTCTATAAGGTCACTTCCGGTTTTTGTGTCTTAATTGGTATGGGAGCTGGACATAAAAGTACAAAATTATTTTTTAAAACACCTCGATTTTCGGTATTTTGTAGTACCGTCCCTAGATTCTAAGTGGGTATAAATTATAGTGGGATCCATGTAGATCAATATTGCATAACTTGAATTTCGATTTCTATAAGGTCACTTCCGGTTTTTGTGTCTTAATTGGTATGGGAGCTGGACTTGAAAGTACAAAATTATTTTTTAAAACACCTCGTATTTTCGGTATTTTGTAGTACCGTCCCTAGATTCTAGGTGGGTATAAATTATAGTGGGATCGATGTAGATCATTATTTCATAACTTGGATTTCGATTTCTATAAGGTCACTTCCGGTTTTTGTGTCTTAATTGGTATGGGAGCTGGAATTGAAATACAAAATTATTTTTTAAAACACCTCGTATTTTCGGTATTTTGTAGTACCGTCCCTAGATTCTAGGTGGGTATAAATTATAGTGGGATCGATGTAGATCATTATTGCATAACTTGGATTTCGATTTCTTTAAGGTCACTTCCGGTTTTTGTGTCTTAAATCTTATGGGAGCTGGACTTGAAAGTACAGAATTATTTTTTAAAACACCTCGTATTTTCTGTCATTTGTAGTACCGTCCCTAGATTCTAAGTGGGTATAAATTATAGTGGGATCGATGTCGATCATTATTGCATAACTTGGATTTGGATTTCTATAAGGTCACTTCCGGTTTTGGTGTCTTAATTGGTATGGGAGCTGGACTTGAAATACAAAATTATTTTTTAAAACACCACGTATTTTCGGTATTTTGTCGTACCGTCCCTAGATTTTAAGTGGGTATAAATTATAGTGGGATCGATGTCGATCATTATTGCATAACTTGGATTTCGATTTCTATAAGGTCACTTCCGGTTTTTGTGTCTTAATTGGTATGGGAGCTGGACTTGAAATACAAAATTATTTTTTAAAACACCTTGTATTTTCGGTATTTTGTAGTACCGTCCGTAGATTCTAGGTGGGTATAAATTATAGTGGTGTTGGTGTAGATCATTATTGCATAACTTGGATTTCGATTTCTATAAGGTCACTTCCAGTTTTTGTGTCTTAATTGGTATGGGAGCTGGACTTAAAATACAAAATTATTTTTTAAAACACCTCGTATTTTCGGTATTTTGTAGTACCGTCCCTAGATTCTAGGTGGGTATAAATTATAGTGGTTTTGATGTAGATCATTATTGCATAACTTGGATTTCGATTTCTATAAGGTCACTTCCGGTTTTTGTGTCTTAAATCTTATGGGAGCTGGACAAAAAGTACAAAATCATTATTAAAACACTTCGTATTTTCGGTCTTTTATTGTACCGTTCCTAGATTCTCAGCGGTTACCAATTATATAAGAGTCTAGGTAGATTATTACTGTATAATTTAGATTTCGATTTGTGTAAGGTTACTTTCGTTTCATGGGTTTTAAATCGAAAATTAGCTTAACCTTGCAGCATATAATTACTTTTAAGAACACCTCGTATTTTTGGTCTTTCGTGGTGAGGTCCCCACATTCTAAGTGGGTTTACATTTTAGTGGTATTTATGTAGATTAATATTGGATAATTATTGCTACGATTAATCACCGGTCATTTGTGGTTTCGCTCATGTTTTCAAAATTACTTTTTCATTTGTTGTTTAATTTTCACCTTTATTTTGACCATTTTTGTACATATCGCCGTTTAGTTTATACATTTATAATTATTGCAGTATGCCATGTTTGTTTCTATTTGGTTTGTGTATATCGAATAATTAGTAGAACACTGTATGGTATTAAATTTCGTGTGTTGCTGGCAACCCTGTTAACATTTTGTATTTAACGTAGCAGATATCTGCTAGGGTAACCGGGGTTGTTTATAGTATGTATGATCTATATCAAATTTCTTCTTTTGGTTTCAATTTTTAGAATTATAATTTGACATATCATCTGTGGTACCTCTCAGACCTCGATTCAACTGTCGTGAAATTTGATCCTATAGAGAGAACTACCTCGGATGCAAGGCGGTAAAGTTCTTGTGCCAAAATAATAGGATCACACTAGATGATCACAAAAATCCGGAGTTTTCGAAAACTTGTGAGCTCCAGTGTATATAATTTTCGTACAGCATCAGTTTTTAGTGTTACAAAGCAATTGATCTTTCTCTAGTTTAAGCAATCGATTAGTATACTGTATGGTTCATTTTGGACCTTATTTTTTTCGCTAAATGATAATAATAGAAGCCAAAAAGACACTCCAGTTTTTCCGATTCTGTACAATAGATGAAAGTATAAATATAACCACACGGGAATTGATGCTTTATATGAAAAACAAATAAAAGGGAATATGTAAGGAAAAATATTATCAATCAAACTAATTCTTATAAGAAAACGAATAATATATAACACGCAAAATCTTTTCAACTTCAGTACCAAGCATGCTTACAGTATATTCCATAGGCCAAACATAAGGCATATTCCATTATCATAAAGCATATGTACAAGCTAGGAGTGCATTCCGCTTCTAGTAATAGGTAAACTGATAGTGTTCGATTTTGGTTTACCCTTTATTTAGCAGCGTTGCTCTCAACTAACATCGCATTCTATTGCGTTATCCGGACGAATTATAACTTCAGTGATCATTTAATTAGCATTTTTGCTTCCATACAATATCCATACACATGATTTGTGGGTCGCTTCTTTAGATATTTCTAATCTTCGTCAACAGGGAAAAGTCAAATTTAGTATTGTAGAAGCTTTATCTCCTACATTTCGCGAAAGTTCTTCTTTATTTTATTTATTTATTTTTTTGTGTGTGTGTTTCTTGCCCTGTTGGAAAATATTTCAACGAAACTGCTGGTAATTACTGAGAGTATTCTTATGATATTGTACCATAATATGGCAATGCTGCTTAGTAGCTACACATAAGACCTATTTTATGGCAATGTTGCTTTGAAATAAACACCCTGTATTTCGTAACCAAAGTACAAAAATACTTTAAAAATTACGAAATTATGATCAGGAAGACATCGTTTAACCATAAAAGCAAACTAAATATTTTAATGGTAATGCTATCAATGCTCCTAATTAAAGGGTTAAAGGCAGTGACATGATGCTAGGATGTTTGGTAGGCATTCGCCTTTTACAAATATAACATATACCTACCCCGTAATCACTCGTTCTTGTGTAAATGTAAGTTGAGTATGCACTATACTATAAAAATATTAGGTGCATATACGCCATATACTCCCGTAAACATCCCATTGCATCCTTGATTAAGAGGAAAAACCTATTTAAATGATAGTTTTAGATTGAATGATCTCTCGCCTTCGCGAACTCACAAGAAAGTTAATTCCTGGTGCCACAAAAAATCCATTTTGAAGAAAACCGAATACAATTACTTCATATATAATGTAGTAATTGTGTGGCCATTTCAAACACTTCAATGTCAACATACTGCAAAAGACTAATGTGTAAACAGTCTAATATTCATTTTTTAAAGACACTAACCGAAAGAAAAAATAATTAGATACACTAAGAGATTGTAATTTCAAAAGCAGTTTATAAAATCTCCCTTATAAGTAAAATACTTACAGACATATTTCAACTCGAAAGCCTTGTTTATATTCTTCATCATTAGCAATATAACGCCATTCATTATTCATATTCACTGCCATTTTTGGAAATACAACCTGCTCCTGTAGACATAAAAATTCCATCAATAATGAAAAATTAGAGGAAATTAATATTTTCAAATACAAAGATTAGATCACTATTAAATCATACATACCATTGGGTCCAAATTTACATAATATAAAATAGTATTTATCATTTGATTGACTTTTACAACTAAGAAATAAGACGTGGTCATGTTTAGCCCCCTTTGATCAAATCCTCGATGCACACAAAGTAAAATTCAATGTACAGTATTTCGGAAATACAAGAAATCACTGTAGAGAAGACGTATAAACTTCTGAGCAAAACACAAATGGCCAGGGGTGTCATTCAGAAGGTTGGCGTGAACCAGTTAAAGTTTCTGAATTCTTAAAATTGTCTCTCCACTTCTAGGTCGAGTTCTTACGAAATAATAGTAATTCTATATTTACTTTTTGAGAATTTATATATTTTTTCTTTAAAGTTTTTGAAGAAACTATTAGGATATGCTGCAGTTGAGACATGGCCCCATACTATTCACCATGACCACAGAAATATGTATGTTTTAGTTTACGAGAAAATTTGCATCTAATCGGTAAACATAGGACCTCAAACGAGAAATTTACTGTTACGAAACTAACAACACTCATAAAACACTATCAAAATGGTCTTTCAATTGAAACCTTGCCAATGTGTGTCTGTCCCGTAAACTGACCAGCAGTAAAAAGAGGAACTAAAGAAACTTGCAGAGATCTCTGTTGGGACATGTGGTTAGAAACTGGCTTGCAAATTTCGTATCTCCAGCAATTGCCTGGATTTTTCAGAAATAGGTATGAAATATTTCACGAGTAAAAAACCACCCAAGTACACAGAGAAGCAACTAGCTACCAAATCAGGCAAGTGTAGAGAACTTTGATTCGATATTTTGTATCTTGACACAATCATCATAGACAATGAAAAGTATTTTTCATTTACCGGAGATGAAATACCAGTAAACATCGGATATTATACTTACGATATTATGGGGACATCAGCTACTGTACGCTACAAAAGCAAAGAAAAATTTCAGACAAAAATAATGGTATGGATAGCCATTTAACCAAAGGGTGTTACTCATCTATTTGTTAGTAGTTATTGCTCCAGCAATCACAACCAACATGTATACCAAGAGATGTTTACCAAAGTTGTTTCAATTCATTAACATACATCATCATGGTGATAATTATATATCTTGGCCAGACCACACAACCATCCATTATGCTAGAAAAACAACTGACAGGTTGACGACGCACTCAATACCATATTCGTACCACAGAATGTCAATCCACCTAAGTCCCACTGGCAAGCCTTGTAGAGAATTTCTGGCCTCTGCTAGCTGTGGATGTCTATGATCGGGGGTGGGAATTTAAAACTGCACCACAACTCGTCGGTCGCATCAAGACAAGCTACTGAACTTGTACTTCAGGTCCGTCCACAGCATATTGAAGAGGAAACGCCACAAATTGCGACAAATGAAGATCACAATCTCATGCAGCATTGTAACAAGTTAGATGATTTGTAAGTAGTGTTTCCATCATTGCGTTGGTATTTGCAATGAATAAATGCATTTGCTTGATAATATCATCCTTTTTATGTATATATGTATTAACTTTCGCCGATGACTTTAGGTTGATGTAATTAGAAGTAGGAACATACAACATACTTAGGAGTTACTCACCTCTGAAGGACAAATCTTTGTTTCTCCTGGCTCGGCTATTCGGTGAGCTAGGGTGTTGTCGAACTGAAAAGCATTCAAACCATACATTAAAATAATTTTATTATAAACCATATAAAAATATTTTACTCTTATCTAAATATAAGAAAATAATAATGTGTACTCTTTAATTAGATTAACGGGAGATCTACATACAATTCAAAAAAGAGAATATATAAAACACTTAATTTCAATTTCTGTAAGAAGAAAATAGGTTTTTGTTACCTTTTAAAAACACGTTCGTTACTAACAGAGATTGAAGGCTATCATTACTATCTTTCCCTAAGTGGTATAGAAACTATATTTGTTAAATTACTAGCTGAAATACCCATTCTTCGTACGTGGAGAATATATTTATAAAAAAATATATGAACTTTTTCAATCCCCCAAAAAATAAGCATTTGAATATAAGTGTAATGATAGAAATCCATAAGATACTCTATTTTTAGCATAAATTTTGAATCTTGTTTTCAGTGTAGGAAACAATTAAAGGAAATGAGCCGTTCCTCCCGTCTCTGAAACACGGAAATTTAGAAAAAAAAACACTGGGGCACATGTTTACTGTTTTTGATGATTTAAATATACTGAGTTTCGTCTTTTTAACTTGGGGGGCTCGTGAGATGCTAAATCTTAGGCATAAATGTTAACTCCTTCTGTGACATCTTTAGGATTTTAATTTAAGTGACCTAATAAAAACCCAGTTCAATGTATACCTGATAACTATATTCGAAAATTCATTTCAAAAGATTCAGTCGGTTCCCCGTGATTCGAACCCACACAGGATTACTTCCCTTTAAATGTAAACTAAATGTAAAATGAACACTAAAGATCAAACAATTCCTGGAAGTCAAAATCATTCATACATCATGGATTTATTTCCTAAGTTTTTATTTTAGTTGCTTTATTTTTATTGTTGTTTAAACTATGAAACTGTTTGTCAATACAGTCAAGGCTCAACATATTTGATACAGTAATTCAATTTTATAACAACTTTGATTTCATACTTTCCATATACTTTTCTATTCTTAATAGTTTTGGAAGAATAATTTCAATACATATATGGTTTATGCTAAGTTACTTAAAATTACATAATCTCTTGAAAAGGAAACAGTACTGAAGTGCATCCATTTGAACCAAATTGTTGACAGAATATTACGCGGGGAGTTATATGCAGCTTTTTCCAAGGATTTAATGTGATTCCTGTTTATTAATCACGCAGTCTCTATTAAAAATAATCATTTCATATAACTGGTGAATATATGGACAACTACTAGCATGTTTATACAGTTCTACATATAGTATATACGTTTGAATTAACCAAATAACTTAAAGAAATATCTAGATTAACACACTTTGCTGCGTTACTCATGTATATAAGACTAAAAGAGAGTATGTAGTCTAACAATGTCATCAAAACACGTAATAACAAGCCTACGATAGAGTGCTTTTATGATGAGTGAGTAATATGATAAATTTTAAGGTATATATGCGTATTGCAAAGTGCAACTTAGATTATTCTGCACCGATACAAAATTAGTATTTTGAATACATTTATGATGCAGAGCACTGTAAAGTGATTGACTCTTGAATTGATGGCTACTTCAAGTTTTGTTGGAACGTGATTCTGGTGGAGAGCCAGAAGAGGTGGAGAGCCAAGTGAAACTACTGAAATGATAATTGTAATAGTTATAAAAGAAGGAAACTATTTCAGAGACTATTTTCAGTAAAATTCAAAGCATTATACGTATATTCTTTACAGAGTATTATATAATTCTTCGTTAATGAATGATTATTATTGAAGAATAATAATTTAGTTTTTTACACTTCTTATGTTTTATAAATATACAAATTCGTCTTGTTTACAATAGCAGTGTCTAAATAATATGAGATATTTCGCAATGGCTACTCATGATGTCGGTAATAAATGTCGCTTATTCTAGAGCACAGACGAATGTCCACAAAGTATGGAAGTGTAATAGAATTCCGAGACATTTATTAAGCATGTTGAAAACGTATGCGAATTCATACGTATCAATTTTAGTTATTTTACATAGCACCAATTTTAAACACTACAATGTCATAAATATATCGAATTTTGGAGCAACATCTGATATAAAGACGATATTTCCTGAAAAGTTCTAATCTACAACTACTTGCATATTCCACTATCTGTAAAATCAGCTGATGAAACGTAGTGTTGTATTCAATCTCCACTACCGTCAGACATTTACTTTCCTACTGATAATGAATTCCTATTTGTATAAGTATTTTCCTTATTATTTGATCCACGAGAATTCAAAAAATGCTCAATTTCGCATATCGCTAGAAATAATTCGGTATGAAAAAAGTCATAACTGTTATTTGTGTTATAGAAGTAGCATATTGTGTGATGTGTATTAATATATTTTGTTTCATAATCATAGTAAATTCTTTAACAATAATTGATAAAAAAATATGAATGTTGGTTTGATGAATATTTATATTTTAATAGAGATGCAAAAAAAGCCGGCTTTTTTGAATCGATGGTTTTTTTACATAAAAAGCCGGCTTTTTTGGGGAAAAAACGAGAGTTTTGGAAATTTTGGCTTTTTTTTTATTTTCATGATTTTTCTATCTAAATAGCTTTCTTATAGTATATTCTTTAGTTAGATAAGAATTCCATGACCATATTTCGCTCTGAAATTCACAGATGGATGGAGCACATGTTTTACGAATTAAAGCTAACATGAAGGATGTATGTAGCATTTGAGGGCAATTTTAGAGTCTATTTAACTTTATTTTAACTTTTGAGTTATCGACATCTTTTTTCTTCTCTGGATCATTTTAGTTTGTCATCCGTGTTTCATTTCTAAGAGCTTTTAGTACTCTAGCTTCTAGCGCAAAAGTTAAACTTGCCCGTTTTTCTATTTATCCGTCAAAGCGTACGTTTTTCAATATATCCGTCAAACCGTACTTCCACATTTCCGTTATACTGTACCTGTTAATGGATTTAGCAATAATTTTCCGGACACAACCTTGAATACCAATTTAAACAAATGATCAGTAGCGGATTGAGAAAAGTACTTTGGCAGGGGTTTTTCTGATTGGTTCGTTTCCTAAAAAGTCCTAATTTTATTTGGGAGGTGCTTGAAGTTTATGAGTACAGGCATAACTAATATTTCGTTTCGTTTATATATTTAGCAATAATCTTCCGGATACAACCTTAGAAATCACTTTATACTGAGAATCAGTGGCGGATTTACAAAAGTATTTTGGGAAGGTTTTTTTCTTACTAATGTTTAGTTTTTCTAAACGTTCGTAATTTTTATTTGACGGGAGCTTAAAGTTTATGAGTAAAGGCATAACTAATAGATATTTCGTTTGTTGCAGACATTCCGTAACTTTGGGAAACGGGCTTCAGTCCGAAAGACTGACCCACTAACCTTCGCAAAACCGTCACTGCTGTTAATTAGTAATAATAACGATTTAAAAACAATAAGAAAGGAAGTCGGCCAACTCACAGTACACGCACTATTTCTACATTCACAGATGGAATGAAGAAAAGCTTTGTCAGAATGGTCGAATGCTGGTTGAATCCCGGACTTCTCGATAGAAGCGCAAAAGCTAATCACTCAGTCATGTTTGTTGTGCAGTTGTATTTAGCTTAACTTAAATATATTCCGTAGCCTTTTTTGGAGGGGGAGTTCCGTAATGATATGTTGAATCCCTCTTGTTAAAAATTCAGAAAACTTGAGGATTGGGTAAACCGTGATGGTGGTTATATAAAACTTAACTGTAGAATTTCAAGAGTATACAGAACCAAAAGCTCTAGATGTGCAGCCTTCAAGTGTATCATATAAATCTAAGTATTTCTCTTGTTTTATTTTAATTTTATTTTGTTTCAAAAAGAGGGTATGGAATATTTTGAAGTAAAAATACTACATACTATTCTGCTAGTTATTTGTATATTTTTAAAAAAGAAGTGTGTACTTTTAGGGTTGGCTGGTTTACACTAACTTTTTTTGATAACTGGTTTAAACCAAAAAATAAAAAGAATGATAAATGCGAATAGTGTGAACTTCATGGTGACGTTTCCAGATATCAAACCATCTACAGTAGTTTTATTTCCCTTTCACCTTTTAATCAAGGTGTCCCATGTTCAATTCTCGGTCGAACCACAACCCTTCTTTCATGCGTAAACCAAGTAGCGGTTCAGATGTCAGTTTAAGCGAAAGTATTCTCCTTGAAAACCTCGGTATTTCGTAAGGATGTTAAGCCTAAACATACGAAACGAAACCAAATTGTATATTTCTGCATGTCTAAATGCCTGTTGTTTTATTAAGAAGCTAAGATTGCTTAAATATATTGATAGAAATTGGTAAAATTTATCGATTGCCTACATAGCTTCCAACATTAACTTCGATTGGACTTTCAATGATATCTACGTACTAAATTTGTAATTTAATACCTCAGTTTTAGCGTACTGATTATGATACGTTGACCTTTAAATTTTACATGCAAAGCAATAACAGGATTTTTCCGTTATTGTCTTACATTTCAAGTAATGACGGGATTTTCCCGATGGCTAGGGTGGGAGATTCTCAATTTAAGAAATTTACTGACCGGACTTCTTTAAGCTTATGGGAGTTCTTCCGGCATAACCCCGTTGTTGCATAATAACACCAAGGCGAAACAAACTTATTTCTGTAAATATGTAATATAAATACATAAAGCAAAATATCTAAATCAAAAAAGCCTGGTTTAAACCAAAAAAGCCTGGTTTAAACATCCCCCAAAAAACGGGTTTTTGCCATTTTCAAAAACAACCATGGTTCTTGCTAACTCTGCTTACTTTTGTATATAGGAGGTTAAAAAGTTCTTATTATATACATTGGTTAATCCTGTGGAATTCATAATGTAAATATGTTGAAGAAAAATTGTTTGAAATATCTTTCCGAAATTCATAGTTCATTTTCGAGGTTATATATTATTATCAGCATCAACCATTAATTAAATCACTTTTTGTGTTATAGAGAAGCGAAACAAAGTCTGCTTTATCAATTTAAAGCAGAATTTTAAAAAAAGCCCAAAATTTCCCAAGCAAAAAAGCGAAGCAGAAAAAACCGAGTTTTTTTTCAAAAAAGCCGGTTTTTTTCCGAGCCCTTGCATCTCTATATTTTAATAATACAGAATAATGTTTATAGGTTACTAACCGAATGCTTGCTTTTCGAACGGGAAGAATAAGGCTCATGGAAAATATTTGAAAAGTATATGCGAACGTTTCATGGATTGTAAGATATTTGCTGTTTCAACTTTGATTTCACTGAAGTTACGTAAATCCTCCTCCCTAATTTCCCCTTCAGTAGGAGATTTTTTTGAAAAAAAAAATGTTTATTTTCAATTAAATGTTTACATACGTAATTTCACACTTAAATTTAAATAAATCCTCACATTTGGCAGTATATGAAAAGAAAATCAGAAATTTGAATATCATAGAAATTGTCTCCTCTTTTCCCTTCAGAAGGGAAATTTCGGTAAACTCTGGATCACGCTGAAAGTTGTTTTTAATTAGGAGTTTATATACCGAATTCCATCTTCCCAATTTCAAGAGCTTCTGAGATGCTTCATTCTTGGCAAAAAGTAATAAAAATAAATAAATAAATAACCAAACTCAGAATACGTTCAGAAAACTTTGTCGTGAAAAGCCGACACAAAACGTAAATTTCATTTCTTGTAAAAATGAATTCAAATAGAGTCGATTCAATATTTCGAAAATGTTTATATTTAACTTTGATTTCGCATTCGTTCTTGCTTCTCAATGATACTTAGTCTATAAATACGTGACATCCTCTTTTATAGTAAATCTATGTTAAAGGTATGACGAATGAAAAAATAATTTTACCATAGTGGGTTAATAACATTTCATAAGCTCATAGACAAGGAATTAAATAAGTGAAAGAATAACAATATAGAAACTTTAAGTGATTGACAATAGTACAAAATTATAAAATTACGAATAACATATAGTTGCATATATCAAAATACTATTTATTAGTGATGGGCAATTAGGTTCTTTTTCCGAAATTTATTCCTTGCAATCAATTCAAAATAAGGATTCGTTCCTGCGCAATAAATTCTTTGGTCCCATAAATTATGCAATTTCAACTTCTAGATTTGTTCATTTGATCCTTCCTCTGAATCGAGTTTTCGTTCCGATAAATTAAACAGTTTCCATATAGTTCTTATATGATTATTTCTTACGGTCAGACTAGTCAAACCATTTTTATCAACTGAAAAGTTACTGCAAAATTGGTTTTGGACGGCACGGAAAGAACAAATAGGAGAATAGAAAGGACTGCCATGTTTCGAAATATATGCAGAGAGCTCAGTTTTCACTTATTTTTAGCTTTTGTATGTAAACAAGGAACTCAAAAGCGAGGGGAGGTTTGTTTCCACATGAGCACTTGTGCAGTAGGTTCATTTGATTCCCTCTCATGCAATGCCGCCCGGATCTAAACTATCATTTTCGTCTGTTTCCATTCATATCAACCCATCGATTGGGTTCACTCGTCTGTTGATTGATTTCATCCCTTATTTCTATCAACTAAATACCTGCAACCCGTCACTTATACAGAGTGAATCGATCTTTTATTCTGTTGAGTAAATCCGTCTTTTGATTCTGCCGAAGTCAATCTGATTCGTTAGAGAGATTCATCTTTTCATTATACTACAGGGTTCGTTCATTTAGAACGAATCATTCTGAAATTACCTAACATTATCATTTATTGAGATATATATGATTACTTACCATATCGTTACTCAACAACTGCTTTATTCTTCCACCTTCTCTTCGTAATTCATTTTTCACATGATCTCTGGAAAGACCATAAAAACCTGAATATTAGTGCAAATGAATTACGAAAACGTCTATTTGCTATGTCAGAGTACTAAAGGATTCACGGAAAGCACTTCCTTTTTTGTCTGTATGATCATATGTTTCAATTAACTGAATTGTTAAAATACCAACAGCATGAGAAGAAGGAATTCGTACGGCCCTAAAAGACAACTGTTTTCAATGTTTGGCAATTCCTGCCACTGAGGCTTAATTAGAGACTCCTATGAGTTCTCTCTTGGAGACTGTTCCTAGCAAATAATTGAATACAGTGTCCGTGTTAGATACAGTTTTGTTATCTTTGAAACTCAAAGGATCTACCAGCTTTAAAATGGGCAAGCATTGATAGCATAACCAATAAAATATTTAGTTTACTTTTATGGTTGAACCATATGTTCCTGATCATAATTTCGTAATTTTTAAAGTATTTTTGTACTTTGGTTACAAAATATTTCCCTACAGAGCAAGAAACCACAATTAAAAAAAAGAAACAATAGCTTTCGCGGAACGTAGGAGATAAAGCTTCTACAATACTAAATTTGACTGTCTCCTATTGACGAAGATTAGAAATATCTAAAGAAGCGCCCCGCAAATCATGTATATGAATATTGTATGAAAGCAATAATGCCAATTAAATGATCACTGAAGTCATAATTCGTGCGGATAACGCAATAGAATGCGATGTTGCTTGAGAGCAACACTGTCCACTAAAGGGTTAACACAGACCTCCGCTGCACCCCGTCTGACGTACTATATACGATTCTCGAACACAACGCAAGCTCTAAGTATTATTACCTCACATAACCTTTGTGTTTTTATTAATTTGATAACCACTTGCACAATAACAGCTTTGACTGATCGTGGAAAGGAAACACGTGTCATGAATGGTTGTACCATTCCTCTCACAGCACTCAGTTTCATCAGGCAGGATAAAAGACATAAACATGTTTTTTGGACCTGAGTTCAAGGACTAAAAGAGATTCAATGATGATGGGGATTGAGCTGATCAGGAGAAGAGTTGCAGTTCATCTGCATGTGTGCGAAACCACTCCTCAACAGATTGAACAGTGTCATGGCGTGTAATTATGTCGTTACTTTTCCGTAGTAACCATATTTCTGCACCGTAAAGTACAATACACACCACGAAATATTTGTGAGTATTTTTATGACAACTTTATTGAATAATAAATAAAATATACTTCTCCTCTTTCTTCCCTTCTAATACATAATAGTGATTTTTTTAACGTTTGCACATCATGTAATACATATATTTAGTTGTCGAAAACTAGTCATCTAGACCACTTTCTCTACACCTAGGTAGTTATCGTAAATTAATTACATGTTAAAATTTCTACCTTGGTATATCTACATTTCATATACATCACTTTATTCCACGCAACGATGTTTTTGACCTTGTTTCCTCATATCATTACAAAGGCTGCGTTTCCATTTCTCATGCGGGTACCGTATCTTTTTCAAATTCGACCAGATGCATCATCGTTACTTACTTTATTTACACATTAGCAACTCGACTACGTTCATGTAAGTATTTAAGATTGCTTTTTCAGTTGGCTAAGACTTACTTGTTAAGTAGAAGAGAGTATTTGAAGTTAATTAGAACAATCGATGTCCGCTATATGTGCTTCTGGAAATAATGATATAAAAACTAACTAATAATAATGTATTAGCTAACAAGATAACTTACCTAGGGTAGTCTCTAACATTTTCACAGAATGTTGATCCGTTAGCACAGCGTGGTCCATCTCTGCCCACATGAGGAAGAAAACGTTGACCTGGGAACACAAACTCACCATCCCCTCGGTGAGATCTTTTGGTTATAGAAGTGTGCACTTTATTAATATTACTGGTTTTGTGACGTGCTGACAGTAGTTCCGTTATGGGGGATTCAGTTACTTTAGAGTGTTTTTCGTTCTGCCTTTGCAACTGTGGAACATACTGAGGAAGAAACTTGGACCTTGAGTAATTTACAGACAATGTTTTTGCACCTTCTAATTCAGTAGGAACATTGTTGATACGCTGCTCTTCAATTGATTGTTTTTCACTGTTTTTAGTTCTTTCATTCTTAATGTATGTCCTGTGTTTGAAATCAGAATCCATCTTATGTAGCATGTTTCTATGATTCAGTCTTAATGTTTGATTAGTGTTTATATTGTAGTTGTCTGGAGACATTCGACTATCGTACGATTCACTATCATCTGTTGTTACTTGCCTCATTGTTGCAAATATCGTTAAAAGCTGCAAGAAGGAAGTAAAGTATGAGATCCATTTGCTGCTAGATATGTAAAACAAATGTTTGCAGTACAAAGGAAATAGTGTAAACGAAATTATGTTGTTATGTTGTAATATCCCGCACATGTTTCTATTTGTAAACAGTAATATGTGCTTTTATTTAAAAACAATATCACGTGCATTTACTACAAGTCACTATGAGATGCAGGCGGAAGAACATCAGCGTCACTACGGTACTCATTACGTAATGGAGGAAGAACACCAGCGCCACCGCCATGCTGGAGCAGCTATAAAATTCAGAGCATCATCACTACGGGCATCAGTCATTCCTTGGTGGATCAAGTCTACTCCTTTAGCTTGCAATGGAGCTCTGAAAGTACCTAAACCGAACCCAAGCCTTTTAGCTTGCTGTGGACCTCTTAAAGTCTTCCTTTCCCACTTAGTTTGCAGCGGAGCTCTGTTGGGAATTCTAAACCCTTTCACACCCTGCAGTGGAGCTTGAGAAATTCCTTATCACTAAACCACCCGGCTTGCAGTGGGGATTCTTGGATCTCCTTTTCCCCCTTTGTTTGTAGTGGACCTCTGTGCGACCCTAACCTCTTTCCCTTCCAGTAGAGCATTGAGAATTCTACCTCATCTTACAAGCTTGCCCAGGAGCTTTGTGAGGAATCCTTCCCTAGGCTCTCTGGTCTTGGGACACCGGCTTAACCTAATCATTAGAGAACTTATTACTTTAATGAAATTGTGTTATACAGTGTTATATCTGGAAGTTTTAAAATAAAATCGGCAGTGAGAGAAAACGAATTCCGTGTATAATTGGTCTACCAGAATAGAAGAACTTTACAATATAAAACAGATTTAAGAAATTTCTGTAAGTAGATAAAAAAAAATCAGATTATTGTTGTTCATTTTAGAAATATTAGGAATATCGAACATTCATTTCCTGTTACTTTTCCTTCAGATTTCTGATTTCGGGAATATAAAAATTACAAAGGCTTTAATATTAACAAGAATCTGAAAGAGAAAATAATAAAAATCATTGTTCAAAATATATAAATATACGAAAGATACTCATTTAGTCAAAAGTTTTCATCGCTGTATTTGCCGTAAGTGAATGTGTAATTGAAAAACCCCTCGTTGTAATATTAATGTTTTAAATTTTTTCTTCACATAATCTTGTATTCCAAATTGTGGTTTCCAAGTTGTGGTAGATTTAACATATATTTTTATAGAAAATTGTGTCTGAGAATTAGGAATACAGTTTGAAACGTTTTTGACCGATGAACATAAAACGAACTATTTTATGCTTTTAAGGTGCTAAAATATATATTTAATTGAATGTTTTCATCAAATACTTGGTATGCTTTCTGTGTTTTAACCATTTCAGTCATAGCTTTTGATTTGGAGTTTAGCGTCTCATTCAACACGGTGGTTATATGAGATGTGGGCCTACAGCTAACGTGGATTCCGAACCACATAAGTTCCTATTAGGAATCAAAACCAGTGCTCCTGAGTCAAAGGTACGTCCGCTAACCATACAGCCACTAGAACTGTCGAAATCGGTTTTTGAAAAAATTTAAATTTCATAAAATCGAGATGTCGGTTTTCAAAACCGAAATCTGTTCTTCCGGTTTCGGTTTTGAAAACCACTTTTGCTGTTTCGATTTCCAAAACCACATTTGCGGTTTCAGTTTTAAAAATCGCTTTTGCGGTTTCAGTTTCGAAAACCGCATTTGCGGTTTTCGGTTTTCATAAAACCTGTTTTCTCAAAAACCAAAAACAGCAAATGTCACAAAAATTCGACAGCACTAATACAAATATAAAAAATATAAGTCTAAGTGGATGAGATTTCAAATTGAGTTTCATGAGCTGAATGTGTAGTGATCTTCAATAGGGATATACCTCATTTTCTATTTAGCTGTGACTTTTACAACCAACGAACTATCCCTTTCGCACAGTGCTGAACATATTACCATAATAGTCTTGGAGCAAACAAAAAAAAAAGTTAAAACACACATATAAATCAATACAATTGTCTCGATTGATAGATGCTTTCACAGTTAAAAGGTGTAATTAAAAACAGCAAACATTGTTCCTGCTTTGAAAAGGGCAAACATAGTTTCGCTTATAAAACCGCAAACACGGTTTCGGGCGGATTTCGCTTTCAAAAAGAGATTTTGCAGTTTCCGTTTGAAAATCCGCTTTTGCGGTTTCAGTTTCGAAAACTGCATTTGCAGTTGCGGTTTGGGTTTTGAAAACCAATTTTGCAGTTTTCACAAAACCGGTTTTCTCAAAAACCGAAAACCGCATATGTCACAAAAATTCGAGAGCACTAACAGCCACAAGGATGCTCTACCATAATTTTTGAATCGATGAATGGAAAGTAAGTATTAGTGGTATCCTTGACCTGTTTTCAAAGCTGAATTTAGAATATTTCTGTGCTTGTTTTCAGAAGATTTGAAAAGTTAATTTAAAAATAAAATTTCAGTTACGTCTATAGAACTATCTTTGACGTAATTCATTTAGCTATTGGAATTGGGAAGAACGGCAAATTTGTCACCAGCAACTGCATTGAACAAATAGCCCTATCACTTTAAAAGTCTACACTGAATTTCACAATTTTTTATTACAATGTTATACTTTCGAACGACAAAAGGAGAGAAGAGAATATGGTGATCCGTGGAAAAGATCAAGTTTCCTAGCCCACGCGTACCGAAAAAAGTATTTTTTCGATATTTGTCCGTTCGTTCGTCCTGATGTATATACGTCTGAAGGCCATACCACCCAGTGTATCGAAATCAAGTTTTAAACATAAGGTTTTATGTTATTCTACAGAAGAGTTTTCCGTATTTCCTTTCTACACCTAAAAATAAGGGTAGTTTATTTCAAGGAAGAAAATCAAAATCTGCGATTTCTCAAAAACGGCTCCAGTGATTTCATATATCCATTCTCCATTAACAACTCCATACAGTAGTATGAGTCATTTCTCTGAGAAAAAACGATAAGTGAAGTTTTATTTGGGGATATTTTTCCTTAAAATGACGGCGATATAGTTTATATTTCACAAATGCGTATTTCTTGGAATTAGTCCTTACGAATGAATTCAGAAGAAGGAGCTTACTCTTGGAAATGAGTTCCTTTTCAGAGTACTTCCTCAATAATAATAATAATAATAATAATAATAATAATAATAATAATAATAATAATAATAATAATAATAATAATAATAATAATAATAATAATAATAATAAGGGGATTGTGTTCCGATTTAATAAAGAAATATTTCATTAATATTACTATAATATTGCATAAGTAATGACATGAGAATATTCACAAGAGATAATTTACCTTTGGGGTGAGTTTTGTGAAATACGACTTCTGCGATTTTGTTATTTTGTATGGAGGTATTTCAGTAATAATTCTAACATATGACATAAGTTATTTTCTTAAGGAAAATCTGTAAGAGGTAGTTTGCTTTTGGGCGTGAGATGTCTTTGGGTGAAATTTTCCTAAAATTTCCTTATAATTTTGTTCGTATTTCACAAGAAAAGTTTTCATCAAGAACTGCAGCACAACATGATTTAGATTAAGAAATTGGAACGAAAAAATTTATCACGGTGGTCCGTACCCTTTATTTCTTGTGAAAAGTTAGTGAACAATATGGTCGTTTTTCAGATTGCTCTATTTTAATACTACTATTTGTAGGTGCTATCTAAATTACTTTCAAAATTTTTGACATTCTTTATTATATTTGATTATTTACTAAAATTCGAAAAGTAGTAGGGAGTATAGACAACACTCTTGCTACTATTTTTGCAAATTTTTCCTACTTTCCTATTGGTGATGTGTGTATAATAAATGTAAATTTTTCCAATTTAGCTATTGACTAGTTTGTTTATGTAAATAGGCGTTAGTCTTTCAGTTTCACTCAAGTCTTGAAATAGAGAGACGTAATTTATGTTCTTTTAAACAGTTTTGTAGTTAGTACATGTTGGAAGTCGTAAAAATCCAGTAGGATTGTGATAAGTTGTTTTATTAAGATTTCCTTATTTTGTAATTTCGTTTTAAAATTTTGTCTATTTCATCTTTATAATTATACTCTATGTAGATTACGTACATTATTATAGGTAGTGTAATAACAAAATACATTCCACGCTGTCGTGTACTATAGTTTTGTAAATGCACTAGTTTTGTTACTTAAGCCTTGTTTGTTAACGGGAAATAGAAATGTCTGGAAATAAGTTATCATTTATCAAGTCTTAAATAAATCCTACTAACATCTACATGATATCAAGTAGTCCGTTGGGAAAATGTGTGCCAGCATGGATAATTTGGTGCTCAGTTACCCGTTATGCACAATTCAGTGACAAATTTTGCGATGGCAAGATATCTTAGATGATATCAGTTATGTCATTTGAAGGAGAGGGAGAATTTCAATTCCCTAAGAAATTCAATTATCCGCATGTTTGCAAAATTATCATCTCGTTATAAAGTTATGACTTAATTTATTACGATATAATTTGATGTACTCAGCAATAAGTTTTTTCTATTTTATGGAAATATTCTTGCATTTTTTTTATGGTTTAACACTTTTCCAGCAACAGTTTGATGTGGGCTTTAAATCACATGAGCTCCCACCGAGGATCGAACCCGAGTCTCCACCCGCAGGACACGTATGCTCACCAAATAGTCATGAAGGAGCTCTTTATGATAAGTAGCAGCGTATTTTCAGATTTATCATATGCACTTTGTCACACAGAGTAAGTAAAAATTTCCTTGAAAATTGTAAATCATTGAAGACTTTAAAAATCCTTGTAACATTAAAAAAATGTTTTTAACTCATCTCAGTACGGACGTGGATTAATTTATATCAGATTGTCTTTCGAAAATACTTACCGTTAATGTGATTTACAGTAGACATTTCCATTGTGTAGGGAGAAGAACTGTATGTTACAGTGAAATTTAAGAGTTATCTCAGCCGCAGATTGTAACGAAGAAGGTCATCCATGATTGGTCCTCTAATAATGTCTCCGATCACAGTCTCCAAAGTGATTCAGATAGCTTAATGACTTTACTTCATTTCAGTTGTTAAGGACAGATCGTTTATCCATTTGACTTTTTGTAACAAATTATCCATACCATTAAATGTCATCTATAATCTACAAATGCATCCTGTAGTTGCCTCATTCTTGCCGATGAATGATTTACGAACTTCCGACTATGAATTTATTGCTCTGAGATTTCAGGTGTTCTTTATTGTTTGTATTTTGAAGATCATACGTGCAATAGATTTATAGTTTAAAAACTGCTTTTTCATGGTACTCTTTGCATCACGCGGATATTGCTCAAAGGTTATCATAAAACACCTGGTTATAAATTATAGTTCACTTCTTTCATTTCTCCTTCGTGATTCATATATCATCCGTGATGTCTTTCGAATGATTCATTATAAGCTTATGAAAATACATTATATCTAAGTACAATACAGAGTTAGGTTACAACACTTTTATGTTATTTTTTTAATACCAATTATCGATATCGAACGTTAAAATTTGGGTCCTATACTTAAACAACAGAGAAATTATCTTGATGATCTAGGGTTACTGTGTCCTAAATTAATTTTCTGTCACCTAAAGGGTCTTTCCTAGTAAGATAGTGAATTGATCCAAATTGGGTCGCTATTGACCCAAAAGGTTACCTTGACCTAAAACTACCTTAAAAAAATTTGACCCCCTCCCCACTCCCCTTACCGAATTATCTTATAATACATGCTCAAAATTGAATATTTTTTAAAAAATTTTGGTGGGGGTGGTCGAAAATTTTTGAAAGTTTCAGATTGTAGATACTATCTAGATGTAAATGTGCATTTTTTTCAAAACCATCGATGCGTATTTTCTTTATTATTATTATTATTATTATTATTATTATTATTATTATTATTATTATTATTATTATTATTATTATTATTATTATTATTATTATTATTATTATTTGCGTTTTGAAAATTTCAAAATATTGTAGAAAAAGTTTGGGGAAGGACACATCGCTGATTTTTTGGTTAAAAAATTTGTTATACCCTTAGGTATATTTTTTTCGGGGCCTGAAAGTGATAGTAACCTTGTCAAAAAAGAAATAAAATTGAAAACAAACGTGTTTTTCGCGCAGTTTTCTTACTGAGGGTCCCTTCAAACAATCCTTTGCCAGAGTTCACAATTTTTCTTTCTCTTGCGTCCCTACCGTTATAAATTATTCATAACGGACAGGAATTATTCCCGGTTCTTCGATTACAACTAAAATATACAATTTATTAACTGACATCAGTATATATTTGTTTCGGTTCACAATTGCGAAGAATCTTGTTAATGGTGTTTCGTTTCCTTTCTTGAAGAAGACTGTGGTATCAGAACCATAACAATGACAAGATATCAAATCGGACTGAAGTATACCATAGATGAAAAGTACTTCATTAATGGTGTCAAATTACAAAATTAACAAGATAGCAAAAATCCACACCTGAATATGTACTGGTTTATAGATCTTTTAAAGGAGAAACAAGTAGAGAATAAAATGACACTGGATCAACTTTTGATGAGGCACAGCAATCAAAGAAAGCAGTGGCGGCTCCTGAGAGAAGAGACATCGGTATAAAAAAAATAATTAACAGAGAAATTGCCTAATCCTAACAAGAACTAGCCAATGAAAGAAAGTGGTGTCATATTAATTGACATACTGTATTTTTGAATTCAGAAGAAGGCTACAATCACAAGAAATGGATATAACAGAGCCGCTGATGCAGTGTCTCACTGCATTTCATTTACGCGATTAGTTATTCTTGGTTATTTGTAAATGAATTGAAATTATTGTAGCTTTGCGTCCCACGTTTTGCCCTTTAGGCTAAAGGAGACGGGTGATTAATGGGAAATGGTTACAAAAGAATTGGCGGAAATGAAGATATGGAAGGAAACGAGGAAACCAGTGGACGATGTTGACCCCAGAAGCTTGCATTGCCTGAAATAGAACCAGGGGCCCTCGCACCAGAGATGAGCGTTCTGCCACTGAGCCATCATACCCCCGTTTATGATTTGAGTAGGATCTAACTTTATTTTATAGTTTATACCAACTATATATATATATATATATATATATATATATATATATATATATATATATATATATTTGTAACTTTGTGTATGTTTATTACAGAACTGTGTCAGACCTATCTAGTCATATAACTGGACGTAAACTATTTTGATATATACTTTTAAAATATATTCATACTTTAATAAATATAATATTTGTGTTTCCTTGTCAGTACTTGAATTGAAGATACAACTATATTTTGTTTTGAGATTCCACATGAAAATTCCACTGCCAGAGATTATTAGGCGATCCATCAAGTCCTGGTGAGAGAGTTTTGAATATTGAAGACACTATGATAGCTTAGATTTTACATTGAGTTGTAGATCCAATTTTCACACGGCCTCGGTGCTGAAAAAGGACGCTAAACTCAAACCTCCACTATAACATTTAATATGCTTTCCATATTAAAAAGAACAATAGCACTATGTAGTTAAAGTTATGCAACTTACTTTAAATAATTGTTGTTTTACATCAGGTATTATGTGCACGTTTGCAACAAAATGTGTGTACGCCAGATTTAGGGCGTGCACCGGCGCACTTACATTCCTCTTCGTTATAAATATACACTATCTAAAGTGAAAAGTTAGCACTGAAAATAGCAACACTTTCTGAAAATTTCTGCTGTCATCTTTCCGTTTGAGGCTTTAAAAAGCGAAGTTTTGCAAAAGCAATAAATAGTTTAAGCCGATTTTTCTGAAGGTTGAAGGGAAAGGATTCACCAAGACCAGATATTTAGCATTTTCACAGTAATTCCTCATTCACACCCCGACGCCTAAAGGCGTTTTAAAAATTCGAATTTAATTCAAATTCCCCGTCAGAAAATTCTGGATCCGGCCCTGTGTATGCATGTAATGAAATGATATGAAATCTTTAAGTTTTACGTCTTACGATTATGACGGCTAGGCTAAAGGAGGCGGTGTTGATGAGAAATGAATGAAATCGTGGAATGAAGAAAGTGGGAGGAAAGGGGAGAAACCCGAGAACCCCCCCCCCACACACACACACGGTGTTTGTCCATCACAAAGCTTACTTGGTGTGAGCTGGGATCGAATCAAGTACCCCATGCACCAGAGGTGAACCTTCTACCACTGATCCATCGTGGCCCTCAAAATGTGTGTATGCGTTTGACATTGAGTTTCCATTTCCACTTCTCGCTTGGAAAAAATCCTGCGGTCGACCCTGACTACGAAACTATCAATGTAAAGTGAACTCAAGTTGTCCTCACCCCCCCCCCAAAAAAAAAAAAGATATCTTACCTTCTCTGTTAGTGGTGTACTATGGACCTGGGATATATTGAAAAGTTTTGCCGTTTTGACTACGAAGCTGGGCGAAACCCTCTAGTTACTACCACGGGCGACGACTTTAATATATTCAATGAGTCCTCACGTTTCAGTACCTTTTAAGATAAATCACAGTCTCGTATTCTATTTTTTTTTAAAACAGATCCAATAGACCAAAGGTTCCCAAACTATGATAATCCCCCTAAGCGATGTTAAAGACCATCAAGGATGCACGGCTATAAATAAAATGAATTATGAAATTATTTTTAACCTTGAAAGGAATTATTTATATGTCCTCGATTATCAAAACGTTTTACTGGGTAAAATTAAAATGAAATTATGATTTTCTATTTCAAATGTGTTCAGCAAGAAGTTATTCGTCAAAGGAAAGAGACAGACATTGTTAAAACAATAACGCGTATTTAGTGATTAGGATCTAAAACAATAAAGTAAAATAAAAAATAGCGTACAGAGCTCAAAGCACCTTGCTCGATTGATTGTTATCACAGTTTTAAGACTACATCATATAATGAAATTGTAAATTATATTCATTGGTAAAGTTCACATTATAATATATTATCTAATTTTCCTTCACATGAAAGTGTAATTTCAAAATTAATTTCACTGCAAAAATCCAAGAGGTGCTAAGCACCCAATAAAGATTTCCAATGGATGCTTGAGCGGCACCCATATAGTCGACGCCTATGGTGTTACCACAAGCATACACTTCTGGATTCCATATTAAATTGTTATTTATATTGATTAGACATTGAAACATAAAGATAAAATTACTGTGTCTACTTACCCATAACACTTTACAAAAGTGGAGTACCATTTCCTTTCACAGAATAGGTTTGCTGATAAACCACTACACTTTCCTTCTCTACATTCCGACTTGCATTCTGTGACAGCACACGCTTATCACTGTCACACACTTTTACTCACCACATGAAGAGCCGCACGAACACAGACATATACATACGTATCGAAATCTTTTGTTGTGTCGTCACGTGATCTGGAGGCATCGTTCTCTTCCGGTGTTTCAAAGTGGGTCTTGTTTACAATTACCTCCGGACGTGGTTGAAAAGATCCTGTGAGAACATTGGCCTTGAAATTTTATGCATTTCTCGACCCTTTTTCTATTCTATCATGGTTTGTTTGTAATGACATTTTACGGTGTGTACGCAAAGATACATCTGTCATCTTTACTGGGCAGAATGCAGCAGGAAATTCAAATTAACAAAATAAAAACGTTACAACGCAAAAGCACGAAAACTAAACTATTTAAATGAGATTTCTACGAATTTAGTTACAGTCGCACCTGTGATTAAACTAAGTTCACGGTCAAGGTCATAAGTCCAAGGTCATTCAAATGCATTCTGTTTGGAATGAAATCACTACCGTTACGTCTAGGCTTTCCCACAGAATTTTCAAAGTGGGGCGTAATATGAATTCTTGGGGGATAAACCGACAGTCATAGCCGCTGCCAAGTGGAAGCAAATGAAGCATTGGTAACGTTGGCAGAAATTCATCTTTGGATACATTTATTATTACTTACTTACTTACTTATTGTTATTCATTTTCCCCAATCCACATCTGAAAAGGTGATATACTAATATAGGGGTCAAACAAGTATATTACTTTTCCTCTCTGTTTTCCTCTTTATTCTGGAATTTGCAAGAACGTTCTTCAGATTCTGCATGTGTTTAATACAATAGCCTTCTCTGTTTTCTTTGTGACTTCTCCTTCAACTCCAATTGCTTCAATTATTATTATTATTATTATTATTATTATTATTATTATTATTATTATTATTATTATTATTATTATTATTATTATTTAGAGTGTACGGTGGCTCAGGGGAAGAGCGCTTCCCTCTGGAGCACGGGATCCCTGGTTCGATCCATGGAATGTCTCGGGGTACTCTCGTTTCCTTCCACATCATCATTCCACCAATTCTTCCATTATCATTCGCTTGCCTTAAATATAGTCTCCGTTCGTCCAACGGGCATAAGCATGGAACATTAAACTGAAATATGTCATTTCATTTTTTTATTTATTATTATTGTTTTCGCGTTTTGCGATTTTTACAGTTGCTATTTTCTTAATTTTAATTTCCTTCCGTATTCATCAGATCGTAGTTGAATTGCTTCTTCAAAACGATATTGTCCCCTCCTCCGTCAAAAATAGATTTTTTCAGGTTCCTTTAATTTTGTAGTCTTTCTGATTGGTGTTTTAATTTTATTTTTTAATATTATTATTAACTAAATAGTGGTCTCATTTCTGATTGTATTTAAGGGCTAAATCCTCAATGCACGCAGATTTTCACGTTTTTCATTAGTATCTTATCATATTGATTATATATGTACCTGTATATATATATATATATATATATATCAAACTCGATGGGGGCAATTGCTCCCCTGAGACCCCAAGTGACACTCTTGTTTTTAATGTTAATGGTATAAGACATCTTTGTGATTTTCTTTGTATAGAGATTGTGTGCTGTACAGATTTAGTACATAATAACAAAGTCTATAATAAATAAGTAATTAAAATTTACAGATGTTTTCTTACAGTCACATTCATTCTAAACAAATTACTCTAAATGGACTATAAGGCAAATATTTTACCCCTTGGAATCGAAGATTCTTACAGCCTCTTCCCACACAAGGACATCCATCAATTCAAGATAACAAAAGTAGTGATACCAGTGCTGACGTTTCCTGTTAGTCATTTCCTCTTCGTAGCATGTACTCTATTTGCAAGGAATTTAGTATTTAGAGCCACTGTATTCATTAATTTCTTGCTACATAATTATGAAATGTAGATATTTGTATCATTATTTCTTTTAGTAAACACATTATATGCTTCCAATCGGACGTGAGATACAGAAACTGACCCATATTTATTTGTAGATTTTGGAGTCAAATACACATTTGTAATTACAAGAAATATAAGCCTATCTATATACAAAATTCTGAGAACGCTCATTGAAAAATGTTTAAAATTAAAGTTTAAGAGTTAATTTAGTTTGAGGTTATTACATCTTCTTAATCAAAGTGTATACCAATGTATAAGAATAACCCTGTGTGTTTTGGAAACGTGTTTTTGATGACAAAGAATGACATATTGTTTAACATCATAAGAATTAGTTTTTGACGACTTTCTCAAAAACTGAGCTTAAAAATATTCAATCATATCTTTTCCCCCAGTTTCATGGGATATATCGATTGATATGTCTCATTTTTGAACTATTATTATTATTATTATTATTATTATTATTATTATTATTATTATTATTATTATTATTATTATTATTATTATTATTATTATTATTATTATACGCAAATACTATTGATAGAACTTATTGAAAAACAAAATTGTATTTTGGAACACCTAAGATATTTCACTCACTGTTTCCTTTCCTTTTATTTCACACTAGTGCTTTTTACATTTCATGACATTTTTCGGTTTTTTAAAAAATCGAATACATGAAAATTGATTTTCGATTTCGGTTTTTCAAATCAAACATCAGTTATAAAAATCGAAATTAAACTCCGGTTTTGAAATAATAAAATGATTTCGTTGTCTGCCCTATTACCAAAATAATTTCACATAAATAAAGGTCCTCAAATTAAGAGAAACGGTGTTCCCGGTCTTTCCAGATCCCCGTTTCCCTAGTTTACGAGACATTTTCTATATAAATGCATAACCTTTCTATATAAATGCATAGCCGCCTTTCATACAAAGAACGTGGCACACCGTTGCCACAGTCCTAGCTCTTGAGCGGGCTGAAAAATAGTACCAAATTGAAACAAAAAGGGCTGAATTCATTATTTTTTACTAGTGCAATACATCGCTCTATAGCACGAAACTAAAAGAAGTAAACTTCAAGAACACTCTACTCCCCCTCTTCCAAGAGTCCAAATCAAGAAAATGTTCTTTTTAAAAATTACTTTTTAAAATTATTCAAATAGGTGGAGCCCGAAGAAGCGTGGAAGTAGATGAAACTTTTCTCGCACGTAGGAAGTATAACAAAGACTACACATTAAAAGGGAAAACAGTTATCATCTTCGGTATGTATTCTAAGGAAACCAAACGTGCCTCTATTTCAAAGTGACCAATAAACCAAAACGGTATTATGGCCATATATGAAAAATATATAAAACGAGGAACAAATCAATCAACTCCGACTTCGTGTATAAACAGTACGATGTAATAAAAAGTTAAACATTAAATTATTGAACCTTATTCTCGCTTATTTCACGACTGAAGGGGGATAATAGACTATAGGAAGAATATAAGGTAAGTAAACTGACATTTGTAAATAATGTAAAACCGGTCCAGTTATTATTGACACTTTTGAAATTGTGACAAGTATTTGTTGAATGGTGCTGAATTGGGTAGAATTGTACCAACTTTTTCACAAAAGGGGCTGAAAATGCCAGCGTGGTACCAACGGGCCGATGAATGCCAAAAAGGGCTGAATTTGGTACACAAGTGTGGCAACACTGATGCAGACTGATCTACCGCGTACGTCTGTGCAAAGATGGTGGCGCTACACCCACTACTTCACGCACAGTGACCAATCGGAGTTTACTTTTCGAACGCGCCTCGTATTTGCTTTGGATTGAATGTTCCAAAAATAGGCCCACCTCGGATCTTATCATTGAAACCATAAGTAATTAAAATTAACTGGAACTTTTCTGGTTTTGATATTAGTCACAATAGAGCAAAACGGTAATAGATGGCTTGAAACATTTTAGCAATACAAAATGAGTGTCCCAAAAATTGGTTTAACCTCGGATATGGTGCTTGTATTGGAACCGGAAGTGCAGAAACCCACTATTTCTGGTTGCAATATTGATTACCTCATATCAAAAATGCCCAGAGGTAGCAGAACCGGTTTCTAAAGGCAGATCCAGCGTCCCAAGAATAAATTTCGACTCCAAACATATTCTTCTATTGAAACCAGAAGTGATAACTATACTTCTTCAGGTTCCAATTTGAATCCCCATAATGTTGAAATCTTCCCCAGTTTTGCAGCATGAAACTAAACCCATTTGTTTATTAGTCCATACTAAAGTGTACCCAAAAGGAGTTTAAAATTACGCTTAATAATGAGCTCTGAAAATTATTTAAAATATCACTTTGTTTTACGGAGGGGGAATTCTTATCCTTAATATCCCGCTTACTCTCAGATAGCCTTTGATCTATACTACAAGGCAGAACCAAGGAGTGGAGGTTGGAAATTTTATTCATTTGGTCACAATTGTGAAACGAATAAAGGGATGTTTTGATTATTATTATTATTATTATTATTTTTTTTTTTTTAGTTTAACGTTTCACAATTATGCACCTAGGCTAAGGGAGACAGTGATGATGAGATGGATGGTGAAAATGAAATATTTCAGTTTAACGTCCCACGATTTTGTCCTTTAGGTCAAGGGAGATGGATGATTAAAGCAAGTTAATGATGGAAAAAAATGGTGGAAAGAGATCGTGAGTTTGTAGAATTTGTAATATAATATAATAGTACTTACATTACACATACAATGCATAAGGAACAATACATAACTGTATTTTTAAGTGATTGTTTTGTATTTATGTTACTTTTTAGTAACAATTCAGAAGAAGAATATGTTAATATAGTTACCTAATCAACAATGAACTGACAAAAACCGTTTTCATTTCAGTACGCGCTCAAATTATTTAAACATTGTACATTGAATACAAGCCATCATTCTGTAAAGTAACCTTCATACAGTGTAGTGTTGAATTTTTGTAATCCAGGTTTTGGTCCCAGACGAAGACCGTGGAATAACTTCTTTTGTAATCGCAGACATACCTCACCAGAAGGGCTGGTTAGAAGGATTGTGGCGAATCTTTTTTTGGTTATGCTGTCCTAGTGACTGAAATTTTTTAGTAGCAACATCATTGCTTTGAAGGTTACCGGTGGCGACTCTAAAATTGGCAACACCTACCACGACTTGACAACACCGGATTTGACAACACCAAACAAGACCTCTTAATATGGACAGCCAAGATCGAGTCGACGCCGCAACTACGACACTCAAGTCGATTAAAAAACGAGCTACTCTTAAGAGTAAATTAAGCACATTATATTTATTGATTAGATCCTTCCTAAAGATGATGTAACATAACTGTGACGTAACCCGGATGTGACTTACCACAGCTCATGAAACATGGAAAAAGCACTATGAACTATGGGATGTTCTACCTAAATTTGAAGTAACCGGATGTGCATCAAGGATTGAACTCTTGGATCTTGCTCTAGCTGTTGATGTTTCAGGAAGATGATCATCTTTCACCAGAAACGATCTTGGGAGGATGCATGCAGTAGGCGGATCCACATGAAAATAAAATCTGGAAATGAATCTTGATCTACCAGTCATTTCACCTAATCCCATTGCATATATTGACATATGGTCTCTTCCCGAGCAAGAAAGTGAACATACCATGAAGTTCCTTGCTAAAGCGACTACTCCGATAGCTGACAACCAAATTCGATAATTGATCTGCCATGAGTGTGTTGCACAGTGATTGAGATCCATAACAAGAACTTCATCATTATATTGGTTCCAAATTTCTGCAGACCACCTACTGGCTCATTTTACGTAACTTGACTTTCATTCTAGAGAAATCCTGTCAAAGTTAAGGAATCTCGCTCTCTTGATTGTGTTGGATTTTACCTCTTGGAACAAATTTTAAGAGATGACATAAAGTATTCGCAAGTAGTTATGTAATTATTAATCCTTTAATAAAAGAAATTTTAATGTACATGGAAATGTTAGTTATTTTGCAACAATGTAATATTTGACTTTTATCACATTGTTAAAGTATCTAACATATTTTAATAAGTTTAAATTAACTTCTTAAATACTTACATATAACAACATATACTTAATAAACCTTATAGAAAAACATGGCATAATCTTGAAAAAAATGAGTAGTCGTAAATATATAAAGAAGGCTAATCGAAACTCTGATAAATCATTACTCAAAAAGAAAAATGTTGAACTTGAAAGATCGATGGTCTAATAAGTATCATATTTGATATCATGGCACCCGCAACGGGGGCACGAGGGAATAATTGTCCCCTTTGGATTCCGAAAGGGGATTCTTCCAAGTACATTTCAAGATATATTTGCTTAATCACACATTATTGTATTTTATACTATATGAAGGGTAAGGGGAAAAAACAAGGAATGTCCATGCATGTGTTTTACCGGGTGCTTTGTCCTATCTGTTGGTGACTCTTGGTACTATTTGATTGTATATGCCATGCACGCGTAGATGTAGAAATATCCATGTAAAAAAGGGCGAAAGATTTAATAATCCTATTCTTTGTACGTGATTTCCAATATTAAAATGCAGTTTTCTCAAAAATGTAATTTTGTGACATTCCTTCTTTTTTCCCCTTACCCTTCATATATGAGGCGCGTGTAAAAAGAAAAGACCAGATATTTAAAAAAAAAAAAAAAAAAAAAAAACAAGAAAATGATAGAAGAAATTTATTGTGATTCCATGCTTTGGGTAGTTTTTAGCGTAATCACCATGAACCGCCAGACATCTCTGGTAGCGTGGCATGAGCTCTCTTATAACCTCAGTGTAAATATCTGCCACCTGAATGTGCAACCAGTCCAGAACTGTCTCCAGTGCTTCGGCGTCGTTGAAACACTTTTCAGGTGAAGAAAAAGAAAGAAATCGGGGGGGATAAGGTAGTGGCTGTAAGAGAATGATTGTATAATTCCTATCGAAGTCTTTGAATTGTCTCCACAGTACGAGTAACTGTGTGTGGGCAGACCTTGTCATTTCTGCCCACCATTTCTGGCAGTATGCAAAGTGCTGTAATTGTTCGTCCTGGTCTAAGAATTACACAAGAATCACACTTTTTGGTCCGAAAACACAATTGTCATGAATTTGTGAATTGATGGTGAGTGTTTGAATTTCTTCGCTTTAGGGGAATTGCAGTTCCTCCGTTGCATTGACTTCTGTTTAGACTCCCCAGTGGTGTAAGATATCCAGGTTTCATTCCCCTTAACTACATGAGAAAAGAGATAATCCCCATCCTCACTCCAGAAGGCCAAAAAAATCACATGCAGCTGTCATTCTTTGCTCTTTGTGAGCGTGTCAGCATTTTTGGCACCCACCTCACATACAGTTTGTGATAACCCAGCTTATCAGTCACAATTCGATGCACTATTTTCCGCAGACAGTTCTGGAAATTCTTTGTGCGACTTCAGTTATTGTGATCCGGCAATTGGATCGCACTTTCTCGTTAACACACTTCACCAGATCATCCGTCTGATCATTAAGCCTTCCGCTACGCACATCATGAGCATTTAAACATTGTTCCCGAAACACTCTGCATCATTGCCTGACTTACCCTTCACTCATTACTGTCGATCGCTAAATGACACACAATTTCTGATGGATACATTTTATCCTTTGGCGTGCAGAAATCGTATGACAGATCTCACTTCACATTTGGTGGGATTTAGTATTACGGCAGTCATTTTACCTTCTTGATACTCTCAAGTAACAACTACACTCGGGTGATTGTATCTCTGTTGTAAACACAAAATACTAGAGCATGCTCCGGCTCCTGCTCAACTTAATCAATTTTGCCAACCCCACGTAAAAAAAATATATGCCTCTCTTTTTACATGCGCCCCGTATTTACGTAGCTAATAAAATTCCGTAAATACAATGTTCGAAAATAATTGTTCTTTTGCATTACGTATTATATCCATCAAGATGTGTGTATTCGCAACTGTGCACATTTATCGGTTCTCTGCCCTCTTGAAAAAAAAAAAATCTGCGAGCGTTTCTGGTTTTTAAAGTGCAACATACCTTGAAAGAACACTTCCTTTCTCCAGCGTTCGATTTTTGTCTAGAAGGAACTTCATCTGAACAGAAAACTAGCTATAATAGTGAAAACTGTTGATCTATTGTCAAGTTGATTATAAACGAACGGATTTGGACGACTGCCTTAGTTGTTTTGATTTGAGAATCTTGTAGCTGACATTTGCTCCCTACATTTATTAGTTTTAGTATGATTGAAAACAAATTGATTCAATTGGGTACAATTTCGAATTAGGCTTAGGCTAAGGGCGATCGTAATGATGAGAATGAATGACATTGTGGAATCAAGAAAGTGGAAGGATACGGAAGAACCCCCCCCCAAAAAAAGCCACGCACACGGTGTTTGTCCACCACAAAGGTCACTTGGCAACAATTGAGGTCGAACCATGCAACAGAGGCGAATGCTATACCAATGTTGAGATTCATGTCATCTATCGAAATCTGTGTAATTTAAATTAGACCCTATTAGTTGTTCTTATTCCAGAAGATGGACGTAACTCATTCTCCCTAGCGCCTGTATATAGAGTTACTTCATTTCATCTTAGTTGAGGTCAATTGTTGAGTGTGTAATAGTGATACGCTAGTCGCATTTACATGACAGGAGGTTGTGTAACTTATACAGTCTGAGAAACAACAAAGAATCAAAATTTTCCTGGAGTTCATGGTGAAACAAGGATAATTGTACAATGTACAGAATCAATCACACTGAGAAATTATATGAAAATTGTATCCAACAAGTGAAAAAATAGGAGCTTTCATTAGTACACATACAGGGTTTGTCCGGAAAGTAATAGGACTGAGTCGATTTAAAAAAATATATATATTGATCCAATCGTTACAATTCTTTAAAAACTTCCAAAATAGGCTCCTTCTGCGTCGATGCAGCGCTGCCAGCGCGATTTCCAATCATTGAAGGCGTCACGGAAGTCATTCTCCGGAATAGCCTTGAGAGCCGTGGTGCAAGCTGCTTGGATCCCCTCTGTCGTCTCAAAATGCTTGCCTTTCATCGGGCGTTTCAGGCGAGAAAACAAAAAGAGGTCCGGGGGGCCACATCTGGGCTGTAGGGCGGCTGCGGAAGCGTTGGGATGCCGGCCTTGGTCAGGTAGCTGTTCACAAGAAAGGCGGTGTGAGCCGAGGCGTTGTCGTGGTGCAGCTTCCAGTCGGCTCCGATGTCTGGTCGGACCCGATTGACCCTTCGTTTGAGTCTCTTGAGCACTTCCACGTAAAACTTGGCGTTGACGGTTTGTCCAGGAGGAACAAATTCATGGTGGAGGATGCCTTTGATGTCAAAAAAGACAATGAGCATCGTTTTCACTTTGGACTTGCTCATTCTTCCCGTTTTTGGACGAGGAGACGCCGGCGTGTGCCACTCGGAAGATTGCCTCTTTGTCTCGTTATCATACTCAAAGATCCATGATTCGTCACCTGTGATTACGTTATTCAAAAATTGGGGGTCACTTTCACACATGTTCAAATTTTCTTGGCATAATTCCACTCGCCGTAATTTCTGGTCGTCAGTGAGCACTTTTGAAACAATCTTCGCGCACACCTTGCGCATGTTCAAATGCTCCGTCACAATTTCACGAACCACAGTTTTTGGTAAATTTAACATCTGGGCAATTAAACGAATACTTAGTCAGCGGTCTGAGTTCAAAACTTCGCGCACACGAGTCACATTGTCGGTGTTTGTCGAAGTCGAAAGTCTTCCAGCACGGTCTTCATCGGCGACCTCTTCCCGGCCCTCCGAAAAGGCCTTGTGCCACCGAAACACACCATTTCTTGCTAAAGCATCATCTGGGTAAGCCTGCTTGATCATATCAAACGTCTCTGTCGCAGATTTACCGAGTTTAACACAGAATTTAATCGCGTACCTCTGCGCTACCGAACGCTGGATTTTCTACTTGCACCACTCACAGAAACTCGTCGCGCGAAAGAGCCTGTCCTGACTCTCTGTGATGTGCTCGGAGACAACTGACCAGCCGCGCGTTCGTTAGCTAGGAACGCCCTCTACCGGATCCAGTCGGTGCGCGCACGCTCCGAAGTACAGTCATTGCGGAATAAAATCAGTCCTATTACTTCCCGGACAAACCCTGTACGTTTCGGTATCATAAAAATTCGTTTTTTAAATTTTCTCGAACACTACATATGAGAACTTACCTAAAACATTATTATTATTATTATTATTATTATTATTATTATTATTATTATTATTATTATTATTATTATTATTATTATTATTATTATTATTATTATTATTTGGAGCTCGATGTGATCTACCAAGTATCGACTGATATAATATTATTTTAGTTAAACGGGCATTAACTTTTCATAGTTAAACGTAATTTCAGATTAAACTATGTATTGCTGTTTTGCTAATGTCACAATGAAGAGCTTAGTCCGAGTACATTTCAGTATTGGTTTTTATCTCAGTAAATGACATGGTTCTCGAACAACATCATCTTTTTTTTAGATTTACAATAAAATCAGTCTTCATCGGTTTCTCGAAAACTACGCGTGAGATTTAACACTCACATAGATATCATTTTATTCAGCTATTATATATCGATTGATATATCTATCGTTTTGGGACATTCTTTCCCGTTAAATACTAATAATATTGTTGAATCTCACGCTTAAGTAACGTTAATACAACAATTAATTTCGAAGTAATCAGCTCCTGGTGTGTTTAACGCCTTGTTTTGTTCCATTTATGTCAAAAAGCATACTATGAAGTTTGAAAGTCTATTCAGAAACTGTATATAGGACAGACGGGAGCATTCCTATAGACTAGGACTAGGAGCAGCTCGGAGCGGCTCAAGTGTCTTCAATATTGAGAGGAGGACAGGTAAGACCGTTCCGATATTTTTTAAGCGATGTTCAAAATGTTAATGAAGTTGAAAAACATTGCTGTGGAAGATCACGGAAGCAGAGTTGTCTTTAACATTCGGAGGCGGGCAGGTTCTGGGCGGACGTCAATTTCATCTCACTTTCTTTTGTGGTAATCGAAGACAAATCATCACATTTCTCCTCCCCCCAAAACAAAAGTTTTTGAGTACACAATTAATAAATTTCGGGACCCTTTCGTTGCCCGAATGCGAAATTCCAATTGCATTCATGTGTTGGTCAACGTTACGTGAGGGATGATTACGGGCTTCAGTAATTCTGCGCCGCAATGCTGCAATGTCGTTCACTGTTGTTTGGTAAACCTGGTCCTTGACATAACCCCAAAGGAAGAAATTTAGCGGTGTTATTTTCGGTGATCGCTCAGGCCAGTTTATAGGACCATCACGACCGATCCATCTTACCGGAAATATTGTATCCAAATAAACATGGACATCTTACACCCAATGAGGTGGCACATCATCTTGTTGAAAAATTAAGTTCCTGAATATCCTGAATCAGTCCGGAATTAGGAATGCGCACGAGACAAGATTTGTGACTGTCTCGTCTTGAAAATGTGCTGTAAAAGTGATGTGTCGACTCGAAAAATGTTATTTCTCTATTGGAAGAACCGTGTCTCGACTCGAATTTTGTCAGGAAAATCCTGTCTCGACTCGTCTCGTGCGCATCCCTATCCGGAATGCACAGCAAATAACTGCAACATATCAATATATGTACTGGCTGTGATCGTCTTTTCACTGAAGAAAAACGTTCCTACTATTTTATTGTGCATAAGACCGCACCGCACGTTCAGCTTAGGGCTGTCTCTGACGGTCTCAACAAATGAAATGTGTCCTCATTTGAGAAAAGGACACGTTTCAGATAGTCAACATCTTCCTCAATCTCAGACAGCATGCCAACAGAAAAGTCATAACGAGCACTGTAATCCATTGGCTTTAGGAACTGCATGATTGGACTTTGTACACACGAAAAAGAATATGTCTATGTAGGATGCAGTGCACTGATGTGTTAGGAATCTGCAACTTACGTGACGCTTTGTGACTGACTTCTTGGGATTTCTCAAGAAAGCGTCTCTCACTGTTTGAATTGTCTGCCCACTAGATCCAGGAATGCCTGTTGTAGGGAGATCACTGAAGATGCCTGTTTTTTTAATTTTACCATACCACATCTTGATGCTTTTAACATCTGGTGGCTGTCTAAGATATGCTATATGGAGTTGCCTCTGGACTGTTTTGGTGACTGTGTCTCGTGACACTGGAGGACACATTGAGCTTTCTTCTGGCAGTGTTTCTTTCAGACCTGTTTTGGGGGGCACTGCCCTCCGGAGCTCTGAGATTGCCCTCCGGAGCAGATCAAAATAATACGTCTATACTATAATAATAATAGAATAGTATCAGTAGTGCCCCCACCCCGGAACATTGTTTCTGAAAGAAACACTGCGCCTGGTATGAGTTCATGTTTCTGCAAATGTTGTTCGATTCCGCTGTTGTTACGCCACTGGGCTATGTAACAAACAAAATAACAGTATGTACACAAAAACTTGAATATGTTACATGCAATTCAAGATAAAAAGTATTTGTCTGTCATATTTTATGCCTTATAAATTTTTGTAATCAAGAAAAGAACTCTGTGACAACCGGTACATTTAAACTATGGATATTATGTATTAAAACATATAGTATAATTTAATTATGCATGTTGTTTCATTGTAGTACAGTGTTGCCGCAGTCCTAGCCCTGGAGTGAGCTGAAAAATAGTACGGTACCAAATTCAAACAAAAAGGGCTGAATTCATTACTCTATACCAGTTGTAATACATGCAAAGCCGTAGTTAAGGGCGGGGGGCGAACGGGATGGCTACCCCGGGCGCTGGTAGAAAGGGGGCGCCGAACGAGCAAGAAGAAAGAAAAGGTGTCGGAAATCTAAACGACGCGACTCCCTGTAAAAGAATTGGCGCCCTAGGAAATCAATATTGTTGTCAATTTACAAAGAAATACATTTGTTAAAACTTTTCTTGCTCGCTCCGTTCGCAACCTAAAATTTTCATTAACAGTCACAAGTTTGTACTTATTACTTAAAGAAAGTTATTATATACGATTTGTTAATGACTGTGATATACAAGTTGTTGAGTAATGAGATAGTGTGCGCAGAAGCAGTTTCAAAATCGGAAACGATTAAAGTCTGAAATACGTATTCAGCGTTGTAATGAGTTTGTTTAGTTAATCGCGCTTTTCTACCCAATCGAACTAATCACGATGGTGAAAATGAAAAAAATCTTTGAGTTTTACGTCCCACGATTATGCTGGTTAGGCTAAAGGAGACGGTGATTATGAGAAATGAATGAAATGGTGGAATGAAGAAAGTGGGAGGAAACGGGAGAACGCCGAGAAAACCCACGTACAAGGTGTTTGTCCTCCACAAAGTCCACACGGCGCGAGCTGGGATCAAACCAGTGACCCCAAGCATCGGAGGTGAACGCTCTACCACTGAGCCACCGCGCCCCCCATGGTGAGAATGAAGATTAAAAAATGAGAGGAGTGAAGATACACACGCAAGCTGCTGTTTGCGCTGGAATATTAAAAATGAAGGTAAACAATCGGAATACTAGCATATTCGAAATCTTAGAGTAGGGGCTAAAAGGGTCAAAGCTTATCCCAACGAATTTCGTCTTTTTCAAAAACTAATTAGGTCTACTACCAGTGATTTTCTTTTCAATTCCATTGACATGAAATGCTTCCAATTTAAAGGAATTTATTGGGATCATATCTCCATGAACTAGTTGTATCGCCAGGATATGTTCTGTGCATACGTATCAGTTGTTTTCTGTTTATCTATCTACATACAGGCATAACATAGACCTTCTGAATTTCCGTTATATATCACAAAATATTTTTTACCGTAAAAGAACTAACTGTGCCGCATTCATAAAACCTCTTCAACCACTTTTCTCCTTAGCCAATCGAATCCAGTTTCTACTTTGTATCCCTATTTCTGCGAGATTCATCTTACTATTGTTTTCCCATCTGCGTCTAGGTCTTCCTAATGGACGTTTTCCGATTGGATTTCCAGTCAAAATTTTGAAAGCGTTTCTACTTTCTTTCATTCTCGCTACTTGACTTGCCACCTGAGCCTCCTAGATTTGATGACTCTAACAATGTTTGGTAAAGGGTGTAAATTATGCAGTTCCTTGTTATGAAGTCTTCACCATTCCTGATTGCCGTTCCTCTCGGGTCCGAATATTTGTCTAAGAAATGTATTCTCAAATGCTTTCAGTTTGCGTTCTTCTCTTAAAGTAAGCGACTATGTTTCGCAACAATACAGAACAACAGGCATGATTATCGTTCTATATATTTTGAGCTTCGATAGAATTCGCGGCAACAAAAAATTTTGAACTGAATAATAACGAATCTTGCTTTCAGCCGACATTTAATTTCTTCGTGCATATGATTTTGGTCTGTTATTACTGATCCTACATACTTGAAAGTGTCCACTTTATCGCAAATGTTATTTGATACTTTGACGCATCCGTAATTTGCAGTATTACAATCTGTGATCTTCCATGTATTTAGTTTCTGTTTATTGTTCTTCTATCATCTATCAGATTTACATCATCAGCATACGCCATAATTTGGTGAATACTATTCAGCTCTAGGCCCTGGTTGCTATCTTTGATTTTCCTTATAGCGCACTCCAGAACAAAGTTGAATAATAATGTCGACAACGCATCTGCTTGTTTCAGGGCATTCTCAACCAGGAAGCTCGTGGACAAGAATTTTCCCACTCGGACTTTACTTTGGGATTCGTTTAAATACATCTTAATTACTCTAACTAGCTTTTCGGTATTCCAAGTTCTGCAAGGATGTTGTATATTTATCTCCTAAGCGAGTCTTAAGTCTTTCGGGGTATTGTATTCCCATTTCTTTCCGAGTATTTTTCGAATGGTAAATATTTGGTCAATAGTTGATTGATTTCGTCTAAATCCACACTGATAATCTTCAATAATTTCATCTGCGTATAGGGTCTTGCTAATAATATTTTTGAGAGGATTTTATGCGATGATGACAAGACAAATGCCTCGATAATTATTACAATCCACTTTGTCACCACTCTTGTGGCAAGTCTTCCTTATTCCGGATAAGGAGAATGAGTTTGTGTATCTTGTTCCACAATTTTCCCCTCTAGCTGAAATTAACTCAGCCGGAATTTCGTCTACACCCAGAGATTTGTATTTCTTTAATTTCTTTATAGCAATTTCTACTTCTGCTCTGAAATTTATGTTTCTGCTGTGCATTTCCCTTTCCCCACGAAGATTAGTTTTGGTTGCGTGTTAAGCAAATCGTCAAATATTTAAGGACCGTTTTCTGAAAACTCGATAGAGCAAATTTTGAGAAACGGAGGTATATATGGGATAGGTATGCTATTTATGCTATCAATCGAGCTGTGAAGTCAGAACGGGCAAAACTCGAAATGTTCCATGTTTATAGAATACTAAATCATGAGCATTTTGTCAGAACTCGATAGAGATTATGTACAATAATAACAAAAATTCAATGCCTGTAAAAAAGATGTTTTGTGCTCTATCGAGTTTTGAAAAAACGTTCCTCACATCTTTCTATCTATTCAAGATGTTACCTGTATCAGTAAGAATTGTTCCATCGTCTGTCTTTAATATATACGCGCTAGGTTGATACCCTTCCTTAAATTTGTTGATGCCCTTGTACATGTCTCGATTTTTTTTTACTTCATTAATTCATACTTTACTTCATCTTCTAGTTCATTAATTTCAGCTTTCAAAGAGTCGCGTTTCTCTCTTCTAAACATTTTGCAAGTTTCACGTTTGATAACGAAATTTAGTGTAGTTATATCGTTCGGATTTTGTAGCCAACGCAGTTTCGCTTATTTTCCCTTCTGTCGGTGCATTTGGTGCAGTTTGGTGCATTCCGGCTCGAACCATGATTTGTTCCTACATATTTTCGCGTGCCCGCTGAAATTTTAATGCTATCCGTAATTTGAACCCAAGTATCCTCAACATTAGTGCTCTCAAAACCTAAGAACGGGAATCTATTACACTTCGATCTGGTATTTCCCTCTCGCCTGGTTCTTCTCTAATTTCTTTAAACTAACTCTCTTCTTTTTTCAGATATTAAATATTCTCTTTATTCAACGATAATCTCTCTCTCTCTCTTACTATTGTTGCAACCAGATAGTGATCAGTGTCACAGTCTTGTCCTCTGAACGAGCAAACATCTATTATGATAGACTATCTTCTTCTATAAAAAGCGAGCAATTTGATTATGTATTCTTCCATCTTGTGAGCTCCATGTGTACCTAGTATTTATGACCGTCGCGATGTGGGAATTTTGTACTCTTCACGATAAGGTTTTTTGATGTTCCAAAGTTCACGAAACTAACGTCATTGTCATTAATTTCCTTATACAGACTTACTTTCCTATAACCCCTGTTGAAAATATCATGTCGCCCTACCTTCGCATTGAAATCTTCAATTAGAATTTTCATATGGTATCGCAGGACTTGGTCGAATACCCCGTGATACTTTTTCTTAAAAAAGTGTCTTTTATATCGTCAACCTTATCTTCTGTTAGGGCATGCACATTTGAAACAATGATATCATACCACCGACCTTTAAGAGTAGTAAAATATAGTTTATCATTAACAAATGCAACAAGTTTAATTGCTGATATTACAAGAATCTAAATTAAAATGCTATTTGTGTGGTCATATACAGAATAAAATTACAAAAGTTACAATTATTACTGGAAATTACTGCTGTCATCCATTTCAAACATTTTAAAAGCACGTAGTTTCTTATGTATTGAAATTTCATTTCTTATCGATAATATGAAACGTTACAAATAGTTGTACTGTAAATTTCCATAACTTATCTTTAAGTGGATCTGTATGTCAACCAAAGTTTTGTCAAGTTTAACAAAAAGTCCAAAATACGCCTCTTGAAAACAGGCGTTATTTGTGTATATATATATGTATATATATATATATATATATATATATATATATATATATATAATGATTGGTTTTGGCTGTTGCAATGATCTGTCCAAGCAGATTGATAAAAAAAAATCAGCATAGTATAACAAGAAAAGCTGTTTCTCTTATATGCAAAAAAAAAAAAAAAAAAAAAAAAGAGGAAGGAAAAACTTGATGTGGTGAGTGTAGTGGGTGCGCCGAATTCTACTTCGCCCCGGGCGCTGAAACCTCTAACTACGGCTCTGAATACATGACTCTAAAAGAGTAAAGTTCTAGAACACTCCTCTCCTCTTCCAAGAGTCTAAATGAAGAAACTGCTTTTTTTAAAAATTACTTAAAAAAAACATCCAAATAGGAGGATTAAGAACAACCATGGAAGTATAACAGAAGCCGCAAATTAAGAGGGAAAACAGTTATTATCTTCGGTATGTATTGTATGGAAACCAAATGCGCCTATATTTCAAAGTAACCAATAAACTTAAAGGGTATTGTGGCAATATATGAACAAATACATAAAGCGAGGAACAAATCAATCATCTCCGAGTTCGCGTGTAAACAGTACGTTATAACAAAATATTAAAATATAAATTATCAGGATGCGCCCATCTAGCTTCATTTGTTTCCCGGTATAGTTCGAATTACGAATTTTCCATACAAAGTTTACGGGTTATGCGATGCAACGTCACAGAATAAATGTTCACCATTATCTTTTTAGAGTCCAACATACAGTAAGTAACGTGAGATGTAGGAAAAGTCTTACTGGCACTTTTGAAAATGTGTATTTGTATTTGTTAAATAGTGCTGAATAGGGCAGAATTGTACCAACTTTTTCACAAAAGGGGCTGAAAATGCCAAGGTGGTACCAAAGGGCCGATGAATGAGAAAAAGGGCTGAATTTGGTACACCTTGTCTCAAAAAGGTTGAGCGCATTCTTTATTGCTGTTTCGAGGCAAAAATTTTCTAAGTCCAACTTCGGGTATCTTCGGGAAAAAGTAAACCAGGTTCGAACCTTGAAGCCAACCTTTGCAATCGGGAAAAATCTTGCAGATGTGTTTTTCTTCTTTTGAATATAATAAGACTTGTTACCAATTATATATAAAAAAGCAACATTGATTGAAATACTTAATGATACAATATTTCGAAACTGTATTAATGCCAGCACATGCTTGTTTGTCATTTTGCTCTCCATACTTAATGGAATATTTAGATACGTAAACGAATCTTTCCATATGTAAAAGAATGGTTAAAGTTAAGACATAGAACATTATTCTCTCCTGAGTACTAAAATAAAAGTCAAAGTAGAACAAAAACAGCGTTTGCAGTGGATATGAATGTAATTATTATCTTAAATACCGTTATATATCGCTAGAAGTATTTTTCGAGGAGTGCTTGTGTTAGCTCAGTGGTACACCGTTGGACTTCTAATCGTAAGGTCGAGGGTTCAATTCTCATCTGAGTCAATGATTTTTAATGCATGAAAAATTATATAAAATAATTACATTAAAATACGTCAGTTGTATATATATAACATATAATCATTGCAGAACATAGTGATTATTATGTTTAAAATATAACAGGTGTTCACAGTACGTTGGTATTCTATGGTATATGTGAATGTTAAATACAAATTAAGAAAATAATATCATCGCAATAAATAAATTATGTAGTGTATTTATTTGCAGCTATTTGTCATATAGGGGTTTCTTCTGAACATTCGTATTACAGCATGTCATTGATATTCTTGAAAAATTATCCGAGGCATAAAAAGAGGGTATAAACAGAGAATCCAAAGTCGGAACGCTCGCAAGAAATTCATGAACCCAAAGATCACGTGAGCAGACTGGAATTGTTCTTATGAAGCATGCCACAGCAGAAGGTCTTTACATAGATTTTCAATTCAATACCTGATATGTGCTTTTGCAATGTGGAAGTGGTGATGCCTTTGGTCGCTCTCTCTCACTTTCTCGCTCGCTCACTCTGTATTTATATATATGAAAGTGGATGTATGTGTGTGTTTCGACATAATTCTGATATGTCTAGAGCAATTTTAACCATATTTCTTACAATCTGGAAAAAAGTACTGTCGGGATATATATCAAAAATGCTAGAAAAGGATCGATATTAGTATTGAATCCATAGTTTCGTGGTCGCTTAGGTAAACAGTTCTACTTTCAATTCAAGTCCAATCAAGCTCCCATTAGCACCCAGGGTGGTTACGTAGCGACAAAAAAATATCGAAATCAACCAATATTAGAGTCGAAACGTAAGTTTTCAGTGCCGCATTTCCCATTAGTCCAACTAGGCCCGTGCCTAGAGGGCAACATATTTGAAGAGCGCAAAGTTTAAAATTTTAATTTTTTTCGTATGAAAAAGTTAAAAACATCGAGAGCAAATATACTATTTCATGAGCAGTCCTCTTTTACTATTCTAATATATTTAATGATAGCGTAAGAAATCTGAAAATAATTTAGAACATGTTTCCCGTTTATTTTTTGTTATGTAATTGTAGCTGTAGCATCTAGTGAGTGGTATTTAACTGCAATAAATTCATTAATTAAGCATATTCGAATTAAGTTTTATTTGTAAGTTAGGGATCAAGGGACGGAGAAATGTGCAGTTATTGGGGGCGCCGAGAACAAAAGTGCGTAGGGACGCCGAGCTTCTAAATGCAGCACTGTTCGCTAAATTAATTGGTAGCAATTTTAATGCCATTTAAGATCAAATTTAGTCCTAGCAGTGGCAGTATCCGTTTGCTGTCCTAGGAGGAATGAAAGGGACTGACATCAAAATTATAAAAAAAGACCTACATTAGTGTCGAATCTATAATTTTGGGGGTCTCTTAGGTAAAGATTGGAACTTCAGATGCCATGTAAGTTAAGCCCTCATTAACACAATGAATGAGTTTGTGAAATTTGTGACATGTAGAAATAATTGAAAATAACCAATGTTAGTATACAATCCATATCTTTCGTGGTCGCCAAGTTCATTGGGAGCAGTTCTGATGACCTTTAAGTTTAAGTTCAACTTCCAGTAAGAGTAAGATCCCCCAGCACATCTAATAAGGAGAGCGTAGTTCTGGAATGTCTGGGACAACCTTTACCAAACTTGGGGGACATATTACTTTCAATCTAAGAAGAAAATATTGTAGTAGTATGAAGTTATGGAAGTTGGGAAGTGTGACATGTAAAAATAATGTAAAACGACTGATCTTAGTGCTTTATCCATAATTTTTTCGGTCGTTGAGATGGATAGTGATGCTCCCAAGTGAGGTTACATCCAAATTCATCCCCATCTTCACAGGATGATGGCCTGGGAGAGCTAAAAATAAAATCTCAAAAATTACGTAAATATTTGTCGAATTCATAGTTTTCGGGGTGAGAAAGCGTTTCTAATAACTTTGGAAGGTAATTTGTACCCACGTCAAGATGGGCTTTTTAATCATATCAATTTCTCACCTTAAGAAGAAATTACCATTAAAATTATGATATTAAGCCAACCTTCGCAATTGATGAAAAAATTATGTGGATGTATGTTTCGTCTTTTAAATGAAACAAGACATGTTAAAATCAAAGATGGAGTGGGTCAGTGGGTCGGTTGGTAAGTGGGTGAAATGGGTCAAGATTTGTGAGTGGATCAGTGGATCGTGGGTCAAAAGGACGTGACCTACTGCGAAACACCACTCACCGTGACTCACACTGACCCGCCCGGTGGCCACCCTTTTAGTCCAAAGATATTTCGTCCAGAGACATTTAATCCAAAGACATTTGGTCCAAAGGACAATTCGTCCAAATGACATTTCGTCCAAAATACAATTGGTCCAAAGGACATTTCGTCCAAAGGAGAATTGGTCCAAAGGACATTTCGTCCAGGGATGTTTAGTTCAAAGCACATTTCATCCAAGGAACATTTGGTCCGGTAACGCTTGGGGGTCAAGGGTTTGTTTCTATTAGAAGAGTAAAAGTGATTCATATAACATTATGACTCAGTAGCTTCTTATTTCTAAAGGAAATTTGAAATAGAGATTTATTCCGCAATTTTCATTTTGATAGAACAAATAATGCTGAGATATTCAGAAAAACGTAAATGCCTGAAAACAACATGGCCGAACAACAGGAGTGAGGGAAAGGTTGTAGTGTGAAGTATGTTGCTGTAATAACTGCTACCATGACATCTAAAATTTTCATGTTGTGAATGAAATAGTTTTAAAATAAGTACCGGTAACTAAAATTAATGGAGTTTAAATTTGAGTAAGTTAAATATTAGGTATTCAAACCCTTGTGTTAGAAAAGTGAAAAATTATGTGTCAAGTATCTTTGAAGAAATACTGAGAATAGAAAAATACACATGTGTGAAATATATTCTTAGTGTCCAAAGATAATACTCTTAAACAGTCACATTCTTGGCTGCAACATTGTGAAAAGTGATTGACAAATATAAGTTGAAAGTTGGAACATTTCGTTTAGAATATACGTATCTTTCCAGGTTAACCACAAGTCTGGTTTCTATTTGTAGACTATTGATAGTGTGTAACTTCGGCAGACGTTTCTACATAATTAGTGAGTTGTATGACAAACCGGAATTGTTAACTTGTCTTGTATTTTTATTTCAGTGTTACTCCTTATGCAAATATAGTATATACTTTTGCTTTCATATTAATTTTCTCGGTACAGCACAGTACATTTAAGATATCCATTGCAAAGTCTCAAACCAAATACAAGATTCACATGACCATGCGGAGGCAATGTTGTCCGCAAATGAAGAGGGAGTATGCTCTTCAAAGGGTTGTTTATCATTTTGGGAGGTGAATTCCTTAACCAACGAAGCTACAACTGTATTTCTGCGAAGCTAAAACTGTATTTTTGTAAAATTATTAATGAAAGCAAAGAAAGGTTGCCATTTAGTTTTGAGGCGTTTACGTTTTTTCTGAATATCTCAACATATATTTGTTTTTTCGAAAAGAAAATTGCGGAATAAATCTCTATTTCAAAATTTCCTTTAGAAATAAGAAGCTACACAAGTAACACTTCCCAAGTGTAACACTCCAATTTTGATAAAAATTTGGCAGGCAGATACTACACATAAAATAAGTAAATACTTTTTTTTTATTTTCTGCGGAAAAACGGTTTTAGGGGGCAAAAGCCCCACCCAAAATTTTGAAAGTTGTCGCCCGAAAGGCAAGAAGAAGTGGACCGAAATGAATGAAATCGTGCACAAATATTGTAGACGAAAAATGAGGAAATACGGGTTTCGTGTTTTTCTAGAAAGAATGATTGGGTGGGCGCGGACCCCTCCAAACCTTTGCTCATGAAATATCAAAAGTGCTAGTAACAGTATGTCAGAAGTGCCTAAATTTACATGAAGAATTGCAACGAAACTTTGCGTATGCACAATATGCAAAAAATAAATGAACACGGGTTTTTTTATTTTCTGCGAAAAAAGGGTTATAGGGTGCAAAAACTCCCACCCAAAGTTTTGAAAGTTGAAGCCCGAAAGCCAAGAAGAAGTGGACCGAAGTGAATGAAATTGTATGTAGATATTGGATACATAAAATAAGGCCTTTCGTGTTTCACAAGTTTCTCCATCTGATTTCTTCAAATTTGGCAGATCAACAACAAGCACAAACAGTATAGTGTATTTTATAGCATTTCAGAAGGCACCTTTAACCCTTATAATGTTTTTCCGCATAAACAAAAACACGTGTCGATTAATTTCCTGTTTGCTGTTGATGTGCCAAATTTGAAGCAAAACGGATAGGGATACTTCAGAAACACGAAAGACCTTATTTTATATAGGGTCTCTAAAATATCTACCCACAATTTCATTTGCTTTGGTCCACTACTTCCTGCGCTATTACGGTAATATTTACTTTTTTGCGGAGAAGGCCTAGGCCCCAACACTGTTTTCCGCACAAATTAAAACACGTTTCGTTTATTGTTTTGCGAATTGTCCCTATACGAGGTTTCGTTGCAATTCTCCATACTCTTTAAGAACCTCTGACGTATAATTATTTGCACTTTTGACATTTCGTAATCAACAGTTTAAAAGGTCCGTGATATACGCAACCGTTTTTTTTAAAGTTAAATACGAAACCCAATTACCTCAATTTACGTCTACAATATCTGTGCACAGTTTCATTCAATTCTGTACACTTCTTCTTGCCTTTTAGGCCTCAAATTTCAAAATTTTTGGTGAGGGATTTTGTCCCTTAAAACCGTTTTTCCTCAGAAAATAAACTCGCATTAGTTTATTTTTTGCGTATTGTCCCTACACAATATGTCGTTCCAATTCTTCATGTCCTTTAAGCACTTCTGACATACTGTTATTCGCACTTTTGATGTTTCACGATCAAAGTTTTGTAGGGGTCTGTGTCCCACCCAAACCTTTTTCTTTTTTTCAGGAAAATACGAAACCAGTATTCCCTGATTTTATGTCTACAATATCTCTGCACAATTTCATTCACTTTGGTTCATTTCTTGTGACCTTTCGGGCCTCAAGTTTCAAACTTTTGGATGGGGGCTTTTGCCCCCTAAAACCTTCTTTCGCAGAAAATAAAAAAACGTATTTATTTATTTTTTGCGTATTGTCCCTACTCAAAGTTTCGTTGCAATTCTTCATGTTCTTTACACACATCTGACATACTGTTATTAGTACTTTTGATATTTCGTGATCAAAGGTTTGGAGGGGTCTGTGCCCCACGTAACCATTTTTTCCAGTAAAATACGAAACACGTATTCCCTCATTTTACGTCTGCAATATCTGTGCACAATTTCGTTCACTTCGGTCCACCTCTTCTTGCCTTTCGGGCGTCAACTTTCAAAATTTTGAGTAGGGGCTTTTGCCCCCCTAAAACCACTTTTCCGCAGAAAGACACGTATTCGTTTATTTTGTGTGTAGTATCTACCTGCCTATTTTTTCAAAATCGGAGTGCTACACTTGGGAGGTATTACTTGTGAGTCATAATGTTATATGCATCACTTTTACTCTTCTAATAGAAGCAAACCCTTGACCCCCAAGCGTTACCGGACCAAATGTTCTTTGGACGAAATGTGCTTTGAACTAAACATCCCTGGACGAAATGTCCCTTGGACCAATTGTCTTTTGGACGAAATGCCCTTTGGACCAAATATCTTTTGGACCAATTGTGTTTTGGACGAAATGTTCTTTGGACCAATTGTCTTTAGCACCAATTGTGTTTTGGACGAAATGTCCCTGGACCAAATGTGTTTGGAATAAATGTCTCTGGACGAAAATCCTTTGGACGAAATGTTCTTTGGACCAATTGGCTTTTGGACGAAATGTCCTTTGGACCAATTGGCTTTTGGACAAAATGTTCTTTGGACGAAATGTTCTTTAAACCAATTGTGTTTTGGACGAAATGTCCTTTGGACCAAATGTCTTTTGAACGAAATGTCCTTTGGACCAATTGTCTTTTGGACAAAATGTTCTTTGGAGAAATTGCCCTTTGGACCAAATGTCCCTGGACCAAATGTGTTTGGGCTAAATGTCTCTGGACGAAAATCCTTTGGACGAAACGACCCCCAACTACCCACCGTCCCATTCTGTTCTGCGCATTGTAGACAGCATCTTCTGAACACTGGTGAGCTTGTGTACGTTTTACTTTCAATATCTCCATTTTTCTTCTTCTGAATCTCCATTTCTAATGAAAAAAGCTCAGGTATTTTTGGATTTTGATATTTGCAATTGTAAGAGTGGCAATAGCAATAGGAGTTCAATTTTGAGATACAGCTTATGAGCTTTTAGAGGAGCTAACTGCTGGAAAAAAATTTTGAATCACCTGTAATATATGAATTATTATACCTAGTATAAAAAACTGAAAGTAACTATGTCTGCGTGATTATCACCGTCAAATTGCAAAGTCAAATGAAATGACATTTGATATATAATCAGGCCCCAATCCCAACTGGGAAGTTATCATACGCATATCACTTTCATTATAATACATATCCTTAGTGGGGAGTAGGTGTCCGAATTTTTGCGAAAAACTAAGTATCTTACAAGCCGTTCAACTTAGAGAGCTTAAATTCAGTATACAACTCTTTACTAAAAATAAACAGAACGTGTCCTGGCATTTTTAAAAATGTATTTTATGAGCGGGGGGGGGGATTTTCTATATATTGGAAAATGGTGGTGGGTTGATTTGTAAAAATTATCGGAAACGATTGATATTAGTTAAGAAACTAATTGAGGAATGAAAACTACAGTCCTTTGCATTTTATACCCACTGCTTTCTAATATAATAATTGCTGAAGCTGGTGTTTAATATATGGATCGTTCAGAGCATAAGGCAATCAAACCATAAAGTTGTGAGAAAAATAGACATAACATTTGTATTCCAAGCTTAATTTCATGAGCATTTTAAATTAGTACGGCATGCTTAATTATATGGAAAACAAGTTTTTCTTTCTTTTCTTCTTACGTTGGTCTACTTTATCTTGATTTGATACTTTCAAATTTCATCCTGTTTTCTACTGAAATGTATATGTAAGCCAAGAAAGAAATAATTATATATGATAAATTTAAATTCATCTTAATTTGGAAGATGAGAAACACTTTACCATTGTATATCGTAAAGGTCAGATCCACCTGTTTTGTAACAGAGCCGTGCTTGAGCGATTGACGGTAGGAATTCAAACTCCGATAAGTGAAAATTTCACAGTCTTGTTTTATTTCAAGTATAACCTCTTTAGTCAATGGAGAGAAGGACGTGGATCATGGGTCAGAGTTGATTACGTTGGTGGGTCGGAGTTGGTCACAATGGTTCAGAGTGGTTCATAGTTGGTTGTGGGTCAATTCTATATTCTACCATTAATTTCATAATTCGCAATCACCCTGTCCTTTAGCTTAAAGACACAATCGTGGAACGTAGAATTTAATATTAGTGATGTAATAAACCCATAATGGGTCGCTTCTTGTTTTACCTTGGTGTATTATACTTTTGCAATGGTAAGACAAGTGTTTACCTCTTCTGGGTAGTTTCACAGTTTCACATTTGTAGAGGTGGTCAAGGAGTTTTCAATGAAGGATTTATTACCATCTTGAACGCTCGCTATTTTGCACAAGTTAGCATAAAGACTCGGGACTCTTACCATTTTTTAAAAAAAATTTAGTAATACTTTTAAATGACATACTACTTGATTCCCCTTACCATTTTCAAATTTTGAGTTGCACCCCTCCTGAGACCCACCGGGGAACCTTGGGGCAAATCTTTTTCCTCGACACGGGGTACCTTTGAAATTATAAAATACATGTTTTCCGGTGTTGACATCTGTTTCGTCGTTTCAGACTTTTATTAGTGTCAACGTGCTTCATGGATACCATGCTTCTTTATTCTCTTAGTTTTCAGATACAAGCCACCATGTCGTAAGCGTCAGTGGACCACCGAAGCGCAACTGGCGACACTTCGCCAAAAGTTGGTGATCCCGCAGCTACGATCCGTGGTGGCCCCACTTCGGTTTTGAAAATTATACCACCAGCGGCAGAGACTCAACGAAACGCCAACGAACCACAAAATTTCTCCCCCAAAATATGTTAAATCGCCCATATGCTTGATTTGTTTATATTCAGGTGAGTGTAAAAAACACTAGGGGAGAAAAGCAAGTATCCCAAGGTGGGCACGAACCTTCAACCTTAAGTTTACTTGCCGCATATTCTTCTGACTTCGCCACGGAATCGATGAAGAAAATCTCGCTTGTAGAAGGATAAATTATTGAGGTCTTAATTTAGCCAATTAAACAAATCCCTCTATCTCGAGTTCTGTGAGATGGTACTGTGAACCGTTTCGAGATTTATTGCTTTCTGGTGGGGTACTATCTATGTGCAAAATTTGAGAAAATCGCCGACGCGCACCTTCGGAAACTCTCCTCTTTAGTGCAATGTTGACAAGAGATGGTGTGGGTCAATGAAACCTTGATCCACAAAATACTGACCCACTACACATCGTGACCCACAATGACTCAACACCCAACGTGACCCATTCACCCACCATGACCCGCTCTGACCCACCACCAACTATAAACAACTCTGAACCATTGTGACCAACTCCGACCCACTAAAATACATCGTCATTAAGTTTGATCCATTATCCACGCCATTTTCTCTACTGACTTAAGAGGTTATATTTGTAATAAACCAATTTTTTCCAGTAGTTAGCTCCTCTAAAAACTCATAGCCTGCATCTCAAAAGCCAAGCAGGAAGTCCTATTGCCATTGTTACAACTGGAAATATCAAAATCCAAAAGAGCCTGAACTTCTTTCTTCATTACAACCAAATGAAAAAAAGAAGAAAAATGGAGGTCTTGAAAGTAAAACGTAGACAAAGTTGCCAGTGTTCAGAAAATGCTATCTAGAAGGTACTGAGCAGAATGGGTTGGTGGCTCAATGGGTCAGTGTGAGTCACAGTGATGGTGTTTCGCAGTGGGTCACGCCTTGCTGACCTACGATCCACTGACCCACTCATAAATCTTGACCCATTTGACCCACCGACCAACTCAATCTCTGATTTTACATTTAGTATATCATTTAAAAGACGAAACATACATCTACACATTTTTTTCTCGATTGCGAAGGCTAGCTTGATACATATACTAGTTGAGATGGTAATTTCTTCTTAAGGTGAGAAATTGATATGATTAAAGAGCCCATCTTGAAGTGGTTACAAACTACATTCCAAAGTTATTAGAAACGCTTTCGCGACCCCAGAAAACTATTACTTCGACAAATATTTAAATAAGTTTTTACATTTTATTAATCATATCTCCAAGCCCCTCATCCTGTAAAGATGGGGATGAATTTGGATATAACGCCATTGAGTGCCTCACTACTCATCTCAACGACCGAGAAAACAATGGATAACACTCTACAATCAGTCATTTTACACTATTTTTACATTCCACTCTTCCAACTTCAATCCCTTGAGGTATCTGAATTTCACAATATTTTTTTCCTTAGATTGAAAGTAATATGTCTCCCATGGTAGGTAAAATTTGCTCCAGACATTCCGGAGTTTCGCTGGAATATACACGTATACATACATCAAAACATTTAGAGCTGTGTGAGCAATGCTTTTGATGTTGCTCCTGTAAATTCAAAATCCAGGAGGCATAGTCGCTCATACCAAAACGTGGCATTAAATGAAATTGTGTTTGTAACAGTGTCACGAACTCAAACTATGGATTTGACACTAATCTCAGTCACTTGAGACATTTTATTTTTCATCCTTTATCGCCCGCCATAATAATGGGTTTTGAATCAATTGAATTGATTTTGAGTTTAACGTCCCGTCAGCAGTGAGGCTATATGAGACGTAGACCTACTAATTAACGCGAACTACATGAGCTCTCGCTGGGGGCCGAATCTGGGTCTCCCACACCGAAAGCGTGTACGCTATACGCTTAACCACAAAGGAGCTTTACGATGAGAGTTAAATTTGGACTTTAACGCTTTCGGAGTTGTAATTATTAATTTCTGCAACAACGAGAACTATGGATTCGACACTAATATCGATCGCTTTTACTTTATATATATTGGCGGAGAGAAAGGGACCACATCCATATACAAAAGCCTTGCAGATTATTGAACTGAAATCCTTTGGAAAGAAATCCTATTCTGCCTTCTTTCTCGAGTATAAATAAGTCTCTTAGACATGACTTCGTGTTCGTAAATTTTCTGTTTACATAGTTTTGGGGATCGGGAGTTTTGTGTCTGTAACGAAGATTGGAGTTTGTATAATAATTTCTGTTTATACCCGAATAGTCTCTTTACCTTTCAGAAAGCGTAAATCACTTGCTGTAATGAGAAAATTCAGAAGTAACTTCCGATGACAAATAGCTCCAAATAAATACACTACATAATTTATTCATTGCGATGATATTATTTTCTTAATTTGTATTTAACATTCACATATATCATAGAATACCAACGTACTGTGAACACCTGTTATATTTTAAACATAATAATCACTTTGTTCTGCAATGATTGTATGTTATATATATACAACTGACGTATTTTAATGTAATTATTTTATATAATTTTTCATGCACTGCGGAAAATAGAATTTCATAAAAAAATTGACTCAGATGAGAATAGAACCCTCGACCTTACGATTTGAAATCCAACGGCGTACCACTTTTTTTTTCACAACCAGCAGAAACATTTAAAAAAAGAAAAAGAAAAAGAAAAGAAAACATTAGTAATACAAAAATTATGAATGCATCATTGTTAATTTTTCATCAACAACAGCTAAATAATTCGAGAACTGTTTTCGTTTGATAGTTTCAGTTATTTTCCATCGTTCTTTCAACAGGTGAAAATAATAGTCTGCAAGGGTTGGCGTTTGACTTTGAATCAAATATTCCACAGTTACACCACACAACCAAATTACACTATTTTGTTTGTAATGAGGATAATATGAAAAAGCTGGAAATAAAATCATTAGCGGGGAAATATCCTGGATCCCACAACGAACGAGAATACACATGATACGTGCGAACGTCAACCATATGTCGTGCACCAAATCACAAGTTGAAAGCCGATGTTGTAAAGTATCGTCTCTACTACAATGCGAACATGTTCCGTTAGACATCAGCTTAATTTTCTGTAACTTTATATTAGTTGGTATGACGTCATGTACAATTCGATACCACACAGAGCGTTGATTGACATTTAGGACTGTGTTATTGATATTTTTCCAGATCATATCCCAATTATAGTTAGGAAAGTTGTCTTTTCGTTTAATAGTAACATTTTGTTTACACTGATATGAGCTGTACAAAAGTTTAATAATCTGGTGTTTGGGAGTATTTAAGTCTAGAACCATGTAACTAGAATTCAAGAGTACATCATACAAATATTTTACAGTGTTTGAAAGAATCGACATATTAAGAGGAGGGGTGACCGCCGTGGCCTGTACCCAATAGAGACCCCAGATTTTAGCAAAACTGGGTGTATGTAATTGTATCTTGCACATCCAATTAATCAAATATAAAACAGTGCTTTTGCAATATATATCCACCATGTTGAGACCTCCAGCATTTTTAGATTGAGTAAGTACATACATGGGTGTTTTAAAAATGTTACCTCTCCAAACAAACCAATAAACTGCAGCTTGCATAGAGCGGGCAATTCGACTTGGCAACGGTAAAACAGGACTTAAATACCAAAGGTGAGATGTAATATATGTATTAACAATCCAAATTCTTTGTTCAAGACAGTAGCCACGAAATTTCCACGATTGACATAAACCTTTCACCTTCTGGAGGGCTAGAGCCCAATTTTCTAAAATCATTTGTTGGACCGTGCAATAAAAATAGACACCTAAAATTTTTATCCTATCAACATGGAGAATAGGAAAAGTAATCATCTGAAAATCCCAAGTACCAAATGCAAGCAATTTTGTTTTCTGAAAATTTATGCATTCCCCACTAGATTGTCCAATATTTTGTATGACATGAAGAACTTGATTAAGTTGAGCTTCATCTCGTACTAAAACAGAAAGATCATCAGCATAGGAACGCACTGTAAGGTGGAGATCAGCAAAGGAAATACCTATTTGCATAGCATGTAATTCACAAATCAATGGTGAAATGTAAATATTAAAAAGAGACATAGAAAGCGGACACCCCTGTCTAATAGATCTATTGATTGTTATAAAAGATGTTAAATAACCATTTACCTGGATTTTAGATCTCGCAAACATGTACAAAATTTTCACTTGATTAATTACAGCAGGATGAAATCCAAATTTTTCCATTACTTGATATAAATACCCATGGTTAACAAAATCAAATGCTGTCCTTAAATCTATAGATAGAAGGCCACCTTTACATTTGGTGTAATCAAAATATGCCACAGCATCGCGAAGATCCATCAATACATCAAGAAGTTTATTACCTTCTAGAAATCCTGCTTGCATTGGGTGTAGAATGCTTGAGAGCACTGTTTTTAACCTATTGAAAAAGCATTTTGCTACTATTTTATAGTCAACATTTAACATAGTTAACGCTCTATAATGCTTAAGACAAGTAGGATTTGGTAACTTTGGTACTAATATAATGACACCTGTAGCAAAGGATTCACTAATTACACCATGATGCAATATTTCATTGACAATAGTAGTAAACTCATCTGCTATAATAGGAAACACCTTTTGATAAAATTCTGCTACTAATCCATCAATTCCAGAAGTTTTCCACTGAGCTATCACAAGCGCTCCACGAATAATACTTCTAGCGACATATAGCGGTATTTAAGATAATAATTACATTCATATCCACTGCAAACGCTGTTTTTGTTCTACTTTGACTTTTATTTTAGTACTCAGGAGAGAATAATGTTCTATGTCTTAACTTTAACCATTCTTTTACATATGGAAAGATTCGTTTACGTATCTAAATATTCCATTAAATATGGAGAGCAAAATGACAAACAAGCATCTGCTGGCATTAATACAGTTTCGAAATATTGTATCATTAAGTATTTCAATCAATGTTGCTTTTTTATATATAATTGGTAACAAGTCTTATTATATTTAAAAGAAGAAAAACACATCTGCAAGATTTTTCCCGGTTGCAAAGGTTGGCTTCGAGGTTCGAACCTGGTTTACTTTTTTCCGAATATACCCGAAGTTGGACTTAGAAAATTTTTGCCTCGAAACAGCAATAAAGAATGCGCTCAACCTTTTTGAGACAAGGTGTACAATTGTACCAACTGTGGCAACGGTGACGTGGCATATCATGCGTTTGTATATAAGTTGTGTGTGTTGTAGAACATTATCAAAGTGTGCTCTTTGTAGTACAAATTAAATACGTCCAGATATTCGAGTGTACTATTTGTGTTTATTATTCCCATTCATTGTTTCAGTTCACATACACCTTAAATAACGATTGCAAAGTGAAGAAAGAAAATGAAAAATCGAATTTTGGTTATGGAAACCTAAACAGTAAATCGATTTTGGAAACCAAAGCAGAATATTTCATATCTAGTGGTTGTGCTTTCCGACTTCTTATTGTTGACAGGTATTGGGTATCTTTATTATTTCGTGAAACTGTTTATAAGTGTGAATAGAACGATTGTATCACACTATGATATTTCTCACGAACGCTATTATGTGTATTTTACAGAAGTGTTTCAATTTGGCAAGAACCAGCGTATTACAGTCATAACTGCATCTCAGTGTAGGTAAAATTTTAGACAAGTCGTCGTTTAAATGGTAAATTTGGCATACTTTAAGTACGGAACAGAAACATCAAGACCTTTCTGAAGGAACATGAGGCTCTAGTTTTGTTTGATTTGCGATGGGTCCTGATCTACTCACTCAGAGACAGTCTCAATAGATGAAAGATCAGAGCAGAAGTCAGCTGATCTTTAAAGATTCTACTACAATCAACACATACTGTGGTGTGTCCTCAGAAATAAATTTAGTCTTGAACTACTCTTAACCAAGTATATATTAGGCTCGGTCCTTACTCGCATCTGGTTATGGGATTCGCTTCTTGACGGGATTACAACAAAATACTTTGGTTTGTGTAATATTTACCTGTACCTTGGGCAGAAAGTACTCATACATATGCACTATACTTAGTAGAATGTTCATTTCATATTAACAAAAGAAGAATGTTTTTAAGATATGTAAGTGATTATTATGGGATAGTTGTTGATATGGACATGTTTTATGGTTACCTAGTCAGTGAGTTTGTGTACTTAACAGTTTTAAGAAAAGGATATTATAAGTTATATCAAATAATAAACCAGTTTAACATCGTTTATAGACGTTGTCAGTTTTATTAAAAAGGTGAGATTAATGGTATTTAAATATCGAAGCTAATGTTTTTAATGTCAAAGAAATTCTACCACTTCGGATTTTTATCTCAGCAAACGAACCAGGTTTACGACTATCATTTTGATAAGTCGTTGTAAAAATTTGGTTTACCTCACCCGGGACTTTGTAAATTCAGTTCCCGAAGAAGAAGAGTAAGGTTGAATTTACTTTCATACTACAGTTAATGAATACGAACTTAACCATATTGCGAAGTGGTAAAGTAATCATTAGAAAAATGGACAACGAAACAATGCAGCAGGAATCAAATACTAGTGACAGTGATGAGACTAGTGTAACACCAGGATTGACATCGGAAGATATCTTGTTAGCTTTACAGCGACAACTAATGCAGATGTCTACCGAGATAAAGAAGCAAAATGAAGAATTAAAGCAGACCATGGAACAGAAGATAGAACTGAAGTTTGACGAAGCTAACAAGCAAAATGAAGAATTAAGCAGACGATTGGAACAGAAGTTTGACGAAATGGAACAGAAGTTTGACCAAGCTAACAAGCAGAATGAAGAATTAAGTAGACGAATGGACCAGAAGTTCGACGAATCTAATAAGCAATATGAAGAATTAAGTAGACGGATAGAACAGAAATCAGATGAAACGAAACAAACATTTGTCCAGGTGGTGAACGACATATCCTCACAGTTTGAGGAAAAGTTAAAAAGGATATCCGATGAGTGTCAAGAAAAGCACAATCACCAAAATCAAGAAATTAGTGCTATAAAAAAAGATTTAGAAGTAATAGAATCTTCCATTAAACAGCAGAAGATCCAGGTCAGTAACAACTCTAATAACATACGTGTAAATACACAGTTGTTAGCTACTATTCAAGAAGAGATTAGAACGTTACAGGCAAAAGACAACATTTACCGTAATAACCTGGGTAGTGATCGCTTTGAGTTGCCCCACTCACCAGAGATGAACTCGCCTTCGCCGGGGTCTGATGAAGATATTATACTAGAAGAAAGTTGTCCGAAGAGTACTGATGAGCGAAACATACATGGTGTCACGACACAGCACGTCACGGATAGGAACTATCACTCAATAAGAACAAGGAATGAGAAAAAGAAGGTAAAATTAAGTGTTAAGATGAGTGAAATTCGAGCTATGAGCAAATTCAGTGGTAAGTGTAATGAGAATGCTACTTCTTTCTTAGAGAAATTCCAAGACGAATGCAATATAATGTCTATCGATCGATCACAATATATGAAATTAATACCCCATGTATTACTCCCATCTTGTTCCTTATGGTTTAAGGCAATACGTGATCACATTAGTTCATATGAGGAATTCAAAGCGGCATTGATCGCAAATTATGAAAATGACTTTTTGCTGGCAAATAGAGATGCCACCCTTAGAAATCAACACTTCAATCCTCGATTGCACAAATCTGTTGTAGAGTTTGTTGTAAATGTCTACAACGAATTAAAGGTCGTTAATCCTTTGCAATCGGAATCGAGAATAATAGCATCGATTCGAAATTTGCTTCCATTTAAATTGCAACAGATCTTATTTTCCACACAGTGTATGAGTTTCAGTCATTTATTGATGCTTGTCCAATGCTACGAAACTCAATACCATGCCATGAATCCACAATCAGGAATGGGTAAAAATAAGAATAATTCAGATCATTTGGTGCCTGTTCGGAATTTAGATATCCGAAGTGTGAATAATATGAAACCTAACCTAAGCCGAGTATACTCTAGCAATCAAAATGAGCAAAATAGACAAGGTTATGTAGAGAATCCGCCTAACCTAATTAGTCGTAGCAATTCATATGTTAGACCATATAGTCAAAATAGATTTAAAAATCGACGTAATGTATGGCGAAATTCCAGAAATACAGCGAACTACGCGGATAGACGTAATGGAAGGACAAGAGATGGCACTTCGCATCAAGATCCAGGCATTGAAGTAAGTTCTGTACAGAACAATAATACAGGACATAATCACGATTGTGCTGTACAGTGTACCTTATTGGAACCATACACGAGTATGAGTTTAAACTAATCGCGGCTGATGTGGTAGGGGTTAAACCCATGTCAGCTGTGGATTCTCATGAACATTTATCTAAAAATTTAAGCGATAATTCTTACGAACATTTATCTTCCAATTTACATGTTCATGCTAATTATGAAAATGATCTTTCACATGACGTCATTGTAAATAATTATTCTGAAATAGCAATTAATAGGTGTCAGTACCAATTTATACCGGTTGTAAATCGTTGTTGGTTTGAAGATGATACTGTCAATGATGGTTTTAATATTGAAGAAAATTTTGTATTTTTAAAGTCATATAGTACAGCTAAAATACCTATTAAAGTTAATGGGTTAAGTACTGAAGCTCTACTTGATACAGGTGCAAATGCCTCTCTATTATCGTACTCATTGTGGAAAGCAATTACTAGTAATTATTCGAATCCTAAGCTACAAAAGGCTGAGAATCTTATTATAGTTGATTTTACCGGTAAACATAAAAAGAGGGTAGCAGGAATTACTCGTGTGACAATATCTATTCAAGATTTTGAAATATCAATCCCTATTCTGGTGATAAAGGATCTTAACGAGAAATTAATTATGGGCTTAGATTTATTATCCCAGTTACGTGTCATGCTTGATTTTAAAAACCAAACGTTGACGATACCGGGTATACCTCAGGAAATTGTTCAAAAACTGCTTCCAAAATTAGATAATCTTGCTTGTCAATATAATGATATGTCTCTTATAGTGAATAATGTTTCTATTAGTGCAAAAAGTGATAAATTAAATGATCCACGATTGGAAAAGACACAAAATTTGATGAATGTAAAGGATGACGTATTATTTTCTGAGCATGTTAAATCTCTTGAAAGCAGCCTTGATTTTGCTGATAATACAGTAATAGCCGACTTTAAGAACATTTTATATAAACATCGAAATGTCTTTTCAGAACGTCCTGGACGTTGCAAGGATTTTGTTTATTCTTTTAAAGTTAAAACAGACAAACCCATAGTAACTAAGCCCTATATAATTCCATATAGATACAGGGAGAATGTGCGGCAGCAAATAGCAGATATGTTAAGAGATGGGATCATTAGGCCTTCAAGAAGCGTACACCTTAACCCACTACATGTTGTTCCAAAGAAAAATGGTTCTCTACGTGTGGTATTAGATTTGAGACGCACGAACAGCCACATTGATCTGGAACAAGTGAGGTATCCTCCAGTAGAAGAAATACTAGCTTCTTTACAAGGGAACACTGTATTCGGAAATCTAGATCTAGTGATGGCGTATAATCAGGTCGAGTTACATGAAGATTCAAAACCATACACGGCATTTAGTTTTGAAGGTCAGTTGTACGAATACAATCGTGTAGTCTTTGGGCTTATCAATGGTAGTGCAGCATTAGCATCCTGCTTGAACAAAGTTCTAGGTCAAGACTTACGTAGCAACGTGATAACGTATGCTGATGACATCTTAATCATGGGGAAAAATCCACATGAATACCTGAAGTACTTAGATATAGTTTTAGACAGATTGGAAAGTTCAGGCCTTACTATCAATCTACAGAAATCCAAATTTCTGCAGAATTCTATAGAATTTCTTGGGTACCAAATTGATGCCTCTGGTTTACAATTCAGTCAATCTAAAGTTCAAGCCATAGAAGATCTACCTGCGCCAGTAAATGTGAAACAGACACGACAAATATTAGGACTCTTTAATTGGTTTCGCAAGGCCATCCCGCGATTCGCTGAGATAGCCCAGCCTTTATTTATGATCATAAAGAAAGGGGTACCATGGCAATGGGGTCCTATTCAAGAACACAGTTTTAATAAGTTGAAGGATCGCGTAAAACGAAACATCCATTTGAACCACCCCAGATACGACGTTCCTTTCTATGTACAGTGTGACGGTTCTCAACTTGGAATCTCTGCAGTACTCTGGCAACCTAACCCAACCATTCAGGAACCAGCTGTTATACATTGCGCTAGTCGTACTCTTAAGAAAGCTGAAAAGGGATACACCACGACAGAAATTGAACTTTTGGCTATACGTTTTGCAATACAAAAATTCGCTCCATATCTTAGCGGATGTCATTTTATAGTACTTACCGACCATAATTCATTGCGATACCTCAATAGCGTACAAGGATATAATAACAGATTACTTCGCTGGTCGTTAGATCTTCAAGCTTATGATTTCGAAGTACAACACATTAAAGGGGTAGATAATGGACCCGTAGATACCTTATCACGTCTGTTTCCTGGAGAAGAGCAACATATTTTGTCCATTAACGAATTTAAGATCTTACAGGATGAAATAGCTACCATTTCGATAGAAGATTTAAGAGAACATCAAATGAAATATCATGAATATAAACAAATCATGGAACATTTATCTTCATGTGGCGAGGGATGTAGTTGTCCCAAACACTGGAATTCCAGATTTAAATTAAACAACGGGATTTTACTTATTAAAGATTTCAAATTCAAATCTAGGAACAAAATTTGCATTCCACCTACGTTAACAGCACGCATATTAAAGGCCTACCATGATGATTTCGGACATTTTGGGTATGTGAAGGTATGTGCCTTGGTTAATAAATCTTTTTACTGGAAGGGAATGAGAGCTCAAGTCAAAAATTATATCAATGACTGCATTGAGTGTATGCAAATTAAGCATAATTATCAGGCTATACAAAAACCAATGCTCTCCATAACACCTGAGAGACCACATTCATTTCTATCGATTGATTTATATGGACCGTTACCCAGAGCAGCTACTGGAGAAGTTTATTTGTTAACAACTATGGATATCTTTTCACGATATGTGGTAGCCTATCCCTTGCGTAAAGCAACCTCCGCTGCTATCGTGAATAAAATTCTGAATGTATATATTCCACAAGGGGCCCTATCGAGCATATATTATGCGATAACGGTTCACAATTCAAAAGTGATGTGTTTCTCAAAGCCATGAACAAGGCCAACATTAAAATTCATTTTGTGACTCCGTACCATCCAAGTAGCTCCGTGGTAGAAAATGTACATCGCAATTTTGGTATGTTGTTTCGGCACTTTTGTAAGGATAAACATGCTGAATGGATTAAGCATGTCAATCAAATTACGTACCTTTTGAACCATTCTATATCAGACACTTTAGGTGTGTCTCCTGCTAATGTGCATAATGGCTCTGATTTGATTTTCCCTGTGGAACAGCATTTTGATGTCAAATTAGAAGATTCGACAATTATGGATTCATCCAGTTTAGTGAATATGGTGAAGATCCGAAGACATAACAAGTTTTTGAAACGTAATTCGCAAGTAGAGTCTTTGCAAGAAGGAAAATATCGGATCAAGGTCAATGACTTAGTTTTTGTTAAACAACATCCGCAAAGTAATATGTTGTTAAAGAGGATTTATAAATTTTGTGACATTTTCTCAGATCCTTATTTATGTTTTAAGGAAATAAATCCTAAAGTTTTCGAATTGTTGAACGCTAAAACGGGGATGTCAATTGGACTTCGCAATATAGATGAGTTAAAGGTTTGGAAACCTACTCCGTATACAAAGGAAAAATGGATGCATCTAGTGAAAGAGTTAGTAGCACCTGACATTCTTGCTCAAATAAATAGGAATGAAAAATAATAATAATAATAATAAAAATGTATTTATATAATAACAAAAGGGTGTCTTTTGTTTCTGTAAAATAGATTTATTTACTTACATGTGCTTATTCAAACGTAGATTGTGTTTAATTTTTGATTTTTGTTCAATTATATTTTCTTTGATTTTCATTCATCAACGATAATTTTTCAATGACTTGAATTCTTTCTTATTAACGTGAAGGATTGTAATTTAATTCATGATTAATCAAGCACAAAAATTGTTTTCATTATATTAATTTGTGTTAAAACTTTCTTGTTAAAAATAGGTATTTGATGAAATGAAAGATTTATTATGAATGTATTTATATATGTAATTGTAAAATGTAATGAATAGATATACAAGGTGCGATTAAAATATGATGGGCATATGTAATGTAAACAACACTAATGTAAACGGACCAGTGGTTCTTGAAGATAAAAGCCAAGCCTACTCATGACTTTTATATTCAGTCCCTTTGTCGAGCGACATTTTATACAACAAAATACTTTGGTTTGTGTAATATTTACCTGTACCTTGGGCAGAAACTACTCATACATATGCACTATACTTAGTAGAATGTTCATTTCATATTAACAAAAGAAGAATGTTTTTAAGATATGTAAGTGATTATTATGGGATAGTTGTTGATATGGACATGTTTTATGGTTACCTAGTCAGTGAGTTTGTGTACTTAACAGTTTTAAGAAAAGGATATTATAAGTTATATCAAATAATAAACCAGTTTAACATCGTTTATAGACGTTGTCAGTTTTATTAAAAAGGTGAGATTAATGGTATTTAAATATCGAAGCTAATGTTTTTAATGTCAAAGAAATTCTACCACTTCGGATTTTTATCTCAGCAAACGAACCAGGTTTACGACTATCATTTTGATAAGTCGTTGTAGGATACAATAGTCGGATGGAATTTACCTCCCCAAAGAACTTAATAAGATGAGTTAAATTTTTGAACGGTAGGTGGTGATCGAACTAGGTTAGTTTACGCATTAAATTGAGTGGACACTTTAATTAGCAAAACTGTGTTTTCTGTTGAACACAAACAATTTGCTGAGCAAAACGTATTTACATGAAAAGCTACATACGTGTGAATATATTGTTTTGCTCAGCAAATTGTTTGTGTTTCAATATATACAAAGAAAAGCTTCTACTTATGGAAAATATTACGGTGTGTTTTCAGGATAACAGAGGTCACAGAATGCGAAGCATATTATGTTACTGAGATCTTCGTATCTTAATATGGTACAAATGCTTATTTTGCATAATAATTGCTCAAGAGAGTTAAAACCTGGAAACTTCCCCTTTTGTACCCCTATGGTTTGAAAATCTATCGTAGTTTTCCTTTGTGAAATGAAACTTACTTGTTTCAAAATGACATGTGCTATCAAGTTAACTATCATTATTTGTGTTCTACGATTTTACCAAATTGTTTGGCTTTCCATGTGAATTGTTATTAATCGAAAGTTCCAAAGGAAAAGTGTAATTTGGAATTTAATATCAAACATAAATAAAAATATAATGAGCCTTAGGAACAGCAAAAAGGTAAGTTCAGCAATGTAATAGATTCATTTAAAATTAACATAATTTAGTTCCAAATTTTTTAGTTAATCCCAATCTTCATCAATTTGATCCTAAATCTAGAACTGATGTATCGTGATTTTCTTTATTTTATTTATTTTAATTTATCATACTCGCAGTATTTTATAAGATTAATGAAAATTATTTTTACGTGATTAGTTTTTTTTTCAGTGGGCATATTCAGGTGCCCATCCCTTCTTGGATTTTCTCTATGCTCTATTGTTGACTTCAACAAATATTCCTTCATAATAAGCACAATCTGTATTCTTAGAGTTGTGTAGGAACCCGCGAAGTATATGTGTAGGATTTTTGAGTGTGCGTAAATGAATGTTTTGCAACTGTCTGTGCTATTTTGGGTAACCACGCTTGAATTCATGAATTACTGACTTATTTCTTAAGAAAATTAACTCCTACTGCCTTATGAATTATTTCTTGCGAAAAGAGTTCATCTCTGGATGCAAATTCACTTTTTCAGCGCTTAACCGTTAATATAAAAACAGTATACGGGTGTATACCATAAAACAACAGTGAAAAGATTCCAATCAACTTGTGCTAGGGAGCCACTATATAGCATAAATTGTATCTAGCTCACGTAAGGTGGAGCAATGCTGGTAAGTTCACCCAGTAGCGCGTCGCAGCGTTCATAGAAAAGAGGCGCATCGGTATTAGGTATGCGTGTAAGCGAGAATAGTGGAAAAATTGTTTTCCTTATGTTACAAGTCGGAGAGTTTTATCATTACGAATCATGACTTACCATATTGTATTGACATACGAATTTACTTCATCATGGCTTTCTTATGGACTATTACGTGCTTAAGAGCTTGATTACTTATATATTTCTCTTTTGGTAGGGGGAGCGCTATGTATGGAATATGTTCCTAATGTGAAATATCAGACTATTTTGTTTGCTATGTGCTGCCACCGAGTACACTGTAGGAAAACTTGTACACAGTGACGTCCTCAGTCTGCGCATGAGTGATTTGTTGCCAAACGATAACATAACGATAACATAACAGTGAAAAAGAATAACTGAATTGTAAGTTATATTAGACCTGACATATTATTTTAGACCGAGCGTCAGTGATCGTCTCTTAGTCGAGACGTTTGGCATTTGTGTTGTTTGTGTGTGTGTGTGTGTGTGTGTGTCTTGCGATAACTGCTGAACGCATGAACCGATCCGAATGAAACTTTCACATATTATTTATTGGTTCAAATGTTCCAAATGTTGTGTCGTCTACAGTGCAAAATGGGAGGAGAACAGCATGACAGCAGCAATTTAAGTAGTGAGTCTACTACCACAACTACAGCCACAGCATCGAACACACGTGGTCGAAAGCCAGGTGAAATGAAAGTAGTTACGAGCACTCCACACAAAAACGATTTAGAAGTTACCTCTACTTCATCACAATGGGCATTTGCCTCATCATTGCAAATAGTTAAAACGCGTTTAACTTTTCAAACCCCGCTCAAGAAAATTCAATCAAAACAGCCAAAGAAAAGGACATCACACGACTACAAATTAGAAAGTTAATCTGAAGAGTCAGTGAGTGACTTGAACGAAGATAGTGAAGGTTTAAGTGATCTTACTGATAATGACAATTATGAAGAATGTCGACATTGTGATAAATTGTGGTCGTTCAGTACACTGGAGAGGGATTGGTTAAAATGCCCAGTTGTAAAAAATAGTAACACGAAATGTGTCCCATGAAAGGTGAAGAAAAATATACTTGTGGCCATTGTTCTGCAAAGTATAAGTGGAATCAAAAGTTGGACTCTGCTAGTCCAGTCAGTGTATTTGAAGTTTTTCTTTTATATAGGGTATTTTTTACTTTATTTATCGCACGTAGTATGATTCTCCGAATATTTAGTTTTATTATTTTTATTATTGGTTGTATCTAGTAAACATGTTTATTCCAAGGTAAAAGATATTATAGCTACTCCAAAAGTTAAAATAAGTAGCTATTACAGCCTACAGCAATTTACAAACATAGACCTAATAATGAATAAGTTCAGTCAAGTTCGATAATTAGACCTATCTTTGTAGTACGTAAACTTCTGATATTTCTACTGTTTTATGATCTAATTATCTTAAGAATGTTATGTAATTTTTGTTTATTTGTCTTATAGAGCTACCAATTATATATAGGCCACAATACCTACAACGCGACATTTGGATATTTCGAGCATGGGCACGATCCCTGCTCAGACGGCCCATCCTGAGTGAGGTTTTCACTGGTTTTCCTCAGTCCCATCAGGCGTATACTGGGATTGCACTTTTCTGAGGGCAGGGCCGATTCCTTCCCAATTCGTAGATCTGTCTTAAGGGCCGATGTAATCTTGAAGTTGGAGACTTGAACACTTCCTTTACTCCTTTCTTTAAACTAATAAATAGTTATATTTATTTCTTAAATAAACAAATAAATTGCTCGAATACATTACCTATGCTCGAATTGTCCAAATGTCGCATTGTAGGCAAACGCGCATATTTTGTTCTAGTATTCCATTTTAAGAACAGGTAGTGTTCTATTTTAGGAGCAGGGTGTGTCTAATATGGGAAATTGAGTTTCTTCCAATTTGGTAATTTTCTAAAAAATCAATAATGTGGAACAAACTTTCATACTTGAATTTTGTTTTGCAAAGGTTATCGCTATGATATATATAATTTTTTTTATTGTGGAATACGTATTTCTGAGAAATAAAGAAGAAACAAAAAGTATTCCATATAGCATTCAAAAACAAACAGCATTCCGGAAACAAAAAGCATTCCGATGCCTTTACCCTATACTTAAATATTTCATATTTCTTCGGTAAAGTTTACCTAAATTTGGTTACACAAACTGTTAGAGCAAAAAATCCCCAAATCATTATATATTTATGATATAGAAAAATATAACTGCAAGTGTTTATTAAGTGCTTTTCATAAATGGCTAAAGAAAAATATCATATTCTCAATATTTTTTTTTCAAATTTATTTTTTTTCTATTCTTCAAATATTAGCCTTGACGAGGTCTTTGACGTTCTGTCAGATGGAGAAAATTTGAAGATTGGGTTCTTCTTAGTGCGTGTAGATGGGCTAAGTGTTTTACCGTATACCGGTATATTATTTATCATTCTAAAGTGAGTCAGATGAGTTATACTAGTGAGCTTGTTTGTGTGTCCGGGTCTACTTAAGACAGGATCGAAATCTGTGACTTTCTGTACACATAGGGACTAGAGTGTGTGAAATGAAGGTGCTAAGTGTGTAGGAATAGCTAGTGTTGAAAAATGTCAAAATCAGCGATGTCGGGATCGTCGGACGGAAGAGTATATTGATATAAAGAAGCAACAGAAGGCTTTACCAATAATAATACAATGGACTATAATCCTTGTCGAATCGCATGATCTCAATAACGACGAGGTGGCATTCTTGAAATATAGCAACTATAAACTTAGGACAGAGGGATTTAAGGTGATAGAGAAGACGAGAAAAAGCAAATCTTTTGTAAAGCTCGTGCGTAAGTTTGCGTAGTATAATGAAGCAAGCCAAACAAATAGAACATCGTTCTAATATCTTGATTTTCCTAGTAGAAGTGGGATCCATGCAGTATGCTCTACATTAGAACAAGCCACAGAAAACCTTATAAATGTTAATTAGTGTGTGTGGTCGTAAGCCCCAAATGATACTCACCAGTTTCGCTTAAGTATGTTACAGGTTGTATGATTTCTGAATAATAGATCGTAGTTGGGGACACCATGTAACTTGATGATCTGTGATATCCCCAAGTAGACTACTCCAATCGTCAGGCTAATGCGTGCATCATTAACGTTGGCGTGCCATTCTTGATAATTCCTAATACGTGTGAAGGTTTCCCTGAAGGGATGAAAACGATACCCTGAGTTTTGACAAATTTAAGTTTCTAACGCCATTTATTGCACTAGTGGACAAGATCAATTATAGCACAGTTGAGCGATTTGTTAGATTGTGCAGGCAGCAGATGAAAAGGACTATCATCTTCGTACTGAGAACAATGAGTATTCTATAGGAAAAATATAAGATCAATGACAAAGACAGGGTACAGAAGTGGAGATAATGCAGAGCCTTGTGGAACCGTGGAATTGATAATTTGGAATGTTAGATACTATTATTGATGTTGACATAAAACAAATGATCAGTTAAGAACTAGCAGATATAACAGAGGTAAGAAAAAGGAAGGCAATTTATTTTGAATATTAAGACAATATATTCAAATCGGATGCTTTTTTTAACGTCTAACGACAGGAGATAATAATAGCCATGCAGTGTTCTTTCTTTTGTTTGCTTGTTTAACATTTTACGATTGTACACTGAGGCTAAGGGAGACGAGGATGAGGAGATGGATGATAACAATGGAATGACGAAAGTGGGAAGAAACTAGAGAACCCCGAAAAAACTGTTCTCCCTTTTTCTCTCACTTTTGCACCCGGATCACTTACACGCTGTTTGTCCAACTTACTTGCCCACTTAGCGGGAGCTGAGATCGAACCAGAGATCTCATACACCAGAGGTAAGCACTCTACCATTGAGTCGCCGCGGAATACGTGCAGTTTTATACTGGTTGACAAGATGATTACAGAGTTGTAGAAGTTGATCATTTATACGAAAGTGAGAGCGAAAACTCTGTTCGATGTAATGGTAAAAAGTTTTGGTGAGATGTGCGTGCAATCGTTTAACATTGATACGTTCCAGATTCTTGCTAAATGTGATTGTTAATTGAATTGGGCGATAGGAACTCACCAAACTAGGAAGCTCGTTTGATTTCAGAAACATGATAGTATGGGAAAACTCATTCTTTGGGAAAGTAGCTAGATTAAAGAATAAAATTATAAATATATGAAATAAGTAGGAGCAGAGATTTAGGGGCTTCTTCGATGCGATCCTGGTGCAGTGTTGTTTGCAGTAAATAGTAGTACAAATTTCATCGATACATATAGGACTAGTTATAGAATTAGTGAAAGATAATTGGTGGCTTATACAGAGTTGTAAATAAGCTTGATGATGTATTAAATGCGTCAATTGAATGTGTTTCGAAAGTGATATCGGGTGTGAGATGTGAGTAAATGAGTCCTGCAAATTAGTCTGGCAGTGCATCAGATATAGCTTGATTACCATTCAGAGGCTGATTAGAAGTGCAAGAACACTGACCTGTTAATAGCTTAGTGCGTTTCCAGTATTTGAATAGGTGAGAAATGTCAGGTTATTGCAAGTTTTGATCCAGGTACGAAGGTTATAAGCTTGGACATAGTTTCGAACTTCCCGTTGGAATTGTCTATGGTCTCGAAGGGTGTCTCATTACCACTTCTTTCGTATTCCCTATAAAGCTGGATTACCGAATAAGTCGAAGATAATGTGGCGGAACACATCGATATACGTATGTTGATCTGCAGCAGACTGGATTGTTGTAAGGAAACGTAAGGTGCTGCAACATATAGCGGCCTCGTCCTTAGGTTGCTGCATGGCAAGAAGCGTTTCCTCAAGTTTAGTACTTGCCCGTTAACTTTGTCAAGATGTGGGACACAGCTTGATATGTAATGTTCAGGTATTGGCAGTTGGCAAGTGATCACTTTCAATGGGGTTGAGAATGACAACAATACATAAAACAGAAGATTGGATGAAATTATTTCTATATCAGGCGTTATGCGAGTAGCTAGTCTAATAGGCTTTGGAATGTTCAATAAAATTCACATTTACGAAATCAACTTTATTTCAAAACAAACTACATAAAAATCACACTATGTGTTAAGAAATAAACAAAAATATAAAATTAGAATTAAAGAATAATTGAAGAAAATACACTATACTATAAAATTTTTACTGTTGACATCAAGGTCTTCTACTTTCTTCTCTAGTATTCGTAGGCGCTGCCTTCTGTCTTGCTGTCGCGGACGGCGTCTGACGATGAGGTCTAAGAAATGGATATTCGTCGCTCAAAAAGCAGGCACAAGACGACGGCATTTTGAAATAGTCAACATAAGGCTTTCCATCTGCATTTAATGCTACAAGTCTTCTATAACTATATTTCTGCTTGCAAATCATTTTGTACCCAGCTTGATATCGTTCTGGACTATTGCATCTACTTCTTTCCCTCCTGGAATATTTACAAACAAAAAAGCAAGTTAGCGGAATACTAGAAGCAGTGAGTATAAGCTATCAACACAAGAATAAATATTCTGGGTTTTCTATTGTAGTACGTTGCCGCAAATTGGAAAAAAACTCATACACTAAGTTACTCGGCTAATTTGTAAAAAGCATGTTGTGTAGTACTGGTCACATTGTATCTTCTTCGCCTATTACACCTTCCATATCATTATTCAGAATGCAATATATGTAAAACAATCCCATAACCATTTCTTTCTCATCTCTCAGATTATTTCGAACGTTGTATGGTACTCTTACTCTTATCGTTCATTCTAGCTTGCGAATAAAACAATAATTTAAATACAGATAGAAATCTGAGTCAAAAACACTATGCAAGTATTAATAACTTGTGTTAAAGTTTCGGCAAGTGTTATTGCGTTCAGTAGATGCAATATCTACCTAACGGATATATTGCAAAAACTATAACGCTTATTAATATCTAAAAAGCATTCAGTGCATAACACTATTTTTAACCTTACAATATCCTGCATGAGTCTTTTAAACTCTGAAAGGAACTTCAAATAGAGATCTTGAAGATGAAATAGACCCCCTATGTCCAAAATGACAAACAGTAGATTTGATTTCCTAGTACATTGGACTCGCCATTTTTTAAAAAATAGAGTTTATTCTTTAAAGTAGTGTTTGACCAACTACTCGCGTTTATTCTTAACGCGATGTTTGACCAACTACTCGGATTTTCGCCCGAGGAAGGAACCCGAATCAGCAAAACCTTTTTAAAATTCAACATACGTATACATTGCTGCTTTAGTAGGTAGACCGTTTAATTTGTCTGTATATTACTTGACGTTTAGCGTTCCTTTCCGGCACGTAGACTATATGAGAATTCAGCCTACAGTAGGATCCGCTAAACCAGCGGGGTAGGCTTGTATTTCATTAACATTTTGTTAAAAGTATTATTTACTCAAAAAGTTTATTCTATCATTAACATGGAATAATGAAATACAATTTGACAGGTTAAAACTATCGACCATTTTATTTCATTGTTGAAATTCAATTTTGCGAATAACCTATAAGAATTATTTAAATTTCGCAAGTTATTCTCCACTCCTCAAATAAAAAAAAACTACTATTACGCGAAAAAGGCTTTTCCCCATCCAGTTTAATAACTTCTTTAGGTTAGATGGTTTGTTGTTTATTTCGTAGTTTTATCTTTTGTTATAATTATTAGTGTTTTTCATGTTAGACTATATAGGTTGATTGATCAGTATTTACGTTCTTTGTGAGTAACGATGCCCTGTAGCAGGAAAACGTAGTTTCAAATGGAATATGAATAATTTTAGTGCGTTCGGTGCACTTACAACGGGAATCAAACGCGATACCTCGGTACCAAAAACACTAAACGAGGAAAGGTTATATATACCTATCATTCTCCTCTCCAAAATTCATTTCAATTTCTACAAATTGTTAGTATAAATTATACCAATATTGCAGATCCGTAATTACAAACCTTAGTATGGGAAGCATACACTAGGTTATAAATATAGCTCTATTGCAACAGAATAGAACGCTGTTTTAATCTCGTGACTGAGTGAGACTGTTTAAATGGATCTTTATTCAAAAATAAATATAGTAAATTTTATCGGTTAATATGTTTCGAATAAGAGTTTTATCATCAAAAAATGTCATTGTTCTAAGTACAATAGTTTGAATCTCGAAGTTTTCAATAATTGGCGAGTTAAAGACTTGTTTTGAGTAGTTCTGGGCACCCTTTTCTGAAAGGTTTCTTATGTATGTGTTCCTTGTTAATAAATACATCTCTGACGTCATAGAAAAACTACGTATTTCTCCGTATTCGTTTTTTTTTCTGTAACTAGAATTCATTTTAATTTAAATGATAAATACAGCAACGAGGCGGCAATACGATTTTTCTCCCACATTATTGTATCAAACCTGGCATGAGCTGATTCACCGAGACATGTCAGAGTACGCCCTTCGAAATCTCACGTTATAAATAAAGGTTCAGGATTCTTTTATAATAAATTTCTACATTGTTATTGGTAAAGAATCCGTGAAAGGTAAGTGTGCCCTTTACATAACTCGCCCTTCCGAAACCACATCAAAGATAAACGGTTTCATTTATCCTTCTGTATATCACAGTTCTGTACAATAAAGAATACGTGCTGGATACAGTGTGCCCTTTACATAAAGCGCCCTGCGACACATCGCATTATAGATATATTGTTTTAGTTGTTCTTCTGTGTACCAGTTTTGTCTAAGACATTTACATAGTAGCTGTTGTAAAGAATCTGTGGAGGGTATAGTGCGCCCTTTCCATAAGGCGCTCTGCGAAACACCACTTTATAGATAAATGTTTACCATTATTATTATTATTATTATTATTATTATTATTATTATTATTATTATTATTATTATTATTATTATTTACCAATTTTGTATTATAAATACATACAGTTGCTATTGACAGAGAATAAGTAAAGACTACAATAGGTATAAAAATGTATAAAGATACGTTTGTGACGAATCTAGAATGGTTTGGACAATCAAACGTGTAATACATTCCTGAAATACTGCGTTGATACAGTAGATTTTGCTCCTAATTTACAATGTTTACACCATCGTAAATTACAGTCTTAATATGGATCTACATATGCGCACATATTGATTGTTCCTGTGTTTTAGAGCAGTGTGCAGATAATCAGTGGCTATTGTATTTCTAAAGTAGAGTTATATTGATTTGTAGATATATTCAGTTTTGTTTTGTTTGAGAAATCTTTATTACAAGAACTAAAAAATGTTTCTCTAGTAGAGGTTTTAGTATATATAGACCTAAATATATTACTGGTTTTTCTAGGATCATTGTAAGCAGATTTTTATTAGTGTCTCGTATCCGTAGAGGTTAGAAAATATAAACCTTAGTAGTAACCATTAACATTTGACATGAAAATACCTAAAACATGAATTGAACTTAAAGTTGAGCATGGTTTGGCGCTCAAACTCGTGTATATTTCGAACTAAACTCAACTCACCCTCACCTTTTTTAAAGTGAGCTAGGTCGTGGCAAAACGCACGAAAAACGAGCGCGCTCACTTAAGCTAGTTCAAATGAGCGCGCTGATTTACAACCCTGATAATATCAAACATAAATATTCCAACCATTAAACTTTATTAGTTTTGTATAGATATAGACACGATTCAAAAAATAAAAACTGCCCATAATACAAAGCTGAACACTGAAACAATGTTTTTCTATACAAAGTACTAATTTTCCTATTGCTGCTTCGTGATAGAATTGAGCATTTGGGTTTTCACTCACTAAGTGTAATACATTCTTTTACATATTTTGCACTCTTTTACACGGAAATAAGGAAAATATTTTTAACAAAAAACTCTATTGACGTCAGAATATTTGTGTTTTTCTCAACTTCCTTTTATTTATTTATTTATTTACAGCTGTTTCCTGCATTTCCTTTCAAACTACATTACGTAATTGAAATATATTCTTTTTTTAAAAAAAAAAAGACTGATAACACTATGTCATTTTTGTATGTAACAAAGGGGAAGTCCATCGTATGTTCTAAAATTGTTCTACCATTGCCGTCTGGTATGGTATAATTGTATTGTTATATTACACGCACTTTCTTTGTCTTACAAATCCTCGAAGTTCATGGCCGTAGAATAAAAAAAGAATGAAGTCAGAGTGAAGTTACTGGACATTTTGCTGATACCAAGGGTTGGCAACGGAGGCAGAGATGAGGTCCTTCGTTCGATCCCCGGCCAAATAAGGTTGTGGTGGACAACATCGTGTCTGTGATTTTTCTTGCGGTACTCCAATTTCCTACCACATTCTCATTTCATAAGTTCATCATCATCATCATTATCACCATCATTATTCACTTGCTTTAATAATTCATCTCCCTTAGCCTAAAGAACATAATCGTGGGTCGTTAAGCTCACAGTTTACAAAGGGTTGGCAAGGGTCAGTTTTAGGAGTGTCATATCCACTGTACTTATTTTATCATACACATGCTGTTCAAACATGTTGTCAAGAAATATAACTGTTAATATAGTTTGTTCGCAGAGAATTATCTAGTTTTACTGAATGTGTAAAAATTGTCGTAATTATGGACTGATTATAATATCATATTGAAGGATTGGATTACCATCCGTCTAAATTTTACAGATATTGACTTACGTTTAAAACATTATTATTATTATTATTATTATTATTAATAATAATAATAATAATAATAATAATAATAATAATAATAATAATAATAATAATAATAATATTATTACAAGGATTAGTCATAAATCTAGCAATATTTCTATAACCTTAACAGCATGCGCGTGTGTACGCCGTGATCAGCCATAAATACAAAGTCCAACTGTGAAATGAGGTAGTGTCGCAAGTGGACTATTTAACAACGGACGCCGCTACTCCGTCAGTATCTTCAGTCGGTTTTTAGTGGCAGTGACGATGAGTGATTAATAACATCTAATATGTAAACTGTTACTGTATAAGTTCGAACTCGGGCATAACGCTGCGGCAGCAACCCAAACATTTGTCAGGCAAAAGCAGAAGGTACAGTGAACCACAGCACTGCAACCGGTTTGCTCCAAAAATTTCGTGCATTAAATAAAAAAAAATCGATTATCAGATAAGGCCCGGCCGCCCCTAGGTAACAGATTCTGAAATCATGCGACACACCATCGAAGACAATCTACCCACCAGCACACGAAAATCAAATCAATTCGGCATGTTCCAGTCCACTGTAGTACGTCACCTTCACGAACTCGAGAAAACTATCAGGAGTTGCGACTTTGTGTCACATGTGTTGACCCTAGGTTAGTCCCAGAAGAGAATGTATGTGTTCCTAACTGTAGCATAATCAATGGGAGCCTATATTCCGAACAGTTGGAGCGGATGTGTGTTTCACTACACCAACAATATCCTGCATTGATGAACTGAAAGAGCTCCCTACGGCAACAAGATGACAAAGAACCACACTCGGCAAGAAAACAGCAATAAAGAATGGAGAAATGCGATGGCATCGAACTGATGCAAACACCCAGAATAAAATACTGACGTTACCCTTTGGATTACTACCTATTTAGATCCATGATGCACTTGCTGAAGTCACAATGGTTTACCAATCAGCAGGAAGTGGAAACAGAAGTAACTAACTTCTTTGCCTCTAAGGGCAAGACATAGCATCGACATAGAATCGAAGAACTGGCAGAAAGGTGGCTACAGACAGTCCAACATAAGGCGCTCCAACATATGTTAACCTGCTTTCATTGTGCTGTAATAAATACAAGTATGTTGTGTACCAGAATTTTGCAACACTTATGACTTATCTTAGCCATGCCGTGGAAATTCAGCGCCCGGGGCGAGAGTATACGGCAGCGCCCCATACATACATTCCAAGTAATTTTTCCTCTCTTTTTCCTATTTTCTCCCTTACTTCGGCGCCCAGGGCCGTCGCCCCGCCCCTCTTCCCCCACGACACGGTACTGAGCGCAAAATATAGCGAGAAGCATTTTCTTTGTAATCGATTCAATGTCTCAAGAGAACAAACCATCACCATCAGAAATAGTCTACCAAAACCAGAAGTGGTTGAAATTTACGAAGGAACAATGTACATACCCTAGTGCCACGACAAACCAATATCGACTATTAGAATCTAAGATTGAAGAAACTATGAATGTAATGGTGGAACAGAGTTTCAGACATCTAGAAGGACAAAATTTTTAAGTATTTGGCAACGACATCAGCAAATCTTACGGTAACCAGCATTTCATCAGAATGCAATGCAAAAAAAGAAGACTGTGTTGCAACGTTTGAAAATTATCATCAAGACAACACAATACAATATTCCAAGGAAATCTCTATGAAAACACAGGCACACAAGGTGATGATTCGGAAACCGACAATTCATAACGAACTAAAATAAATTTGGATGATCAAGAATGAAAATAAAAAGTTTATATGATCAAGGATATAACTAAACGAATTCTCAAACAAAACAACGAAAAATGAAGGAAAGAAATGAACAAGAAAGAATTCCACTACTGTTTTAGTGGCTTTTCTCAGAGGTTTCCCGTTTCCTTTTAGTTTCCCGTTTTACCACTAGGTATAAGCATTCACTCTGATTGCTCATCCTTCTCGTTTAGCCTAAATGGCATAATTATTGGACGTAAAACTAGAAATTACGTTTTGCTTTTATACCATATCTTACGCATTATAATGAGTTCGCAACGTGAATTCAATTGCTTTTGCTCACCTCTGGTATAAGAGATCCTTGATTCAAGCCACGGCCATGTGAATTTGGAGCGGACACTATCATATTTGTTGAGTTTCTCGGAGTTCTTTTGTTTCCCCCCGCGTGTTGGTGAAGTTTGGTTGTTTTCTCATTTCATCAATTTGATTAAATCCATTTACTTTCATTGATTATCCTGACATAATAATGAAATGTAAAATCGAAATATTTCATGGTTTGATTACATTTGTAGTAATCTCTGTCTTATAATGCTAAAAAGATACGATAAATGATAAGAATGTTTGCTTTAACAAAAGTATGGGAATTCTTGCAAAAATCGTTAGAAAAATCAGTGAAAAACTTTTCGGTTTCTAATTCATTGTACAATATTTTTAATTAGATTTCTGAAAGTTAACTCCTCACACCTGATTAGCTGATTAGAAAATATATCTTTATAATTAAAACGTTGTAGATCATCTACAACTATAAAGAATTATTAATAAAGGGAAAGTACTTTGTATTTTAATACAATGTTATTTTAAAGTAGGTAGCCTTTATTCGGAACCACTCTAAAGAGTTTGAAAATTTTATCAAGTTAAATTCAGTAGTTGACATGTCATCGTATATATTACTTTCACATATATGAACCTATCATAAGTCAACTGAATAACATGCGAGGTGTGTTCAAGAAGAAAGCGAACTTTTGAAATAGCGTGCTGCATCTACTGAGTGCACCGAGCACCAGGTTTAGACAACAAATTGCCATTTGCCTCGTTTCGCTATGACCGCTAGTCGCCGAGCTACAGCTGCTGAAGTAAACATCTACACAAGCTGTAGGTCGGATTAATAATACAGTGACAATGAAAGAGCTAGAAGCTTGAAGAAGAACGTGTGGGGGGGACAGTTTGCTACAAATTTGGTAAACATTTACAGAGACATTTCAATTATTTTTCAATTTATTCAGGGTCTCCTCGTCCAAGAAAGTACGCATGAGTCGATCGAAGATCAAGGTGATGTTATTTGTGTGTGTGTGTTTTTTTTTCTTAATTTGAAAGACATTGTCCAATTGTTGGGGCGAAACTAGTTTAGTTTTAGCACATGCCGAGTTATTAAAAAGAAAATAACAAAAAAATGGGGTTAACTAAAAAAGATGGGTTGGATATGAAACATATTTTTGTTTGTTTAGACAAATGTATTTAAAGATGGTACAGACTGTGATCAGAAAAATGGAAACACCTGAACGAAATTGCAACTTACCGGATTAATATGGTGTCGGGCCACCTTTCGCCTTCAGAACAGCCTTGATGCAACGTGGGATGGAGGCATAGAGGTCGTGAATGGTAGCAAGTGGAATTTTACACCATTCCTCGTGCAGGGCATCGGCCAGTTCTGTGAGAGAGGATGAAGGTGGAAATCGTCGCCGGAGTCGTGTTTCCAAGACGGACCACAGACGTTCAATTATGTCGAGATCTGGAGATTGGACGGGCGAGGAGAGGTGTTGATCTTCATCCCGATGTTCCTCAAACCACGCTGAAACAACGCGTGTGAATGGGTGCATTATCATCCTGGAAGATGGCGTCATTGTCCGGGAACAACATCCGAACCATAGGATGCAAGTGGTCTCTTAAAATTGCGACATAATCGTTGGCAGTGATTCGTCCGCTAAGTATGACCACAGGACCCAATGCAAACCATGATATGCCGGTCCACAGCATCACCGAGCCGCCGCCATGTTTCACAGTTGGGCGGAGACACTGCAGATCATAAGCTTCTTTGGGCGTTCTCCACACATAAACACGGCCCGTGGTTGGGAATAGGGTGAAGGATGACTCATCCGACCATATCACATGTTTCCAGTCCTCAACGGTCCAAGTTGCATGGTCGCGGCACCATTTGCGGCGTGCGAAAGCGTTATGGTCCCTGATGAACGTTTTGGCCCGTGCAACACGACCCCGTAAGTTCATGTCATGTAATTCGCGGCGGACTGTGATTGTCGAAACCGGGTGGGGGAGGTGATGATTGAGTTCCTCCGTCACTTGCTCCACAGTGGCACGACGGTACTGCGTGACAATGCGCTTTAATACCCGGCATGACTTGTCACTCATGATTTTCTTCCGCCCACTGTTCCGCTTCCCCAATGTGGTTTTCCCGTGTGTTGTGTAGGCCGTCATCACCTTCGACACTGTCCCACGCGACACACCTAACACAGTAGTCACTGCTGTCACACTCACTCCACATAACCGCACACCAACAATTTGCCATCTTTGAAAATCTGAGAGGTCTCCCATTTTACACTACCTCCGTCTGCTGCAGCCACTGGACACTGCTGTTCCACTGCGCCTGACGTAGTATGGAGACCGACCTAACACACCACCACCAGCGGTCCGGCGCTGCGGGCGCCACGACACCACTGCTAACCCATACATCTGACGTGTTGCTAACTACAGGTGTTCCCATTTTTCTGATCACCATCTGTACATGGCATATGTTGTAAATGTTAATTCAAGGCCTGTGATTATATAAATGATAGAAAAATAAAAAAAGTTTACACCAATATGAATTTGTATCACGTGATCTGATGGTAAACAAACAGTTGTACGAGGATATTTAAAAGCGCCTGAGAGATATGTGCAGGAAGAGGTCTGAACTGTGGGAAAACTAGACTTCAATAGCGCATCGTGCCATTGCGACTACTCACGCTTCCGTCCTCGTTCGCAGTTATCTGGCAAAACATCAGACTCCCGCTGTGCCTCATCCACCCTATTTTCTGGATCTAGCCCGAGCAGAGTTTTCCTGTTTCCCAAACTTAAAACCAAGTTGAAAGGACGTTGTTCCAAACACTAGAGAAGATTCAGGACAATGTGGCAAGAGACCTCCGTGAATCCCAGAAGGTGCGTTCCAGGAAGCTTTCCAAAAATGGAAGAAACGTTGAAAACGGTGTATCGCCAATAGAGAAGTTTACTTCGAGGGAGATAGTGCATAAAATGTTGTACAATGAGCAATAAAGATGTTATAGCATAAGTTCGCTTTCTTTTTGAACACACCTGGTATATGTATGTAGATTATCCTACATAATTCAATTTTAATATATAAACTAATGATTGCAATTATTGTAACGCAACAAGTGAAGAAATAATAATTGGACATGTTCCACAAGGAGTGACCTCTGTACATGTCTTTACAATGTAAAAGTACGACTGTTATGAACTAAATATTTACTTAAATACTTACAAGCATTCGTCTACACGTACGCCTTGAATATGTATACCATGATTGATGATAAAAAGCCAGTCGTAATGGGAGTTCATGGCCATTTTCGGGTAGATCAAACGCTCCTGTAAGCAAATACAGTTACAAATTCTGTAGTTTCATTGACATAAGAAGAACTTTAAAGCGAATAGTAATTTCTTTAACAATTTTACTGTAACTCCACTTCCAAAATCATTCAAGATTAACTGGCACATTCCGACTGATTAATTGAAAACAACAGTGAATATTGTACAAAGACTAATGTTTGGAATATTTTACTAATATTAATAAAATGTGAACTCCTATAAATTAAAATGTGGAATGAAAGTCAAGTTACATATTAGTTCTACAATCTTCTCACAAGTTTTTAATTTGTCAACTGAGAAATAAAATTACCTATGATTTACATCCAAAGATAGTATAAGAACGTGGTACAGTATCTTCCATCTAATTGTTCTTCTGCTACGTTTAACAGGAAATAACCACAGGATTATAGAACTAGTCAGTAGTATACGAGGATTTCATTGGTGGGTGTTCAAGCCTCTAAATTCATATTGTTTGACATTTTAGTTCTCCTTTGTTCATAACTTGTTGAAATAATTGTTAATACTCGTGTGTACGTCATTGGAGCTACCCATAAAAGTAAAACTAAAAGTAAATTTGCTCCTATACTAAAAATTCGTGTTTATTCATATACATTATTGGTTGACAACACTGTATTTGCTAATTTGCAGAAAATTAAAAACTATTAAATATACCCTCGCTATTGGGTTGAGTTGATTTTGAGTTGATTTAACATCCCTGTCAATAGCGAGGCTATATGAGATGGGACCTACTGACTAACGTGGAATCCGAACTACTTGACTTCCCGCCGAGAATCGAACCCGGGTCTCCCATGCCAAAGGCGCGTGCACTAACTGCTTAACCAGAAAGGAGCTCACCCCTGCTATTAATCTGAATAATTGTAATCCTATGCTCTTTGAGATAAGTAAATGTTATTGTTATTTGTTGTTATTATTATTGTTGTTGTGGCTGTCAATTCTGTGTGTGAATGAGGATTTACAATAAAATTAGTTACAAACTTATTAAACACAATACTAATTTAACAATAAAAATCCATAATTGAATATTACATCATAAAGTTACAGATCATAAAGTACTATTTAAAAAATATGTCATCACTTCAGTTTCTGCATGAACTGAAATTGAAGCAGCATCTGTACGCGCTGCAACATCCGAAAAAGTCTAGTCTACGTATTTTCAAAATGTTAACTCATCAACAATACAATCTTAAAACACACTTTCCCTTTAGATTTGAGCTTACTATTTTTACTTAAGTAGTTCTCTGTAATTCTATGTAACGTTAAATATTTTTGACACCGTTTAAATATACGACAGATACATTTCCATAGCTTTCTTTGATAAATAACAGAAGTACTGGTGATAACTTGACAGATTTTGTATTTCATTTCTTTGATATTCTTGGTTTACTTTAGACTTGACGAAAAGTGAAAGTGTGAAATACTTTTATGTACAATTACAAAATATTTTTGACCATCTCACCTTTAAAACTGCTGTAACTGTATATACACTAACGTTATCTTCAGATATGTATAATAGAATGTGAAGGCAGTCATTCTATGTTGTTGAATATTTATGTACAGGGAGAAAATAGAACAGGTGACTAGTTTTCGAAACCTCGGTAGTTTTCTTAGTGATGGTATGAAGTGCGAACTTGAAATAGAAGCAAGGATAAGAATGGCGAAGGAAGTACATTTAGGAGGAAGATTTTTTTATTTTGTGGAATCTTGAATCGAGTTGAGAAAAAACTCATAAATTGTTTCGTGTGGAGTATTGTATTGTAGAGAGAAAAACATGATAATTACGCAAAAGTCATTCAAACAGACTGAAAACTTTCGAAATATAAGTGTGGAAAAGAATCGAGAGAATTAGTCGGTTGAGCGGAAAAACGAAGAGATAGTATTAGAAATGGTAAGGAGAAAAGAACAACTTTAGACGTAACTGAAAAGAGGAAGATAAACTGGTTGAGACATTATCTGAGAAGGAACTGAATTCATGAGGGACATACTGGAGGGTATGGTGGTAGGAAAGAGAGGGTGAGCGAAACAGGCTACAATTGATGGACTGTATCAAAACAGAAAAATCATACTTGACGACGAAGAGGTTAGTTGAAGAAGGTGGAGCATAGAAAGTTATCCGTTATGACCATTGACTTGCCAATAATGAAATAGTATCTACTGCTGATGATGTATGATAAAGTAATGCGTTGTAGTAGAGTTTTATTATTATTATTATTATTATTCAGATTATGTTGCTATGTGGTTATGTATTCATTTACTAAGAATACTATAAAATACCATTGTACGAGATCCTAAACTGATTTTCCTTTTTGTTTCGTCATTCTCTATAAAAACCAATTGCCCAATATTAGGCACGAACCAAATGAAAAAAAATTCATGATAACCTACCTATCGTATCCAGGCTCCTGGGAATTACTTTCTATATCATTCTTAACAAATAATATTAAGTAGATAAGAGTTTAATGTTGCATAGATAGTTATTTTTTAGCACTTTTCCATGCAGACAATGTAGAACGAAGAAGTTTCCCAACAGTGGTATGTATCGTTCAGTGTTAATGGGGTATTTTATCAGGTATAGAGACATGACATATTCTAAAATTTTCAACCATTTCTTCTGGATTTTTGTGTGTCCAAAAATCTTAATAATATCAAATAACAAACCTTCCTATTTAAAACGCTAATTCATCATTCCAAGAAAATACACTTGAATTTATATTTTCTTTCCTTTCATCATTTTGTGATTAACGTTCAAGATCTTTTTTTTTTCCTAAATTTTGTAGCAATAACTAGTTGCTTAACGCTATATTACTGATGTTTCAAAATGAGATTTCAAGCAACTAAACGCAATTTTATTTTTATTTATTTATTTTTATTTATTTTTATTTATTTTATTTTATTTTATTTTTATTTATTTATTTATTTTTGAGAAAATGTTTGAATAGAATTCAGCTCCTCTCTTCATCATAGAGGCTGTAGGCCTGTAAAATGATGCATAATAGAACTACATTTTGAGATTACATATAAATCAATGTACTTTAACCACGAATTGAAACCACATCTTTCAACCGAAGATAAGAATGCAAATTATTTAATAACAAGGGAGCTTTTCTGGGGTAAATTTTGACTTTAGAGTAAAACAATCTTTTTTTTTTTAAAAAAAACTTTACCTTCTTCGTCAGTGTTAGTTAGGTTTATGTATGCTAATCACATAAAATACTAACCTAGCAGAATTATTAGATTTTAGACGCGTTAATCCATATTAAATCAACCAACGTGTAATAGTACTGTTCAACACACTATGTAGCTCCTGTCTTTCGAAATAAGTAGTATTGCGCAACGGAAAACTTCTATTTGACAGGGATCGTAAGAACACGCATCTGTAGATTATTTCATTCCGGATTCGTTGATATCGAGTGTGACACGTCGGATTGGGACTTAAAGACGACATACTGGAGCCATCATCCAGAGCGCAGCATGATACGTTATTAACAAATTATTAACAATAATCTTAATAGAAAAATTACCAGAATTTAGAATATGGTTGATATTATATTATTAACAAACTAATAGTAATACAAGTAGCAGATACAAAAGGAAAAGAACATGAAAATAATCAAAGACTTCTGATAGTTTTCTTGGTTATCAACGTCTTCGATAGATATCTTCTATGACGAATCTCAGTTTTGTATAAAATTCCATAACATGATACGGTACATAACATCAGCAGCAGTAGTCGAAGTAGGATGGTAGATATTATTAGTAAGAGAAGCGCGATGATAAGTTTATCATTGCTGATCCAAGTGGGCTGTTAAAGTCGATAGCGAACAAAATTACGATGGTAGAACAATAATACACATCGTTGGTAAATCAGTTCCTATTCTCCCTAAGTTGATAAACATGATTTTCACGAAACACAAAATACAGTAAATATCTACTACTCATACATGATGCGATATGCCTCTGCGGTCATATCCAAGTAATTAATTCGTATTTCATATTTACTATGTACTATTTAACTTCCCCTGTAATACATTTTTTAAAATTCGAAGAAGACATATTTGTGTTCTATTTAGATAGCCTTAAGGAAAACTGCAGAATAACTATGAAATTCCTCGATAGATATATATATTCGCTTCGATACCCATGAATCACCGCAGCACATCCAATATTTCTTGACCTGATATACATCGCAAAATCCCAGGTAAAAGAAAGATGTATTTAATGATAATCAGAAAACTTACCATCATTTCAAAATACATACTGCAATAATTATCGAAATACGGAAATTTTGTCAACTATTATTGCATATTTAGTACTGATAATTTTGACAGACTTGTTCATATGAAGATTAAATCATATCTGAAGGCTTCGGTGGTGTTGAGGGAATAGGACCCTCAAGCCTAAAACAAATTAAGCTATCATTTTGTTTGTCATATCTTTCTATTACAAAAAATACTTAATTCTTACTCAGGCAATGTTATCTGGTTCACTTCACACTGAAGATAGAATTTCTCCAATAATAGAATTCTCCTTTGTCTGCACAAATTTTATAAATTATGTTGAAGTTTGATAATTCCAAACTACAATACGTATTTAATTTATAACAGAATAATATTTTCTTTTTTTTTCACTTCCGAGAATAAGTTTCTTCAAGAGTGTTCATGGTCTATTTACAATGATGTTTTCAAATTAACTTAAGTACAGATATATAATCTGGGTACTACTGATAAAATTAATTAAACAATATAAATTTCTCAACTGTTTTACAACAAACTTTCATAACATTAAAATGAACTGCGGATTGCACATCAAGCCATAGAATTAACTGTTGTATCGCACGTAGTGGAGCACTACAAACGATCGTAGCTGTCATTTATTTTGCACACAAAGCTGTATTATATCTTTGTAAGAACACGAAACAAGAATTCATTCATTTTATTCAATACTACCGATCTTTTCGTATAGGCACGCAATCCTATTTTAATAAGATTTGCGGTAAATGTTGTAACTCCGTTATTTAAGAAGATAATGATTTCAAACAAAAAATAATTCATTATACGTCCAGTTATACATTTAACTGAACTACCCTACCAATACCTGAATAAAATCGTTGAAAATTACAATTGCCAAACACAGATTGTCATTATTGAAATTAAAATTTTTAAAGGAAAATTTAGACTCGCCGTTAATTTTTCGTTTAAATATAGACATCGTGGTATACTACTTCCGAAATAAAAAGTTTGATATCTGAGACTCTCATGCGTTTTCTTTGGTATGGTTCCTCAGGCACTGTGATTTTTATTTATACAGTTCACACTTTAAGCAAGAACACTGTTAATACTTCTCTTTTTCATCTTTTTAAAAAGTTATTGATGAAAAATGTTGCCTGATTTCTGTGCATAGTTCTTGTGCTAACATTGAAGTTTTGATTTGTAGCAATTATGAACTCTTTCAGTGGTAATTTTTGTAGCACATTACTAATTGACACCCTCACTTTGTCACCTTTAGAGAAAAGTTTTGGGCCTATGTGAACGAAAACAGAGAATAAAATGATTGGCGTTTTCGTCCTTGTTCTGATTTTGATTTCCTTCTGATTGCTGTAGCGCTGAAATCAGTAAACTCTATTTAATATAACTGAATAATCAGTGTACATAACATCTGATTTTTATTTGAGTTAAAGGTATAAACGTATAAAATGTTCTTGTCTTTGGAATTTGCTTGTAAGAATCACATATCTTCTGTAATGTCATACTGTTTGATTGTACTTCCTCTGATAGTACCTAAATAAAAATAGATAGTTGCAGTCAACGGAAGATGTCTAAGCCTGAATACAAAGGCAGCTGCCTGGGAATCATTTAAGTTTGCTGTCTTTTAAAGAAAATGTTGTTTCTTTGTTCATTTGTACGTATTTCACTTAAACAGTAAATTAAATAGAACATCGTATTAATAAGTGTTCTTGCCTAGTGTATGAATTGCATAAATTTAATAACTACGTAAGGCAAACCAACGTTAATTTCTTTTTAATAATTATTTTCTTCAAAAATTAACAATAAGTTTGTGCCAATAAGATGTTATTACAATAAAACAAATGCACGTCCATATGTGTTAACATAACTAAAAAATAGTAGTCTCAGTTATAAAATTTTAATCGCTTGTTGCTATGCAAATAACACCTGTTTTGCGAAAATTTCAGATTTTTCAAGTGTGTTCCTTTTGAAATATTTCAGGTTGAAGATAGTCGAAAAATCGCAGTGTTTGAAGACATGTATCAAACGTTTTAGGAAGTAGTTTACCATGATATCTATATTTAAAAGAAATATTAACGGTGACCTTTAATCTTTAAAACTTTTAATCTCCAAAATGATAATTAGTGTTTAGCAAACTTTAACTTTCAACAACTGTTAACTTTCAGGTATTTGTAGTGTTGTAGACTTAAATATGCACTAAACATAAAACATTATACATTTAATTTTCTTTGAAATGCTTTCAAAATCAAGATATTGATTTTGTTTGAAATCAATATCTTAAAAGATAAAGGAGCTCCAACGTTTCCCCCAAACTTCATTAAGTGTACAATTGACTTACGCATCAATACAAAATGACCGCTTTGAATGAAAAGCTGAACATCTAAAAAAATGAAATAATGTTTGTTTATAACTCTTTAACTCTCTAGTATAATACATCTTTGTGTATAAAAATTAAAAATAATTGTCAGAGAGCATCGTTGGTCAATTTCATATAGATTTTCCCGACAACAAACCATTTCCTCCTATTTCACTTAATTATTGCTTTTGGGACTCTTGAAAGACAAATGTATTTTCAAGCTAACTTATTTTTTACATGACTACGTTTTCAACGTAAGGAAATGGTACATACTGTGCGTGATTCCATTGACTATTGCATAATTCATCAGAATAAAGAGAATATATTAACAGAAATTATTATAGTGATTACCAAGCTTGGCAATTTCTTTATGCTTTGCTATCATTGATTTCTTTAGAGTCAGATTAATTAGCAAAATTTTTTCCATCAATAAAATGACATAGTTTAAGATCCAACATAACATTATATCATAACAAAAGAAATTTGTTTTAAATACTGTAGCTTTCAACTAAAATCTGTTTCAAGTAACGTAACATAATGAAACTTCTGAACATTAATTGAAAACTTATTACATTTTCTGTGAGTAACATATTCCTATTGTTTGTACTTACCTCAGAAGGACATAATTCAGTACCGTCAAGATCGAGTATCCTCGAATCTATACTGAGCTGAAATAGATTATATTATGAATTAAAATAGTTGTACTGGAATATTTTAAAGAATTAACTGCTACTGCATTCTAAAAAGTTAATATTATCAAGAATACACAAGAAAGGTATTTATGATTAATAATATATGAGTCGACTTAGAAGAAGGTATGTACACTTTCGAACAAAGCAGACTTGGTCAACTCTTTGAGACTACATAACGTCAGTCCAAAAGGTAAAAGTACTCTGAAAAAGGTGTAAATTGTAGACTTGATTAATATTCAAATTATAAAGTTATCTATTTTACCTAAGTATCTATGGTAGTAAGGCTTTCGAAAAATATGTAGGTGGAGACTTTTAAAACATACCTGTTTTTATTAACTACAAAAGCCTTTTAAAAACAAAGTATTCGTAGGATAATAATCTATTTCCAACTTTTGGTTTAAGTATTGTTTGATGACTCAAGAGTTTGTTCCTATTTATAAGTGGGTGGCTCTAATTGATTTACGTGCTATGTAAAAGATTTGCTTACGTAACATAGTATGAAAAGATAAATTAGAACAGATCCATTTAAAATCAATTCATTCTGAATTTTCTCAAAATACAACAAACAGAATGTGTTATTTAACGAGTTCGACGCTTTTAAGGGGAAAAAATCTTTAGATGGATAGATAACGACGCTGAATCGGATTGAGAGTATACAGACGCGCTTAAGGATCGTTTTGTTTTCGTGGTCTCGCAGAGCGTTCATAGACGATTTCTGCGTCTCCAAGAAGTGCGGTTAAACACATATTTTGGGTCTAAGATTAGCATATTTGTGTCATTTAGTAGTTTTTTTTTTTTACCTCTTTGTTCAAAGCGTCTGAGACTCGCCACATTAAAGGGTTTAATAAGCATTATGTTTATAAATTCAATTCATTTTAGCGTCTTCGGAACATTATTTATAGCTAAATGACTTGAATCGTTTTTGTCAATTATTGCCTTTTTAAAGAAGTATTTTCTGAAATTATATATAACTTTAAAGATCAAGTAGTATAAATTGTTTATCCTTAATGTTAGAAATATAAAAAACAAGGAAAAGAAAAGAAAGACAAAAAGAAGAAACAAATGGGAGCAGTTATCGATTCGATTTTCTGTATCATTGCAAGATTTAACGATCTTTAGATATCATATAATTTAACATCTAGACTGCCATGTGTATGGAATTTCATATACACGGCTCTCCCGTGCAGCACCGCGTGTATGATTTTCCATACCCAGACAAAATATTGCACATCTGTCGCGTTTGTTTTATAGTTGTTTATACAATTACATACACATAGCAAAACTATACACAGAGGAAATCATATATTTTTACGTATAAAACAAAGGCAAAACAAAGTATTCCTGGCAAAGTGTTGCCAATGGTGCACAGGTGATAGCTGTCAACAAATATTGTGGCAGTCAGGGTTTTAAAAGAGGTTTTGTAAATTTAAAGTATATTTGTTGAAGTAGATTCGTTTTATTTCTTTTTTGTCTCTCTTTAAAAAAAAAGAATTATTTCGAGCCAGATTTACAAAGTTCACTAAGATAGTGAAACCCATAGGAATCTAAAGTAGTATTTTCCCAAAATATGATATTAGGAGACCTTTAATTAACTATGATTTTTACTCTAGGACTACTGACATAACACATTACTAACAAATATTAGCAAATCTTCAAACATTACATTTACGTAAGAGAATACAATTCTAATTCAAAATATATTTCATTTGCATTTAAATATAATTTTATTTAAAATATGAAACTTACCTCATCCTCTCCCAAAAGTTCACGAAGACAGTTTTCTTCTAGCTTCAATACGTTATCTACATAGTAACTGTCACAAGATATAATACAAAAGTATCAGTAATTTACAAAATAATAATAATAATAATAATAATAATAATAATAATAATAATAATAATAATAATAATAATAATAATAATAATAAATCATAATATAATGACTATACACCATATTTTAAAAAAACTAAATCCTCTATTTCGATTATGTAATTTTTTAAGAAATTCAATTTGGTTAAATTTTAATGTTATTTATCTATTACCTCCAGCATATTTGTTCCATCAATTTAAGCTTTCGCGTAACTTTTGACTACACTGAACTGACAAACAGGTAAGTAACTATATACAAATTTTATCGCGGTGCTTTTCCGTTTGCTTTCCGTATACCTCATTCTAATGATTAATTGGAGACAATTTAAAATACAGAAATTATATTCAAAACAAGAAACTTAAAATGTACAAAGACTGTTCAATAAGTTTTGCACAGATGATTATAATATTTTATTAGTTGCAACATGATGATGAAATTTTAGGTGAATATACTTTAATTCTTTGTCTACAAGACAATGCCACTCAATGTAGTCTCTATCTGCTCTGACGCATCTCGTCCAACGTTCTTTCCATGCTTTGAATATAACTTGGTAAAACTCAGGTGGTTGACTTTTATACCACTTTCATACGAAAAATGAGAGCCGTGTCACTGTTGAAAGTTTTTCCTCTTAGGTGGACCTTCAGATGACCAAACAAGAAAAAATCCGAAAGAGCCAAGTCCGGACTATAGGGAGGCTAAGCGAAGATTTCCCATCCAATTTTCATGGTTTTCTGTTGTGTCATCACGGCTGTGAGGCTTGGCATTGTCATGATGCAGCTAGATGATCTTACTTTTCAACTCCGATCTCTTAGTCTGGAGAGCACGTTGTATCTTATCCAGTGGCAAACAATAACGCTCCTTGTTAATTGTGGAGCCATGCTCATAGAAGTCTATTAAAATGACACCGTATACTGATCCCAGAAAAAGGAGGCCATAATTTTCTAGTCTGACCTGGAAAGTCTAGTTTTTTAATCCGCTGCAACCAACATTGGATACTGGCCTGGTACAATGTGAAATCTCCATAAACCGGAAGCATCTTCTTATCAACTGCTGTGGCTGATTCATCACCGGTTTTGAACAGGAATCCCATTGCCGACCATTGTCAGGCCCTGATATCTACTTCAGCGTCCATTATGGTTTAATGCATGAACAAAAGGAAACAACAATTACTACCATTTTGAAGCCAAACAATTATTGTCATTTTGAAGCCAAAGAGCCAAAGTATGCTCACCTAAAACTGCATCATGTTATTGCAACTAATTATGATATGTACGTCAATCTGTGCAAAACGTATTGAACATCATTTGTGTATATTCATTTTTTTAAAAAAAAAGTAGTTTAATCATTTTACTATTCAGGCGTTAACGTATACCATCAATTATTTTTATTATCATGCATTGATCTCATAATTACTTCCTGAGTTCTTAAAAATATTTATTTTCTTTATTTTTAACTGTACTTTCTCATCCTTAATTTTATTTTTTCCTGAGAAATTAAAGACTATATATATATAGCACGAATACAACCAAACTCATTCGATCGGCACCAAACTTGGCACTTTCACCTAGTATAAGAACATATAAATAATGTTATGCAAACTTTCGGTTGCTGAGTCATAAGCGGTCAAATTTCACTTCATATTTTCGGAAATGAAAATAAAACAGGAATAGAAACATACACCAAACTTGTCCGATCGAGACTAAACTTTGCATGGTGGTAGATCATAACAAGCGTGTGAAATATTCTACGTGAAATATTAGACAAGCTTCTGGTTCTTAAGTTATGCACAAAGTTCTAAATCAATTCGTTAGACATAATATAAACATAATAAATACTGTGTAGATAGCAATTAAAGGTAGTCTTGGACAGAAAAAAATAGAATGAAGTTCAAATATTTACTACTATAAATATTTCACTTGTTGCTTTGATTATTGTATATTTTGTATTAAAGTTTAATGTGGTATATTATAAAATTACTTAATTATTCAATTATAGGAAGAAACATAACAAAATATAGCTGCCGATGAGGTGGCGTAACCGTCTGTGGAAGACTGAAGAAAAGAATAATAATTTACGTTTGAATATGATCACCCACATTACTTGCTCATCAGTACATGTAACCAATTGATATATATATTCTGCATCTTGATTAACTAAGGAAATCTTAGCAATATATTAAGAAATAATAATAATGTCTTATTATTATTATTATTATTATTATTATTATTATTATTATTATTATTATTATTATTATTATTATTATTAGGTCTATTATTATTATTATAAGATTTGCATTTATTTAAAAATCAGAGGTAAGCACATTCTTCCGGCAAATTAAATCATGTTGTGTATATCAATATTATTCAATGCATCTTAATATTTTAATTTCATTGTCATCATTTCATTTGTCTGAGAATGTCCCTGAAATAGAGTGATTTTTCTCGTAATAATCTTAATATTTTGCCGGGTCAAAATATGTTCGCATTAATAAGTGTTCGTTAATGAAGGTTTCACTGTAGGCTATATGCTATCTTTTAATATACATACAGCAACATTTAATACATTAATATACATACAGCAACATTTAAGACCTCGTTACACTGTAGACTGAAAGGAAGAACACTCAATAGTAACCAAATGAGTGTATTTAGTTCTAAAGAAGCTAAGTGCCAATTTTTGGTAAATGCATTTTCGTTCGGAGTCTATGTGCCAACAGGAATCCGTATCTAAAGAATCTTAAGTGCCAATTTGTTTCCTTGTAGTTCATAGCAACGCTCAAAGATGGCGTCCGCTGTATAATCGTCAGCGAATAAAAGTAAGTAGCTTTTACTTGATTTTGTAATATTTGAAATTTTTAGATTTGACATTTCCTTTTGAACTAAGTACATTCAAATAGTATATTTGATTTTAAAAAATAGCAGAAACATCTAATACTTAGTTGCATGTATATTTCTTCCTACCTAGAAATGTCTTCTATGACGTACAAAGGAGAAGTTCCTATGTTTAGAGTAATTTCAGCAGTAAATTCAGACATTTACAAAATCACGGCAATTTTCATGATTTTTTATTTAAAAATAAAGGTAAGCAGATAAACCACTCCAGTTCATTAAATTATATCATTTGGAAGGAGAAAAACAATAATTCATCTGCTAAATAACTGAATCCATCCCCCCGCACACACACACACAGATAATAGAACTTAATGATGATAAGCAGTGCAATAATTTGCATTTTTTTCTGCTGCTATAAACTATAACTACTTCGTATACGAGTATCTTTTGTTTAGTTTCTTTACATTTTAATTATATTTTTTAGGGAAGTTGAATTTAGGAGGCGATCCCGCATAGATATTGTTACATCACTGTTTAAAGAATTATCTAAAGGCGTTTCTCACTGAATGGTATTGCTCAGGTCGGTCATATTGGCCCAGTATGACAGCATAGATATAAAAACTATATTTCGCATTGGCTTTCAACCTCCAAGTAAAATACCCCAGGCACCAGAAAAGTCCCCAAAATGACATCAATCCCCACATAAAATTTGGACGAATATTTGTTGTTTATGGATTTCCTATTGAGGTCCATCACACTTCTCCATTCCTAATTTAGCTTCTTCATTTTATCCCAGTATTATGCTGATGTCTTCTCAGTCTTCACAACCTATCCGAAATAAAGGTAAATATTTTCTAGTTTCAGACGCAATTATACAGTGTATGTTGAATATATTTCCTTTTCCCTAACATCTACTAAAGCTTTCACTTCACTATCATATTATTGTGTATAAACTCTGCTGTGAGCTTCATCCGTATAATAAATGAAACCCAAAAGTCAAAACGAATTGCCACAGGAGCAACAACTTGATTATCTAACATCCAACCCAAACAAAATTCAATGTGGCATTGTTGCTATACTTAAGGTGTACGGATTAGTACACATACATATCTAGGCCAGACACAGGTTAACCTTACAAGTATCGGAATGTTAATTTCACACTGAATAAAGTGTGCTGACTTGGGTCAACCTGGGTTGGGGTCCCAGTGCGTAGAGTTTTGTACTGAATGCCATGGTGGATGCTTTAAAGAAATATTCCTGCAAATTTTGTTAACAATAAACTTATGCAATTTCATTATGCTTGATTGTGAATGCTTAAGTCATATTAATTCATTGCGAGTTACTCCTTTGCTTCGTACAAGTAGAAGATAAATTAAGGAAACCTTTATTTATCTCATCAATTCTAAGGTGCATTTTCCCACTGTTTCATCCCACTCTCGGTCTCATTCTAGCAAAACCAGTAATTGTCTAAATAGAATTTCCGTCAAGGAAGCATCAACATTAATTACTACGTTCCACTAATTTGGCCAGGGATTCGATTACAAATTACACTTATGAACAATTGAATAAGAGACAGCTGCCGTTCTCGGTAAATGGCGTTGTGGTCGTGCCAGTAAATGTAACAGGAGGGCGTAGCATTTAATAGCGAGGACATCAGACCTCGTTCGGGCTGTATGAGCAATAGTGGGCTACAGGATGGGTAAAACATAAGACCAGAGCGTGTTTCATCGCAGCCATATTGTCGGGGTTAGACGTATGTGCACTTCATCTTTGAAGTCGTGCAGGCATTGAACTTTCTAAAGGATAACGTATCAACAATGTACCGTGAGTGCGTAGGTTCGGATGAAACAAATCACCTAGACCAAGATCAAGTGTTGTATTATACGACACGTTGATGATGAGGGTTATTTTTTAGGCTAGCTCGGATGGTAAAAACTGATAGACGGGCTACAGTCCATCAGATCACTCATCAATTCAATGCTGGACAATAAAGACGTGTGAACAGACATACTATCCAGAATCAACTCCTCGCCAATCGTCCTACGAGGGTACCTCTGCTCAACACCCAACATGAAGCACAACGACTGACATGGACAAAGGCACACCGCCGTTGGACGCTCCAAGCATGGAAAAGGTCGCCTGGAAAGATAGGTCAAGGTACCAGTTGGTGCACGCTGGGCATGATACAGTATGAGCGCGAAGGAAACCAAATAAGGCAATGGATCCCTCTTGCCAGCAGTGTCGAGTTCAGGCCGGTGGTGATGGAATCCTCGTATGGGGACTATTCACGTGACAAGATATGGGGTCTCTGGTACATCTAAGAAGGTTTCTCACCAGTGAACGTTACAGGAATCTGCTGGGAGATCATGTTTACCCCTTTGTTTATCAACCAATACCCTGCAGGCTATCCATATGTACAGCAATATAATGCTGAAGTCCATCGTTCCCAAATTGTGGCTGACTGGTTCGACGAATCCTCCACGGATGTGAAAATGCTTGTTAATATCCGAGAAACACCAACCGCAATCCCATTGAAGACATCTGAAATGCTGTCGAGAGGGATATGTATGCGGCGAATTCTGCTCCTGTGAATATTCGTGGATAAAGCAATAATGGAGTAGTGTAGCTATCCAAAACTTCTGGTGCCTTGTGGAGACTATACCGCATCACATAGCCACCGATATCAAGGCAAAAGGGGATACTTCACGTTACCAGCCAGATGTCTGTAATTCAATTGCTCATGAGTGTAATTAATCATATGATTACATACATTGCACATCGGTACTTGATAATTATGAATGGTTATAATATTTTCTAGATGTTTATCATTAATATCATATGTCAGATAAAGTTTACAAACGTTTTTTGAATTACAGATAGTATAATTACAGTCTAGATTACCTTTACGCATTACCTATTTCTTACTTGTTGCTTGGCACTGCCGAATTTCTGAAGTTGCAATTAGTCATAGTTTATATGTTTCGCTACTACAACATTGAATCATAAATTTGCTCAAATTATATTTTTAACATTAGAAGCTTCATGCAAACTTTAAAATCCCATTCTTATGCCGCCGAGTAAAGAGAAAATTTTGATAATATTCTCAAATCCATAAATAATTGCAATTAACCAATCAAAGTAAAGTGTTAATGAATTCATCAGAGAAAAATGGTAGTAAGTGTTGACAAAATTAATATTGCTATGCAACATACCTGAAGTCACAGACTAGAATACATACAGACGAGCAACTTTCTATATGTGCTATTGAAATCAGTTTGGATAGTCTGCACAGCGAAAGAACCAATCAACGCTCTCGGTGGGCCGCGTCAGTGTCGTCGTATGTGGATGGCGCTGCTATCGGTCTTGGAACGTGACGTCATGGGTTGTCATAGTAACCGGCGGATTGTTTTCGTCTGCTTCGCATCTCAGTCTTAGATGTAGTACAGCAAGATCATACAAGCTAATGTTCACTTTTTCTTGTACTGTCTCTGGACTGGGCGTTTCTTTCTAGCTTTTTTTATATTGTTAAAATTTTCTTTCTTTTAAAAGAGTTCACTTTGAAAGCAGTGTTAACACCACAGAACACCACTGATAGATTTGCATGCTAAATAGAGGAAATAACTGTTTTCATCCTGTATCACGTATATTTAATGTGATATAAATCGATTATTCCATCCAGTTATCAGATATAGCAGTGAAATTAAATTGTTTATCCTTAAAATAATCTAAATACTACTATCCAATATTACGATTTTATAACAAAGTGGGAAAAAAATAAGAAGAAAAATAATCTACTCTGTGGTTACTTTCGAAATTTCTACGTAGGTGACTTCAGATCGACTAGTTAGTTCCGTCGTCATGTGTTAGAGGCGCTACTGTCGCCAAGTTTCCAGTTTTTCACTGAGTTTGCGGTCTGTACATTCTAGTTTGTGCCTGAAATTATCATCAATTATCCCATTCATTGCTGTTGAAATGTTGAAACTAAGGTATCGAAAACTTAAGTTTAACTGTACTTAACATGTTGCGTTATTTATTTGAAATGAAACAGAGATAGGTTTCCATAAAATAATATTTTGTTACACCATAACTTGATAATGAAACAAACCTTGGCCGATAAATACATAATTATAATATCTTACCTTGGGTAATAATCTGTGGTTGTGCAATACGTTTTACCGTTTGCACAAATAGGCCCAGTGACACCAACAGTGGGTAAGAATGGCCAACCAGGAAACACATTGAGACTTGTACGATGAGTAGGCACTCGACTAAATCCACTACTGATTCTTGGCACTTGTCGACGTGAAGTTTGAACATTGCCCACAGTGGAGTTATTTTCATCCAACCGATCGTCCACATTTGTATTGGTAAAATTATCCGGTAGAGGCGATGAAGGCGGGAAGGAACCACTAGCGGAATCACCGAAAGAAACTCTAGAGTTAATTGGACCTACTCTCGCCAATGCTCGCATGTTAATTTTCTTACTTTGCCTTCTTGTTGTGTAAATGGGCTCATATCCGTCATCATCTGATTCTGCAGATGCTGGTGATGAAGATCGGAACGATGACTGGCGTTTAGTTCGTCGGCTTCCTTGGGACACAAGTCTTAAACTCGAAGCTTGAACTGGTGGTAAAAATCGTACTCTGCTTTGGGGAGTCACGTCCAAAGGTGGTAAAGGACCATCATCAAACTCTCTACTTGATCTTTTGAAGTCTAACTCAGAACTGGATTGAAATGGGTGTAAACGTGAAGATGTCTTTAATTCTCTTGGTATAGGAGGTTCAATACTTTCAACATCATCATCTTCAGTTTCCTCCACGTACCTCCCATGAAACGTCTCTCGAGGAAACCGAAGTGATTGTTCAACTATTATCTGTTGTTCATCAATAAAAGTCGTGTTTGTTTCTTCTGAACTTCGTGGCAATGCTGATAGATGGCTAATTATTTCCAAAATACATATCTGTGAAAGAGACCAGAATAGATATTATAACATAACTAAAAATTTACAGAAATTTAATACAAAAATGTATAATTTCCTCGCGAGGAACGTAATTAAAGTTATACTATTTTTTCGTAATTATTGCTGAATACAGAAACAGGCGCTTGCGTATAAAATAGAGATACACATCAATGATTTAACTTTATTTTCTACAGTTGATTGATTATTGAAAAGTAGGGTGTAATTCCGTTATTTTATATACCTTGATATATTCGAGGAAATAGTTAAGATGTTGGTTGTCAGTGTTGCCACACTTGGTACAATCGTACCAAATTCAGCCCTTTTTGTCATTCATCGGCCCGTTGGTACCACGCTGGCATTTTCAGCCCTTTTCGTGAAAAAGTTGGTACAATTCTACTCAATTCAGCACCATTTAACATATACTTGTCACATTTTCAAAAGTGTCAGTAAGACTTTTCCCACATCTCACGTAACTCATACCATTGTGACTTAAAATTATTAATAATGTGTTGTGATGTCTTTCAGAGAAGGTTCTAGGATCCTGGACCGGTTTTACATTTTTTACAAATGTCAGTTTACTTACCTTATATTCTCCTTACAGTCTATTATCGTCTTTCGGTCTTGAAATAAGCGAGAATAAGGTGGATAATTATATTTTATTATTTTATATTAACGTTTACACATGAACTCGGAGATGATTGATTTGTTCCTCGTTTTATATATTTTTTTCATATATGGCCAGAATGAAGTTTTGGTTTATTTCACTTTGATTGTCTTACAATACATACTGAAGATGATAATCGTTTTCCCAGTGGTGGATGTAGCCTGGGGCCGGGGGTCTATCCCCCCACTTTTTAGGTGACAAAAATAATTTAAGCTATTACATATATATTTTTGAAAGTTTATAGTAAACTCATGATATAAGTACTTATCATAGCCTGGGTTCTGCCTGGCCTCCGTTTTTACTTTCTACCTAGGTAAATCCGCCACTGCGTTTTCCTTTTTAATTTGCGACCTCTGTTATATTCCCTATATGTGAGAAATATTTCATTTACTTCGACGGTTTTTCGGGGCCCTACTTTTTGGATGTCTTTGAAAAGTAATTTTTGAAAAGAGTGGTTTCTTGATTTGTACTCTTGGAAGAGGGGGTCTAGAACTTTACCTCTTTTAGTTTCGTGTTATAGAACCGTATATTACACTGATATAAAATAACGAATTCAGCCCTTTTTGTTCCAATTTGGTACTATTTTTCAGCCCGCTCCAGAGCTAGGACTGTGGCAACACTGTTGGTTGTCCACTATCTTATTGTGTGAAAAAGTCTATTTCGTATAATGCAAAATATAGTCGAGCAAAGTTAGAGAAAAAACGAAAAACTTCGAAAAAACTACGAATATGCTGGATTTTTTTTTTTTTTTTTTTTTTGAGACCTTTACTTTGATGTTCTCAGCAAATCAAGTGTACATGAAAAGTACCCTTGACTTGAGTCGCGTTTTATTTTTATTTTTAGAGGGTTCTAGATTTTTAGACTATCTCGAAAACTACCACTTTTTCGAAGTAAATACTTATGAGGAAAATTGTAGTTTATGAAATCTTCGCAAGAAAAGTCCTTACAATTTTTTTTTTTTTTCGTAAAATCAATCATTTCAAAGATATAGGCTGAATTATGTCTGAACAAAAATAAGGTGACATTTTAAACTTGAGACTACAAAATATCTGGAAAAATATGCATCGAAAGAAAGAAAATGTTCTAAATAATCTTGAAGGAGAAAATTCACCTGTGATAAAATTAGCCTGCTTCTGTCGACCCTGAGAATGGGGGAATAACTTTAAAAATTCAATTGGTGGATCCCTCTATTTTCAGACTTCCAAACTATGCTATGCTGAAGTATCGGAAGTATTATACTCTAACAACGGCTTTGACAGTCCGTTCGTCTGTCTGTCGACAGGTATCAGAGCAAAAATGGTAAGAGATACTGAGATGTGGACTTTTAGCAATCGATTCAGCTTCCCAAGAATAAGCTTCTACTCATACCGGATTTGGTACAAATTAACCATTTCCGGTTTCAACTCTTATAGCTATAGAACAAATATGATACTAAATAGCATTAAACGGTTTTCTGTAATCGATTTAGGGTGTCAAGAAAGCATACAATCACAACCCACAATATTCTATCAAAACCTGAAATGATTTAAATTTACTACTATTTCCGGTTTCAATACAGATTTTAATAGGACGAAAAAAAGGTAAGATATATCAAGATATAGTTTATTGTAGTGAATTCCCACAATATTTCTATCTGCTCTGTTAACCATCTATTCGAACCGAAAGTAGTTGCAATTAACCATTTCCGATTTCAAGATTTGTCGCCATAGAACATGAAACTGTTTTCTGCAACATGTCAAAAGTGTAGGGTATATGTCATCGCAAAACCGTAACACTCTACCGAAACCTGAAATTTTTGAATTTCAGTAGTACTTCCGGTTTCAAATCTGGTATTCATAGCGCAAAAAGTGAAAGAGATATCGAGAAGCATTTTCTTTTTTCAATTGATTCAGCATCCCAAGAGTAGATTCTATCTCCTCTTTTAATCATCTATTCAAACTGAAAGTAGTGAAAATTAAGGGTTTTCGTTTTCAACATTTATTGCCATAGAACAAATTCAGTAAGAAACAGCGCGTAGGCCTAATGCCTTTTGCATATACATTCACCGTCGGAAGATCGGGGTCCACTATCTTTGATGTTATTACTATATTACAACCGGTAGTTATATATGTACTACATGAAGTTAAATATTGAATTTACATAGTTTGGAGATCTCCCGTAATTTCATACTTTGAAACGAAACTAACTTGTTGATTGTAAATTCGGATTCTGGGAGGAAATAATGAGTAGATTTTTGTTCAAAACATTTTTCTCGATTCTTAGTAATCAGTGAAAACTAATTTCGCTAAGGTTTCTTCAAGGGAGAGTTCAATTAAAATACGGATTTAATATTTAAATTCAAAAATTAATGTAGAAGATGGATATAAAATGTATCTTTAAAAATTTCTTCAAAAAAAATTTTTTTAAAAAATTTGTTATATATCAAGTAAAAAAAATACCGTTCTAATTCTCTCGAAAAAAAAAAATGCAATTTTATTGGTCTAAGTGTTATGTCCTTGTCCACCATAGATAGTGTTCAAAACTGCACAATTATATCTGTACACGTTATGGATAATGCAAACTGATATTTACTACTAGTAAATGTGGTCTCCATTATTTAAATTATATTACATGAAATATTCTAAGTACGTGAAGTGCAAGCTGCTATAAATTAACTGTGATATTACAAACTTAATTTGTCAACTAATAGTTTGTAATAAATTTCATTCGGGGCTTCTTTACAGTTTGTATTTCTAATAATTAAATATTACATACAGTGAGGAGGTTCAGTATCTAGGAACTAAGCCTGTATGTGTAATTGCAAAATTAGGAGAACATGGTATACTCTGTTAATCTCATCCAATTTAATAATAGGTGCTACATTTAAACTTTTTGGGCCAAGAGTGCTTTAACGTAAGTGTCAGATAGCAAATTTTTATACCTGCAGTTTTACAGTATGCTCTCAAATTAAAGAAATCGAACTCCATCCATTTGATCTGTTAGACTACCTATAAATTCTTGGGCACCACTTACGTCTTTTCCGCAAAAACATGGCGTGAGGTCGTTTTTCAGTGAGCGGACCTTAACGAATTTTTCAATCCGTTTACTTCGATAATATTGCATACATATAAAAAATGAATATATGTATGTTTATTTCGTGTGTTCTTCTTTTAAATTAAAATAAATTTTAAAAAAGTGAAATTCCCCGTTCGATGCCATCTTAGACCAGGAAAATTAGAAAAAGGGGCAAAACTTAAAAAAAAAAAAAAAAAAAGTCCTCTGTCAAATCATAGAAGTGCGTATTATAAATAGCTGGCCCCTGTCAATTACAGGCCAACTGGTATGCACGTTCTTTGCTAAACTTGGGGTTAAACGTCATCTGGAGTGTCACTAATCAGGTTAGCAACCTTGGAAAACATGGTCTAAGCACTAATCTCGAACATTTTGGATTTGTTTCAATCCTCCTCATCCTTCATGCAGGTGGGGCTGGACTTGGACTTAACGGCATAGCAATCTTACTATTCACCTCAGTGTCCCCGAAAACTATGGATTCGACACTAATAGCGATAGTTTTCAATTATCTTTAGGCCACACTCTTTCCACTTCCCTCGTTGGTACGGATGTCTTACACACACAGTACTTTTTTAGATTGTAATTCATGTGTGTATGTCGACTTGTTTCGAAAAATGAGTTTACAAACCGAGTTTCTTCTTTCTAACGTGAGAAGCTCGTAAGATACTATATATATATATATATATATATATATATATATATATATATATATATATGCCTTCTTCTTGAGGATACGACTCAAAAAATTATAAACAGCCTATGGTCTTTTCGATGCCGTTTCGTAGAAGTATGGCAAACAAACGATGTGCTTGACACAAATACTTACCCTTTTGAGTCTTCCTCTTCCCCTTCTGGGATATGCATTTAAAAAAATACATAGGTTGGATATGAAGTAGTGGCACTCTGTTCTCGCGTTGAAGAGTTAGTCTCATTACTACCAGAGTATCGTAGCTGAAAAGGGAACGTGATAGGAGAAAATGTGGCAAGTAGTAACAACTGTGGATTATTTAGTCAAAAGGAGAAATGTTGTAGAGAATGAAAGTGGAAGAGCCATAACAATATGTTTCGGAAAGATGAACAACATGCACAGATCAAGATTCAAGTGACATGTAGGCGTAGTACACAACAGTCTTTTCAGGAATTTGGTGATGACTTTTCCGAAGTTAAACAATCAGTTCGCGGCAAGTAGTATGACACAAAAAAGCCATCATCTTTGGCGGTCCCTGTGGGACATCGACAAAGACGGACACACTGACAGTGTATGACGCCTTCCACACAAGTAACAGTAAGTGATAGAGAGAAAAGTGGATTACATTGAAGGAATGTAACAGGTGTTCTTTTGCGCATAAAATCAGTTACGAATTATAACAGTGTTTCCAGTACTTTTTACTCAGCTCTTGTACACTCATGTCCAAAATTATTGTCGCATGTCTATAAATATGTTGTTGTATGAATATAATTTGATAAGGAATTCGCCCGGTATTTCTTATAATGTTAGTATCTGTATAATTGGCAAAAACATGTATGTGGCAAATTTCATATCAAAAGAGCAGTAAATGAGAACAATAAAACAAAAATAAAACTTTCTTGTCCGTTTAGCAACATTTTGTTTTACACATTCTAATTTTCGTATTTATAATTCTTTTCCATTATCAAATTATGTTCTTACAAGAAGACAGTTATAGATATGAGAAAATCATTTTGGACATGAGTGTACATAGCTCTCTTCCAGATCTCTTCGTTAAAGTTACTTAGAACGGTTTGGACTTCTATACTAGACAATCATTCATTTTAATATATAAGATTATAGTTGTGTACGCTATTTCTATTCAGACATATTTCAGTCTATATAGATGATTCATTTCTACGAGGAAAAGCCTAAGGTTCTTCCTCGTGTAGAATTCCATAAACTACAATTTTCATCATAACTATTGTAATCGAGAAATTGATAATTTTCGAGATAATTGCAAAAAAATAAAATTCATCTACGAAACAATACCCTCACGGCTCAAATTAAAGGTGTTTTACAGGGTGTGCTGAGGACATCACAATAAACATATTTACAAAAATTCAGCTTATTCAGAATTTTTTCAAAGTAAAAGTCTAATTTTACGATGCTAATTATAAAATGTTAAATACTTTATATTAAATTGTAGGAACCATATTTACGTAACCATGAACAGCAAGAAATGTGTATTTTAACATTATTTCCTAGAATATATAAAATTATATAGTATGTACAAGGTAATATAATGCATGTGAACCGGAGTTATCTGTGTTATTTTTATTGGAAAATTTGTCACAAGGTTCTTTCGTAAGCTGATGCGAGGAATCGATTGAAGAAGGTCATAATTTTTGAAATTGACCACATTAATGCCGAACATCAAAAAGTCTTACTGCACCATTATGACTCGGCAGACTACGTACTGCATTTGCATTCCTAATTTTTTGCAGTGTATTTTGAGCACCGATGAATTGGCAGCTTAATTCAAAATTTGATTTGACTCATTGTCTTTGAAACTTGAATTGGCTCTAGGAATTACTACACACAAAGCAAGAAAATAGTGATAAATTATATCACTTTTTGTTCCCATAGAAACGATCACTCTCTGTAACGTTGGTCAGAATTGTTAAATAATGAGTGGTATGTACAATATGTTAATATGGATTTATTTGTTATGCATAATACGCGTAGCACCAGTTGAGAATGCTCCCTCGAGCATTGCCAAAACGAATTTAGAAAAAAAATATTCTTATTAATTGCTACAGGCTTTATCCCAATTGTTCTATGTATCTTATTATTATACTCATTAAACAATCCACTACCATATAGCTATCCGTTTAAAATTTTCTTTCACATGTCTCGTTTAAGATTTCTGTTAAGACGTTCTATGATATGTTCTTTTACGAAGACACGTGCTCAAAATGGAGGACTCAAAATTGAAAAAGTTTGCAAAATATCATCTCTCTATGACTTACGATTCCCGAGATATGGCTCCTTAAATATCCGGAGATCGAAGCTTTTTTGGCCAATATCTCGGAACGGTAAGAGTGATGCGAAAAATTCCATAATTTTTTTCACACAGTTTTTGATGCACTATCGAATGGAGGACTCAAAGTTGAAAAATTCGCAAATAACAGACACACATGCATACAGACATAGAGAATTCAGTAACGAACTTCTTAAGTTCGTTGAAAATCTGTCAATATTTCATGTATTGGTGTGTGTTCTGTGTTTCAAGCTTAAATGTATTAGGCTATTTTGCTTCTGGTTGGGGATTCAGTGAACACGTAAATCAAGTAAACATTTTGATCATTTTGGAAATATATTCTATATCGGGAGCTCCTTTCAGAGCTTAAAAGACCCATGTCTAGATACTGTAAATAACTTTTATACTGTGTTAAATTGTCCATGTATTTAAGCGTACCGCGCAAATTTTATATCTGTTCTTCTCACAACTTTGTTATTTGGATTTTATTCCTTTGTTCTCTAGACGCCTCATATAGCGAACTACTCAATAATTGTATTTGTTGTTTAATTGCATTTTTAGTGAAATTTGATTTTAATCCTGAATCGAATTTATAATTTAAAAATCTGTTTACAAATATGAATTTATTTAAAACAAATTTTAAAAAGTAAAACATGCTTTCTCTTAAAAAAGAAATAAATCCTACTGAGAAATAGAAGAGCAAAGAATTTTTATAGTATTAATTTTGCAAACATACTAATTTAACCATTCTATCAGGCCTTGTTTCTACATTGTGAAACTAAACACATCAACACACTGAGCAAGGCTTTGTGATAATATATATAAAACGCACAATCACGTAACCGTTTCAACACAATAACTGCGTCTTCATCAAACTTCCACTCCTTCACTGAAAAGGAGCGAAAGTCTGATGAAGACGCAGTTTTAGTGTTGAAGCTTTTACGTGAGAGTGTATATATATATATATATATATATATATATATATATATATATATATATACAGATGGTGATAAGAAAAATGGAAACACCTGTAGTTGGCAACACGTCAGATGTATAGGTTGGCAATGGTGTCGTGGCGCACGCAGCGCCGGACCGCTGGTGGTGTTGTGTTACGTCGGCCTCCATACTACGTCAGGCGCAGTGGAACAGCAGTATCCAGTGGCTGCAGCATATGGAGGTAGGGTAAAATGGGAGACCTCTCAGATTTTCAAAGAGGGCAAATTGTTGGTGCGCGGTTATGTGGAGTGAGTGTGACGGCAGTGGCTACTGTGTTATGTGTGTCGCGTGGGACAGTGTCGAAGGTGATGACGGCCTACACAACACACGGGAAAACTACATCGGGGAAGCGGAACAGTGGGCGGAAGAAAATCATGAGTGACAGGTCACGCCGGATATTAAAGCGCATTTTCACGCAGAACCGTTGTTCCACTGCGGAGCAAGTGACGGAGGAACTCAATCAGCACCTCCCCCACCCTGTTTCGACAATCACAGTCCGCCGTGAATTACATGACATGGACTTACGGGGTCGTGTTGCACGGGCCAAACCGCTCATCAGGGACCATAACGCTTTCGCACGCCGCAAATGGTGCCGCGACCATGCAACTTGGACCATTGAGGACTGGAAACGTGTCATATGGTCGGATGAGTCATCCTTCACCCTATTTCCAACCACGGGCCGTGTTTATGTGTGGACAACCACGGGCCCAATGAAGCTTATGATCTGCTGTGTCTCCGCCGATTGAGGAAACATGCCCCATCAGGATTCTGCCGCCTATAGTCGGACAATTTGTCTATGCCGACCAGATGCCGCGGTCGGATTGCCGGCGCCGGACGCCGGCATCTTTCAGTTCGATTTTCGACCGCGACGAATAGTTGCCTTGGCGAGCGGTCGGCATACAGCCGGAAATGAGCATTAAATGCGCCGGCACCGCCGTCGGAAAGTAGTCTTGCCGAGCAGTCGGCAAACAACCGTAAAGGCGCAGTAAATGCGCCGGCGCCGCCGTCGAAAAGAGATCGGCATAAGGAGTCGGCAGAGGGTCGGAAAGAGGCCTTTCCGATTGTTTTGCCGGCTCTGACGGTCGGCAACAGTCGGCAAAGAGTCGGCAAAGGGAATTTTACTTGATGATTTTCGACCGCTTGCCGCCTCGGAAAAAGGTCGGCAACTTTGAACAAGTAGATCGTCGTGCCGCCGCGGACGGGTGCCGGCTGCCGTCGTGGTCACACATAGTGGACGAATCACTGCTGACGATTATGTCGCAATTTTAGGAGACCACTTGCATCCTATGGCCCGGATGTTGTTCCCGGACAATGACGCCATCTTTCAGGATGATAATGCACCCATTCACACAGCTGGCGTTGTTGCAGCGTGGTTTGAGGAACATCGGGGTGAAGTTCAACATCTCCCCTGGCCCGCCCAATCCCCAGATCTCAACATAGTTGAACAACTGTGGTCCGTCTTGGAAACACGACTCCGGCGACGATTTCCACCTCCATCCTCTCTCACAGAACTGGCCGATGTCCTGCACGAGGAATGGTGTAAAATTCCACTTGCTACCATTCACGACCTCTATGCCTCCATCCCACGTCGCATCAAGGCTGTTCTGAAGGCGAAAGGTGGCCCGACACCATATTAATCTGGTAAGTTGCAATTTCGTTCAGGTGTTTCCATTTTTTTGATCACCATCTGTATATATGTATAAATTTAAAGTACAATTTCTAATATTTTTTTTATATTTTAGTAAAACTTGTTTTATTTTACTGTTTTGCATGATTTATTTAACCTTTTACTTTTTATAACAATTTGCTTTTATCTAAGAAAGCATATTGCTAAAAGATATATTTTCTGCATTTTAGTCATTGGTAAATACATTTTCTATTTATATTTTATTTTATTAATACTCTTATTATTTACATTGTAATTCTCATTTATATATATACTAGCAGCGTTCACCCCGCTTCGCTGCGGTCACCCCGGAACGCAATAAACTTTGTTACTTAGATAATTTTTACTTTTTCGCTTTCAAGTGATATGATAAAAACCATAGTAGATTGCAGTAAATGTTAACATTATATCGCCTGTCATTTATGTTAACCCGCCGAGTGACACGGTCATGCGGGTTGCATATAAATACGTTTATTTTTACCTATGATGAACTAACAAAGGATTTGTACGTTATGGACACTTGAATGGTCAATTATCTCAAGACACTGGTAATTAAAAATTAAAGTGATATGATAAAAACCATCTAGGGTCCAAATCCTAATAACCCCCCAAAAATGAAAGAAATTGGTTCAGCCGTATTAGCGTGATGAGGGAACAAAGGATTTGTGCGTTCTCTTTTATATATAAGATATATATATATATATATATATATATATATATATATATATATATATATATTCAAGTTATAATGGAACATAGTTATCCGTTGTTATATCGTTTACGTCACTGTAAAAAATTCGTCATTGTATGACGTCAGAAAATGGGTTAAATTAAGGTTGCGAGATTTGAGGACAATTTAAAACATTGGTAGTTAGAGAAAAACATGTAAAACAGTTAGATTCACTTCATCAGTCTAAGATTAGTCTAGGGCAGGGTTTTTCAATCTGGGGTCGCGACTCCTTGGTCGCGAGTGGGTATCATGAGGGTCGCAAAGATAAGCGGAAGAAATAAATATAATTAGAATCTAATAACCAAAAAATATTTTTAAATATTATTTTGAATTTTGTTCTGATAGGCATATTTTTTATTTTTATACATAGTGTTAAGAATAACAAAAATAGTCTACTAAACATTTTCAACAGGTACAAAATCATTTAAAAATCAATTTAAATGAAAGAGGTACGAAATGAAACTAATAAGAACTGCATGTTCAAATACCAGAAAAATAAAAATGCAACTAAATCTGCATATTGAAATACAATTAAAATTGAAAGCTAATGAGATACCAGAGTACGGCGTGATTGCACTAGTGTGGAAATGCCCGGTTCATTCTTCGTGACGCACATTATCAAGTCATTTAAAATACTCAATAACGTTTTAATAGCTGTCCAAGTTTTTAAACTAAAATTACAAATCACTTTATTTTTTATCATATGATCCAAAATTAAGGGATTTATGAAGTTTTAAAATTTTTAAACGGCCTCCATTTAGAAGTAGTATGATGGATCGGATTCGATATCGGTAATATGAATGAACTAAACTAAATTTCGTTTTAATCCGTTCACTTTTAGGGAAGTTACTGTCTTCACTATATACAAGAAATGGATTCTACTGTTATAGAAATAGATGGATATCATGAGATCTCTGCAATAGGTATATTAAAAATCATACACAATCTTGTTGCAAACCAGAAATTATAAGGAGATCGTTGTCAAGAGGATGTGATAAAATGGGGGTCGTGACAGAAATTAGGTTGTGAACCACTGGTTTAGAGAAAAAGAAAATAATATAGAAAAGTTTACTAAAGTTAATAGAAAATACATTAATTATGATATTCATATAACTTTTTATTTATTTTATTGTTTTTACATCAAAACCTTTTACAAGGTTATTTACTGTCATTGCAAGTTATGTTTCAAGGAAGAGTTATAAAAGAATATTTCAATGTGAAGCAAACAAAATATAGGTATTAAATGAAATAAGTGTTGTACAGGAAACTATAGAACGTAACGAATTACGTAAGATATTGTCAGAGGAAGAAATGTTACCTACACAATTTAATATTTTTGTGCACCGAACTTCCTTATTTAAAGAATAAAAGTAAAAGTACTTAACTCATATTGATATTCTGCCCAAGTTTTACTTTTCTTTACTTCTAGTTCTCTATCCACTAGGTTGAAGAGAAAAAATCAGTAATATTGTAGATTTCGTATAACCAATAAAATTTTGTATTCCAATTTATGTTGATAGCATAGAGAAGAAAAAATTGTCATTGTGTGGAATATACCTCAAGTGATTTGAATTTGAACATGTCAAAATAATTTGTGTGTAAAAGAAGTAGTTATATTGTTGTAGATATCAATGAATATGTTTAGAATATTGATTTAGAACTATATTTTAAAATTTGTATAAAAAGATATCTTATTTGATTCTAGATAGGTACGGTTAGTTATTTGATGTAATAAGGTATTGTTCTTATATATTACGATCATATTACATATATATTTTTAATTCTGGATAATTTCCAATAAAGAATGTGCATATTTACTTTCTTCTATTTAATAATGTCTGTCGTACAATATTCTATACAGGAAATTTAAAAATTTGTACAGTTTTCAATAATTCTAAAGAATGGTTCTGACTCTCCTAACGTAATACTTAGTTTAGAACAAACACTCTGTTTGATACACAATGAAAACTTTCTTATCTTAATATTTTGGTTTAAAAATACTCTCATACGTAATATGGATAATCTCTTCATATATTTTGCAGCCTTTTGGACGTTTCTGTATCTTGGATCACTTTTTCAAATACTTTTCAAAGAAAATATCAGTTACTGCATTAAGTAAAATACAGGAATTTTTACAAATAGGTTGTGAACGGTGCATATTCGTAAAGCGTATGATGAAGGAAATGTCTTGCAAAGGTATTTACTCATACATTTTACAAAAAATTGCTTATAAATCGTCATATTGACGAATGCGATTATATTATTTAAATCACACACGTGCACTTGCACTTGCAGTAGATGCGAAAGTCGCGTTCTGACAGTTACGTCTGCACAAAAGACAGGGGTTCAACGTAAAGCGAAGAGGAGAAAATGCTGCGGTTAGTCTTCAAATATATTCGAGCGTTGAATGAAGATACGAGGCCTGTCTAAAATGTATCCGACCTTATTTTTTTCCACGCAAAGTAGCGATTCTCAGGCGGCGCCACCGTGCACGGTGGAAGGAGGAACCTTAATGCGTATGCTTGAATTTTTTCACCGCGTTCGCGTGTGCCAGTCGTGAGCTGATGGTCGCGAAGTGAGGTGCTGTTGGTAGTGTTCGTCGGATTTAGTGTTTCTCGCAAGATGACTGAACGAATTGAGCAAAGATACTGCATCAAATTCTGTCAAAGGCTGGGTGATTCTCAAAGCCAAACAATTCGTAAGATTCAGCAGGTGTTTGGAGAAAATGCGATGGGTGTAACACAAATTAAACAATGGTTCAACCGATTCAAAGATGGCCGCACATCAGTCGAGAGTGAGCAGCGTAGCGGCAGACCCCAAACTGCTCGGAATGCAGCTGTTGTTGAGCGGGTGTGAAATTTGGTGATGGCAGATCGCCGTTTGACAGTGCGGGAGATTGCAGAAAATGTTGGAGTGAGTAAAGATTCTGCACATGCAATTTTGCGTGACGATTTGAACATGAAACGAGTGGCTGCTAAATTTGTACCCAAGTTGTTGTCTCAGGAACAAAAAGACACCCGTTTTGACGTTGCACAGGACCTTCTGGACACCACCAACACTGATCCTGGGTATCTGAATACCGTGATAACTGGAGATGAGTCATGGGTGTACGGGTACGACCCAGAAACAAAACAACAATCTTCTCAATGGAAGCATCCCGATTCTCCAAGGCCGAAGAAAGCGCGGCAGGTGCGAAGCAAAATCAATGTGTTGCTGACTGTGTTCTTCGATGCCCGTGGAATTGTGCATCACGAGTACGCACCGGAAGGACAAACAGTGACAAAGGAGTACTATCAAGATGTTCTCAGGCGACTCCGTGACGCGGTCCGGCGCAAAAGACCAGACATGTGGACAGCGAAGAACTGGCACGTCCATCATGACAACGCCCCAGCACATTCATCCCAATTGATCCACACGTTCTTAGCCAAACATGGAATTTCAACCGTTCGCCAACCTCCCTACTCTCCAGACCTGGCTCCTTGTGACTTCTGGTTGTATCCAAAATTGAAGACGCCACTGAAGGGATCCCGTTTTGAGAGTAGAGAAGACATAATGCGGAACACGACGACGGAGCTGAACAACATTCCAAAAGAAGACTTCCAGCGGTGTTTCCAGCAGTGGAAGGATCGGTGGGCTAAGTGTGTGGAAGCACAAGCGGCCTACTTTGAAGGGGATTAGGGTTCCAAATCTGTCAGGTATTCGCAACTATTTTCCTGGCCAAAGGTCGGATACTTTTTAGACAGCCCTCGTATAATGAAATAGAAATTATGAGCGGAAATTATGAAATGAAGATATAATGAAATAGATTGGTAATATGAAATATTTTTATTATCATGAGTAAATATTCCAAATATTTATACTCACTACAATATAATTGTCGTCATTAATATCGAAGAAATTGGAAGTAAATATATATATTACGTGAAAACAATCTCTCTCAGTGTATTGCATGGAAGTGACAGTTGATCACTGAATGATGCAGAGAAGACTAGAGAATAAGGTATTTAAAGACGAAATCAGGTGTGAGCACAGATAGAATAAAGTCATATAAAAATATTTTTGAATACATGCTTCAAAAATAATAAAAAGCAAAATAAAGCAAATCATGCTAAAACATATGTTTTCAAACATTTATATATTTTTAGAAAGTTCTATTTATGTATGACAAAAAATAAAAGTATGGGGACCTCAGATACTTATACAGGGTGTCCAATATACAATGCAACCCGGAGTTTGGAATAGTAGAAATTTTGAACCTGAAGTGATAAACGAATAAGGTTATACCAAACTGAAGTCTTGTTCATGCATATATTTTTAAACTTGGAAGCAACGATTGAAGTACACTAGGAACCACACAATGTTGTCAGATGTAACTGAAGGTGTAATTCAATTTTTTTGCAAAACATGTAAAGTGATTCATAACTCATACGTATGGATGTTCTGGCGTTAATTTTCAGTTTGTTTAGTTGGAGTAGCTTCGAAACTATGGAGCAGAAAAAAGAATTTTCATTTCCACCGATAACTAATCGGATGATTCCTCTGTAAGAGGAAACTAGGGAAATCATAGTTTTCATAAATTAACACTCTGAATTGGCAACTTTGCTGATGTTTCAGTACATCAAAAGGTGTGTTAAGGATCTGTCTACATTATGCAATTCCTGAAAACAATGAAAAACAAACTTTGAAATTATTATGATAAAACGTTTACTTATATGCACCCGGCAAACACTACTACTATGAGAAGTGAGTTGCCAGCTCTACAGTGGATGCTGGAAGTGTCCCCTGTTTTGATTCAAACACTGGTTCACACGTTTCACCAGGTTGGCAGCGACTTTAAGATTAGAAGTGTTAATGTTCTCAATGGCACTGCGAATGTTCGTTTTCAAGTGTTGAATAGTTCGAGAATTGTTCTTGTATATCTCTTGCTTTAAATAGCCCCATAGAAATGAATAGCAGTGTTGCCGGGTGCATGTAAGTAAACATTTTATCATGATAATTTCAAAGTTTGTTTTTCATTGTTTCCAGGAATTGTATAATGAAGACAGATTCTTAACGCACCTTTTGATGCACTGAAAAATCAGCAGGATTGCCAATTCAGAGTGTTAATTTATGAAAACTATGATTTCCCTAGTTCCCTCTCACAGAGACCTCATTCGATTAGTTATTTGTGGAAATGAAAAATTATTTTTTCTGCTCCATAGTTTCGAAGCTACTCCAACTAAGCAAACTGAAAATTAATGACAGAACATCCATACTTATGAGTTATAAGTCAATTTACATGTTTTGCAAAAAAAAAAAAAAAAAAAAAAAACAGATTTACACCTTCGGTTACATCTGACAACACTGTGTGGTTTCTAGTGTACTTCAATCGTTTCTTTCTAGTTTAAAAATATATGCATGAACAAGGCTTCATTTTGGTATAACCATTATTTGTGTATCACTTCAGGTTCAAAATTTCTACTATCCCAAACTCCGGGTTGCATTGTATATTGAACACCCTGTATTATAAATTGATTGCATTAGAGAGCGCTATTCATGCTTTTTTCGGTCATGCATAAACAGAACGTTGGAGATATTTCTCTTAAAAAATAGAATTTTTTAAATAAATAAATTTATTTTGAATTGTTTTATTTTGTTCGTTCTTTTTAATTGAAAGAGCGTTTATTTTACGTAATTTATTTTATTTTCTACTTCATACTCATAATTAAATACTATACGTTCTATCTTTGTAGAATTTTGCTTGTTTCCTTAGTTACACGCTTGCCAAGATGACGTCTTTCAACACCACAGTCTACCCTAGGAAAAAGACCCAAAAATTACACCAAAAACAAATTATTTCTGCTCGGGTAAGATGAAGAACGCTACTAAGATTAAGCTGTCATTAGACTCTTTAAGTAGTACGCTATAATTAATTATAAGCAATTGCACTAAATAGATTTATAGTCTTAGGTCTACTTCTTCATTTTACCCACAAAAGAATATATTTTTTGAGCATATTTTGAAAGTATTAATTATATTTTTTATGCTTATTGCTTTTAAATTATGTATTCATATTCAATCAGTTCTTGAAACTTATTGTACAGGGTTAGCATAAGTGACTCATTCGTTTTGAAAAGGCTATATTTTCAAAAGAATTACACTTACTTACATGAAAGATATATGAAAAGAAATACAAACTCACCAAATTTGTATTGTGTAGTCCAGGTAGTAGCAAGAGTCCATTATCTTTCCGATGGGACGTAGCAGTGTGGCAGTACGAGGTTGGTATCTATCGAAAATGGAGGGAAAGCAAGAGAAAAGACGTCATCTGGACGTGTGTCGTGTCACCAAACTGGCACATATTGAACATTTGTAGGTGTATAGACTTGATGAGTTTGTGGTTCTTTTCGTATATCTTTCATGTGTGTACATGTAGTACTTTTGAAAATATAGCATTTTCAAAGTGAACGAATCATTTATGCTAAAGATGTACTTTCACAATCTAAAGCTTAATTTACAAAGATTCCCTGGGTGTTATGCTCTACATGCCATCACCAGAGTTTTCTGGTTGCATACTGGAATAGGATATACGTTAGTTAGTAGAGAGCAATATTAATAACTTAATTACTTAATTAAGCAAATATATTGAAATGTCAATTAAGTAACAATGTAGTATTGTACTGTCACCCGACTTATGTCGCTGTGCAAAATTTCGTTATTGTATGATGGTTGGATTAAGGATCTAAGAAGATTTGAGGAAACAGTTGAACCAGTATGTGATTGAACCATTGTAAGTTAAAGGAAAAGCATGCTGCATAAAAGGTATGAATTTAGGCAAAGTTACTCCATGGAGACGGAGCATAGTAGCTCAATGATAAAGTGCTCATCTCTTATGTGAGAGATCCCTGGTGTGTTTCCAGCCTACGCGTATTTGTAGAGGATAACACCGTGTCTCTGGGTTTTGTCGGAATTCTCTTGTTTCCTTCCACTAATTACTTCATACTCAATCACTTTCATTAATCATACGTCTCATTTACCAGTGGTATCTTATATTAAATATATTTTTCTTTATAATTTAGGAACTTCATATTAGCTACAGTTCACTAAATTTTATATGGATCATAAGGTCTAAGATGGATCAGAAATATTGTTCACATGAAAAATATGCACGGTACGTACATGAAGTTCTATAGTTAGGAATATGTTGGAAATAGACTTATGATTACGTGGAAAGAAATATATATTCTAAGGAGGAGCTTCGGAACGTGAATATAAAAGAAAATATATCTGAACTGATTCTGATGCGCAAGACAGGACCCAATGAAACTATTATTATTATTATTATTATTATTATTATTATTATTATTATTATTATTATTATTATTATTATTATTATTATTATTATTATTATTATTACACAGTAATTCCTTGAGTTTTATAAATCACAGAATCAGTTCGTTTCTGATTTATTTTTAAGATAGATGCATGCTAATCCCTGTGATTAAATATTTTAACTTGCTTTTTTATTAATAACATTCTATTTTAGCTTCCTTAGTATAATTTTATAAGTATATTAGATCCTTAAACGCTATTCTCTCTAGTGACTAACATTGGCGTGGGATACCTGGGTTCATTTTCCGTTGGGAGCTTGTGTGGTTCGGATCCCATGATAAACTATAGACCCACGTCTTATACAGTCTCGCTGCTGAACGGAACATTAAACTCATATACAATCCTATCCAATCTAGTGATTAACATTTTAGGTTTGGATCAAAACATTGTCGTGATATGGTCACTCTACTTAATTCTGTGGATATTTTTCTTAATTTAGTGCAGCGGCTCACAACCTAGTTTACATGGAACCTTCCTTCGTATACTTTCTGTACTTCATGCTCCCTCCTTCTTGCTCATTGGTCATGCATGCTTCTTATCTGACGCCTTCATCAATCTCAGATATAGTATTGAAATATCAAATATCAAATATAATAATAATAATAATAATAATATCACTAATTTTTATGTATTTCCAGCAAGACTTCTGCATGTATTTGCAGTTCGTATTATTTGTTACTAACATTGTTCTTCATGAAACCACACTTCTCGAGCAATAATTACTTCGCGCTTGCACGGCATTTAACTTAACCTTTCTTTGTTAAAACATTCGTAATACTTGTAAATATGAATGTAGTTTATATCTAGCAGTAGTTTGTTCCCTTGTCTGCTACTCACCCTCCCCACTCACATCCAGTTTTGGGACCCACTGATCTAGTATCTAACAGGAGTCTACTAAGATGTCTTCTTACACAGTGATGAATTCAGGGGGTTGCCCCGGGGGAATTTCCCCCCGAAGAAAATTCATCCACCCCGGAGAAACTCAAAATTTTAATCACAAAATGTAGAAATTACTTCACCCCAACTCCCCTCTCCTCCCGAGGAGTTCACATTCACCCCGGGTGAGAATGTCTGAATTCAACACTGTTCTTACATAAAGGGACCTTACATTAAAATCTACTCTCACAAATATCATTTGATTAAACTATTCTGCACTACGAAAGATTTTAGTTTTGCAAAAACGTTTGATTTGGAATCTCAATTTCTAAATTCTTAACAACAGCCATCACATCAATGGCTTACGGTTCCTTAGATCTGCCACTCAGGTAAATTGATCCTTCTTCAAGAAAGAAGCAAGTCAGTAATGATAATAATCATATAGTTCTAAGTTAGATTCCAGAGTGTTTTTCATAATTATGATATTCATGTTTTATTCTGTTGTCCTCTAACCAAATGTTCAGTTTATATTAGGTCTAATACTATAAAAAATATATCCTAAAAATATACCATATTAGACAGAATATTAGGTCTAATACTATAAAAAAGTAGCAGTGTCATAGTGAACGAGTTTGGTTTCTGACGGTGTACACAACGTGAATTTTTGCTTTTCTCTTCACGCTTCTTCCCTGCACAAAAGTTTTAGTAAGATGAATGAACTTTTAAATAGAAAATATTACATTTTTCTAGTATAAAGTAGTTTAGTTTCAGTTTAGCGTTGTACCGCACGGACCATAAGCGCCGACTACGTGGGTGCTCGGGCGCTCAAGCACCCGTTGGTGCTGAGCACCCATTGAATTTTTCAGTTCGAATTAACTTTGATATTACGTTTTCATGTAGGGCATAATAAAAAGAAACATAGTGCATGTAACCCAAATTAATATTAGATGGGGATGCATACATGTTGAATAATCATTTATCAATAATTATTTTCGACTCTTCATGTTTACGCCACATCGAGGATAGAGCGATATAACATTACAATGATAATAATGATCCGCGAGTGTAATTTTGTATAATTATTTCTTTAAAGAACTTAATGTTGTAAGTTTATATTTTTAAAATTGTAAAATGCTTTACGTAATTTACAAGCATGTTAAATCATTTTCTCTTTCACTCAAATTATTCTAAAATGTTCTAAAGTTATTATTTTAATAATATTCTTTCTCCTTATTTTAGCCCAATATTGCTAAACACATTTGAAATTCATAAACAAAATCTGAATGGTTCGCTGCTTAGGAATTTTGTTCAAAATAAAGTTTACGAAACCGTGTGTGTGTGTGTGTGTGTGTGTGTGTGTGTGTGTGTGTGTGTGTGTGTGTGTGTGTGTTTGTGTGTGTGTGTCTTTGAAAGTCAAAAATAGTTTCAGGGATTATTTTATTTAATAAGCTCTTGATAGTCTTTCTCGCCTGTCATGAAGAATTTGGGAACCACTGCTCTATTGGATCTACTAAAAAAGAAAAGGTCATAAAAATAAAATATTCGACGTTAGTGCCGACTCCTGAGCACCCACTCAAAAACTTGAAAGTCGGTGTCTATGCCACGGGCAGATCAGCACATTGCATCCTGAGCATTATATTAATCTGCTGATTTCAACAATATTAGTTACAGTCTATTATGCAAGTACGACATCGTAATTACCACCATTGAAATACATGGTGAATCGACTTTTGAATGTCCATATCTTCTGATAGAAACGCCCATAGGAATTTTCTCAGGGGGTTGGCAAAAAACCGATACATAGACGAAGTCATGAATATCCACACCTTAATGTATGCAATACTTCTTGTAAAACAAGTGCTATTGATCCACATTACATAAATTTATTGTATATATTAAATATTGTAGTGGGTAACTAAGAAAATCTAATATATTTTGACATGTATTTTGAATCAGTTTCGAAAATCCAGGAGGGGATGATGCAGATACTCATATCCCCAGATCGATCAGATAGATCACGCTCATCTACGAACTCGATTCCTAAATTTCGGTCCTCTAAATCGTGGTCAAAATTGATGGTTATCCATCAGGTGGTTCTTGGGATTTTGTGTCTCCTGTACGCACACATGGACAGACAGTAAATATGTAAAGGGGTTTTTGCTAAATCGAACTTACAACAAACAAAAGTTGAGAATTTCTGAAAGAGAACAAAACACAAACGTTGAACCCACTGACAAGAACAACGTGGTAAATTGAGGTGACCTTTCAAATGTTGTAACCATGAGCTGTCAACATGTTTACAAGACAACATCCCTGCCTTTCTCACCATGAGAATATACAACTTGTTCTGCTTTCTGAAGTTATTTTTTTCTTACAGTACGTTTTCGTTTTAGAATTAAACTTTTTTATAATAAGAAAAATGAGTTATCCGTTTATTGCTACTAAAGAAATAAATAAGAAAATAAAATTGATGCAAAATTAAATTATGTTTCTTTATAATTTTTCCCTAAGTCTATTCTTGCTGCCTCATTTAGCACTAGCTTTTATGTTTTGGCCTAATGTTTTCTAAATTTTTTTTCTCGTATTTTACAATCAGTATGAAAAAAAAAGGAAAACTGTTTAAATTTCCACCGAGTGACTGTTAAACTCAATTTCTACAACTAGTTAAGCTATAAATGTTTGTTTGTTTGTTGAAGTTTGGTGTTCTTTTCTAACAGCGACAGTGAGTCGTGGATCTGAAGTTTAAGATAGGATCTGATCACTATAATGAGTTTACAATTCAAGACTCCTAGGATCCTGTGCTCCAAAAACAAGCGTGCTAGCTACTAGATCAATGGGAAAGGTGTTAAGCTACATGTTGTAAAATAGTATTATACAAGCAATAAGATAAAGTGAAATTATGCACACTACTGCTAATTTTTATTATTCGTTAATATTTTTATCTTAATTTAATTTAGATATGAAAAAAGAACTTCGTACATTAGACTTTTCCACACTTTGTAAAATTTTGCAACAGATATTTACCTAAATCCATAACTATTATTTCCAAACAAATACTATAAAGAAAGCTTTGGACCAAAGACTATGTATAGTTCGTGTTCTATTGATGAAATAAGTTTTAATTGATTTGGAGTTTGAACTCTATTGGGTACATGTAGCTTAAATTATTCGCCATAACATTCTAGTGGTATGTCCCTTAAACCTCTTTTGAACTTACTCAATGCTTTTCACCTCAAATCCATTTCTACATTTGGATATAAGTGGTTAAAAGGTTTTTATTTTATTTATTTATATATTTGTACAATTTAAGTATACATTTGAATATCCTTTTAAACTTGGTAAATGATGCAAATGTTTCACTTTTTTCCTTTGTTCTGTCTCTAAAATTTCATTTACCTTGTGTGGTCATGCCCCTCTAATAAGCAACCCTAGGACTGAAGATAATCTTACGATGTCGAAAAATAAATAAGTAGATAAACTTTTCGGCAGTTAAAATCCTTAATTTTTTCTGTAGTGAGTTTGCATGTGTGGTTTCGTGCTCGTTTCAATACTCAGTTATACAGAAAGTTAGTGTACGGGCACTCTTTAACGAACAGGAACCAAATTCTAAATTTAAGCTATTCATGAGATTCTACAAACTCAGCTTCTTACTAACTCCTTAATCCGAAAATCGCAGGGTTTATACTGATGATACAAAACTTGAAGCTTTGTCCAAAATATTTATTCTAGATTTAGCTTCCTGGCTCACAAATCAATGTGTTAGTAATAATTCTGCCATTCTTCTTTTCTTTATTCGAATATATACGGTACAAAACAATAATTTCATTTATGCATGTTGCTAACAAGAGGTATTAATACTTTCGCTGCTACGATCTTATCAGTCTTTTTTTTTTTTCAGTCTTGTCTTCGCGGGTTTTGATTTGTTGAAGTGTCGGGCTATTGCCCCTGCCTTCCATTTTTTTTTGTGTGTCTTCCTTGGCTTTGTTTTCTGACGTATATGTGGTGGTGGAGTCGCTACTGTCGCGCCCTCCTGTGTTTTTCCCTGTGGCTGGTTTGTTGGTTTACGATTCTCTCACGGGGGTCGTGGCATTCTGTGAAGTCTTCTTCGTGGGTTTGCATTTCCTATTGCTCTTATTGTGGGGTTGGTTGAGAGTTCTTTCTTTCTCCAGAATTTGGTGGATTGATGTCGTCTAACTTCCTCAAGCAACGGGAGGTCCAGGTCTTCGTGCAGTTGTGCTACTCGCGTGTCCCTGGAGTGGCCGGTTATGGTCCTAATCACCTTGTTTTGCAACACCTGCAGTGGACGTAGATGTGTTCTATACGTATGCTGCCAGGCATTGTGCCCGTATAGTAGTATCGGTCTAATGGACATCTTGTAGATGTGCCGCTTGATGTTTTGAGACAGGGACGCTGCGAGTAGCATTGGAAGTAGAGCCATGAAGCGCTGTAGTGCCTTCTTGGTGGTGTTCTGCAGGTGAGTGGCAAATGTTAGGCGTCTATCCAAGTGGATTCCCAGATATTTCGCCGTATCTGTCACTGTGAGTGCCGTCCCTCCCATCGTGAGATTTACTTCTCTTCGCTTCCTGTTACGGGTGAAGTCCACCACAGCTGTTTTCCTCGCGTTGGTCCTGATTCGCCAGTTCCGTGTCCAGGTTTCCAGGTGGTCGATGTGTCGCTGGAGATACACCGTTGCGTACCTGAGATTGGAGTGACTGGCGAATACGATCTTAATAATTTAGCATTTCTTATTAGTCACAAATTTTGTTGATTAAAAATAGACTCTAATAAATTTTTAGGGATAACATTAGATTGGAAATAACATTACTGTATATAAGGTTCTAAAATTAAAATCTAAATTTCTTCCTTTTAAAATTTCTTTAGCTATCATTGGTGATACGGCACTTGTTTAGACATTTTATTACTTTGTGCCATGTAGATAATCGGTGACATCTCACGACATTTTCTTTTATAAAGTTTTGTATCTTTTTAATATAATACTTAGCTGTCTTATTTTTTGTGGATTTACAATAGTTATACATTTTTATATTATTTCCATTAACGTTAACATTAGCGCAAATCCCGGGGGACGAGGGGGACTTGTCCCCCCAATGTTGGAATTGGAGGGGACTGTCCCCCCTAATAATCTGACTTAAAAAGTGCTTTTTGGGATAAGTGTGATGATTTGTGTCTGACTGCTACAAAGGAATGTAAGATGAAATTAATTTCTCATTGGCTTTTCCATTTTTTAAAAAGAATCGTATTCTGTAGTATTTCAAACTGAACTTCGTTCTGTAGTGCGTTTAGTAGTCTCATCAATATGTATTAATTCCACTTCCACTACTTGGGCACAAATTGCAATAAATGCCAGAGGAGGATAGGCCCCTCTCCTCATGCTGGAAAGTTGTGTCAGCTGTAGGTACGGGCACAAATTCCACTGAAATGGGGAGACATGTCCCCCCCCCCAACATTGGAACTCGAGGTTCTCCCTATAATCCGATTTGAAAAGTGCTTTTTCCAGATAAGTGTGATGATTTGTGTCCGACTGTCACAAAGGAAAGTGAAATGAAATTTGTTTCTCTTGGCTTTTTCATTTTTAATGAAAATGAAGGCTTGCGACTGTGCGTGACGTAACCTGATATGAAATCTTATCTCCTCCTCTCCCCTAGACCCTAGCATACGAAAGTATATAGACTATCCAATGTCAGTAGAACCCATTTTTTCAGTAAATGCACATTTCATCTATTTGTTGTATCAGCCTACGCATCTATTCATGCTTCGTAAGCTAACTAACTCTATAGCCTATGGAACCCGGAGGTCCAATGCCGCGTTTGCAAAAGCTCTACACTGACTTCTATCCTTAGCCAACTGGATCCAGTTTCTATTTTGTACCTATTTCTGCGAGATCCATCTTAATATTGCCCTCCCATCTGCTCCTAGGTCTTCCTAATGGTCGTTTTCCGATTAGTCTTATCGCTAACACTTTGAAAGCGTTCCTACTTTCTTCCATCCTGGCTATATGTCCAGCCCACCTAAGCCTCCTAGACTTGATGACCCTAACAATGTTTGATAAGCCGTATAATTTATGAAGTTCCTCGTTATGAAGTTTCCGCCATTCCCCATGCCCGTTCCTCTTGGGTCCGAATATTCATCTCAGGATCTTGTTCTCAAATACTTTCGAGTCTATGTTCTTTGCTCAGAGTAAGCGACCATGTTTCGAAACCATACAGAACAACAGGTATGATTATCGTTTTATATGTTTTAAGCTTCAAATCCCTCGTCAGAATTCGCGACGACAAGAGATTTTGGACTGAATAATAACACGAATTCCCTGTTTTTAGTCGACATTTAATTTCTTCGTGAATATGATTTTCGCCTGTTAATATTGATCCTAGATATTTGAATTTATCCATTTTATCAAAAGTATTACAGTAGAAAGGTTTGTATTTTAGTAGGTACAGTAGAGCGTCGATTATCCGAAGTAATTGGGGCACATGGGTGTTCGGAAAACTGGTTTGTTCGGATAATCGAACTGTACATGTTTATTTGCCATGCGCGGAGCGGCACGCCTCAACTCTAAGCTGGCGCAGCTGTTGTTGTGAACAGCTTTGATACTGCCGCTATTTCTACAGCCAGTGCCAAACCGACAGAAGTGTGCTGATTGTTGAAACACAGCGACTGGCGGCTTGGCCGGTCAGCAGCGCCTTATGAAGGCCCCATTAGAAGCAATGTTCCGCCAGCGGTGGCTCAGTGCGGCGACTACTGTGGGAAACTTGATTTGGGAGTGAGGGGGATGATGGACGGTAGGGTGGGAGAGTAACAGGTGCGAGCGAGTACACAGTTCGGTTAAGCGGTCGTTCGGTTGACCGACGTTCGGATAATCGACGCTCTACTGTATTTAATATTTTAACGTATTCATGATTTGCAGCGTACGCATAACCTGGTGAACACCGTTCAGCTCTAGGCCCTGGTTGCCATCTTTAATTTTCCTTATAGCGTATTCCAGGACAAAATTGAATAATAATGGCGACAACGCATCTTCTTGTTTCAGGCCATTTTCGACGGGAAAGCTCATGGACAGAAATTTTCCTACCCGGACTTTACTTTGGGAATTGGTCTAATTAGCTTTTTCGGTACTCCAACTTCTGTAAGAACATTGTACAATGTTTCTCTCCTAACCGAGTCGTAAGCCTTTCTAAAATCAATAAATAGTTGATGTACCGGGCTATTGGATTCCCACTTCTTTTCGAGTATTTCGCGAATGGTAAATATTTGGTCGATAGTTGATCGATTTCGTCTAAATCCACACTGATAATCTCCAATAATTTCATCTGCGTAAGGGGTCAATCTTGCTAATAGAATGTTTGAAAGGACTTTATAGGATGTTCACAGAAGAGAGATGCCTCGATAATTATTACAGTCAGTTTTGTCGCCTCTCTTGTGGATTAAAACAATGATTGATTCTTTCCACTCTTCTGGAAATTCTTACTTGTTGGAGATTAGGAGAATGAGTTTGTGTATCTTGTTCCAGCTAAAATTAACTCAGCCGGAATTTCGTTTACACCCGGAGACTTGTGTTTCTTTAATTTCTTTATAGCGATTTCTACTTCTATTCGGTTGGGTTCTGGAATATACGGTTCTGCGGTATTTGTCTCCCTTTCTCCAACCACATTAGTTTTTGGCTGCGTGTTAAGCAAATCGTCAAAGAAATCTTTCCATCTATTTAAAATGCTCTCTGTAACAGTGAGAACTGTTCCTTCAGCTTTCTTTAATATAAGCACGAAGTTGATAGCCTTTCTTAAATTCGTTGATCCCTTTATACATGTCCCGAATGTTTTTATTATTATTATTATATTCAAGTTCCTAAATTTTATCTTTTAAAAAATCGCGTTTCTTTGTTCTAAAAGTTTTGGAAGTTTCCCGCCTGATGTCTACGAAATTTTGTGTAGTTCTTTCATTCGGATTTTGTAGCCAACGTAATTTTGCCTGTTTTCTCTTCTCTGCTAGTTCGAATCATGGTTTGTTCCTACGTATTTCCGCGTGTGCCAATTTTTCTTTTGAGAGAGGATGCTTCGTAAGCAAAGAAAAGAATTCAATTGCTGGAATATTTTTCACCATAATCTTAAGGTTACATCTGTTAACTAAAGAGTATATGACATGCGTCAGATTTCTGTAATGATTCCTGTAATGTTATTGAGATTATCATCGCTTTGCTCAAAGAGTATTGTTGCTTCATACATAATTGATATGCTTTCTTCATAGTTTTGGGGAAGTCATTATTTATATCATTATATCATTATGAAACAATTTTAACGTGGATCTTTGTGGATGCCTAACTAGAAACATACCAATTATAAATATGCATGTATTCAGATTTCAGATTGTGTTCACGGCAGTGATTTGTAATATTGATATGTACTACTACTTCATCTCCATCGCCTAATATATAATATACTCTACAACAGTTGATCAGATTCATCTACTGTAATATGAGTTTCATTTCTCTTCTCTAGTATAAGCCTTAAATCTGCCCACCTCCCAATGTTGAAGACAACCAATGGCGTATTTAGAATTTTGTTTCGAGGGGCTATGCCCAACAAAAGGAAGGAAGTGGGCAATTGCCCACCTGAGTTTGAGAATTAAATATATTTTAATTTATGCATAAATTGAAGTTATAGTGGCAAGAACTGCAGACCGATAAATCCTATATGATATGATACAAAAATTTTGGAGTGAATCCAACCCTTTATTCTATTCATACAAGAAAAAGGAAGCATCCTCTTGGACTTCCTAATTTCCCAGGCTAATTATTACCCCGTTTTGATTTTCTTTATTTCAAACATTTCCTTCTTTTAAAAATAACTAAACGATATAATTTTTCCTTTGTTATAATAACTAAAGTCCTGTCATGTTGATATTCGCGCAAGTTGGTGTGGAACACCAGTTTCGATTATCAACTCCTGTTAGTTTAGGTGTTACTGATGACGACCGACTTGAATCACAACTGACAACGGTCGGTAAAGTATGATAGGTGAAATGAAAGAAAGTAACGTCAAGAAAAAGAAACAGAAAAGTAGAAAGAACGAAAGAAAGAACAAAAGGACGCAGTTCTTACATGGAATGAAATTTGATAAATACAGTATTATTTCTGAACAAAGAGCATAAGAAAATGGAAAGTCAATGACATTCTTAGAAATGGTAAGAAGGATTATTGTTGTACGTGGAATGCAAGAAACTAACAAATTTATTTCGGGGGAAGCTTGAACCCGATAATCTCCTAAATACGCCACTGAAGACAATTCTGCTCCGCTGATCCTCCACAGCATTGTTTTCCAACTTCATAAATATTTTTAACATCGCTTTTAACGGTCTTACCTGCGCCCCCCCCCCCCAATGTTGAAGACAGATTTGAAAGGCAAAAAGGCCCCCTCCACTGAAAGTTCGCAGTTTCCCACCTTTGTATGATGACCAACTTCCAACCAAAGCGGCAAAAAAGGACTTATTAGAAATGTGCAAGTACATCCCTAAAGAGTTTGTGGAATTTTATGAAAAAGTTAAAGAAGAACGATGTTAAACAATTCCTCAAACGTTTGTTCCTTTTTCTAAAATATTTCATGTTAACAATGTCCAACAGTTTATTGTATTTTTACTAATATTATTGTATTCATAAAAGTCGTATTTTCAAACTAACGTGCAACCAGCCTTATTCCAGTCAGTGTTTAGCTATCCCAAAAACAACGTTGCAAGCGCCGTCGCTTGCCCCGTTGTTTCTGGAATAAATGCATTTAAAAGCTCAATAGCTCCATTAAATGGTACTCAGGCTCGTAGCCAGCCCAAACATTTAGGGGAGCCCGGTAGAAATGAGTGGGGCCGGTATAATAATATCATAGTCAATCGCCATATTATAGTTTATTTGCAAACCTATCGTGAAGATTTTGTTGGGCCAATAAAAATTTAGGGGGGCCCGTTCCCCTCTAGTCCCCCCGTGGATACGGGCCTGATGGTACTGTAATAGAAGTTCCAATTCATCTTATGATAAAAAGACATAGTTTAAAGCTGAAAAAGTAAATTTAAAGCCTATATATATATATATATATATATATATATATATATATATATATATATATATATATATATATATATATATACACTATACCTATAGTTTTTTCGATTTCTGTAAATTTCGATTATTGTCACTTGCAACGTTGTTCGTCGGAGCCGTTCATTTGTAGTTTCTAGTCTGTGTCATTGTGTGAGATTTTTGTAGCCAGCTAAATGTCATTTACAGTGACAGCTAAAGTGAGTCCAAGCATTGCTGATATCGGCGTTTGTCTGACTTCGGAAACAGGTCTATTTTTCCCAGTGAACTTCCTATTAATTATCCATTCGTTTACTATTGATATATTGTACAACCTTGTGATAAAATTTAATATTCTTTCCCAACAGTGAAAATAACTTCCCATTTGATCTGATATGTCAATTCTATCCTTCCCGACATTATAGCTTAAAAAAACATGTTTCTTAAAAATCCTCCGTCCCTGTTTATTCTTCTTCTCAGTTGATGCTGTTGCCACCACATGTTTTGTAGATAAAAACAAAACTTTTCTTATGTCTCTCCATTTACCCACAACTGGCCATTGCTACGTTCTCTGGCTACATTTCTCATTTCTCAATTTTCGCTTTTCCCACTGTTCGAGGAAGTCTTTCCTTATAGTTTGGATTCGATTATTTTACGTTGTAACAAACTGTGTGTCAAAGAAACTGGTGTCTAAAAGTTATCTGTTACAACCGTTCTACCTTCATCAAAGTACAGGGACTGGTAAAGTTCATGGCAACTCTTCTCGCAAGTCCACGTTTGCCGTCAGGAATTTTTGTCATATACACTAATGAAGGTGTAGCCAGAAGGATTGGAAACTTTGTTGATTAGAAAGAAATCATGTTCTAATCAACCATGATATATGACCAGGAACGCACTCATTGACAAAATTGATATTCTACAATTTCCAAAATATTTTTTTATCTTATAAGTCTGTCTTCCTTTTTCGCAGTTTTATTATACACAAAGTGAACGAATCACATGCAAGGGACCCCTTCAGAGCCACTTGTTGGTTTCTTATATATTTCTATTATTATTATTATTATACATATATATTTCAAGGTAACTATAGTGTATATATATATATATATATATATGTGTGTGTGTGTGTAAACGTGAATATATTCTTGTATATTTGTAACTACATTATAGGTATAAGATTAACCAGCGCTGGTTTCAAAGGTAAAATGTTTTGTGATATATTATTATTATTATTATTATTATTATTATTATTATTATTATTATTATTATTATTATTATTATTATTATTATTATTATTATTATTATTCATGTAAGATATCCTGTATTTACCATGTATATCCACATATTAATCTTGCATATTCTTTTCTGCTGCATATAAACGAAAAATGAAAAAAATCTTTTTTTATATATATAATTAACGAATGCTAGTTGGAAACATTGTCCCGTTGTTTGCTTGTTTAGGATACAGACAGAGGGGAACGGGGAACTGTTTTATTTTTTTATTCCGCTTATGGCATTTATATGGGTCAATGAGTAGTTTTACTTTAAAAAAAAAAGAGTTAAATATTTTTTCGAACCACTCATAAAGGCATTCTCTTGAGGCGGGGAACCATTTAGTGCTTAAAATAGCGAGAAAGGCAAAATGAATTGGTTAATTTATAATTAATTTAGTCAACAAAAAAGGTTGTACAAAAATATTTAAAAAATTAAAAAAATATTTAACCTATCTTCTCTCTCTGCCTCCCTTGAGTAAGTTTAAAAAAATAAAAGAAAAAAATCTTAAACCGTCCTAACCAAAAACAACCTTTGGTAAAGTTAATTATTTAAAATTAGCAATTCTATCATTTCTCCTCCAGAGAAATATTCTTTTTTTAAAAGAAAAAAATAGCTGTTATCTGGTGGCTGTAGTAATAACTTTACGTACTGTAAGTCTGGTAACAGCACTTTCACGCAGAAAGATTCGCCCAAAACCATTACAAGCAAAGGGCTCGTAAAAAGCCATTGCAAACTGGGGGCTCGTAGAGAGCACTTACACACAGGAATTGGATTTTTTTTTCTACACACCCTAAACGCAGTAACGCAATTCTTGTACAAGGGCTTCTTACTCAGATAATCTGCATTTTTTGGATACCATAACAATTCTATCTATAGCAACAATCCCAGAAACTTCAAGATTTCTTTACTTTTTGAATGCTACAAATTAATTCTTGATATCTTATATGCTCTCTTACGGGTCACTAGCTCAGCATTTCTGTTCGCTTCACGTACAATCAGGTCAACAACATCCTTATCCACAAATACTTTATACATATCAATTCTGGAAAATCAGTTTTTGTTGTCTGGATGATACAAATATTCTTCATTGCCGCCAAAAACAATGGAACTGCAAACATGTGACCCAATAGCCTCGAACCGTTCATAGTTATTATCCTGAATAGATTGGTTGGTTTCCATTATTTTCTTCTTACATACTAATGCTTACATCACTCCCAAATGTCAATCTTCTGTGATGTAGGCCCATGAACTACTACAGTCTTCTGTACACAACTCTACACTTACTTATAATTCAGAACCTGAACTGGGGAATAGTATAATTCTATATCGTCGTCAAAATCGTCTAATACTTGAAATAGAGTATCTTCATTTACATATTGTACTCTTTCCTTCTTTCTACAATCATGTCCTCTTTGAAACAGAGATGCACTGGTTGAGCGACTTATTTCCTTCTTTTCTGTGCGCCAAAAGGTTAAAATGTGGGCACAAAATTGATAAAATAAAACACATACGAATTCCGCAGTTTCTAAAGTATTGCCGGTAGATGGCAGACAAATGAGACAGTATGGATTGTTCTAGTGCTAACTTTGTGATCAGTAAAACAGAGATTGTGTACAAGAAAGCAAAAGTGTGAATGTATTAGTATTATAATGTGAGTGTATATATATATAAACCTTATTTTCTTCCATTCAAGTCGAATTTCCAGAATTTCTTTCCTAGTGATACATTACGGCACAAAATCTATGTAGTGTTGAAATTTCATGTCTTTAGATTAAGCAGTTCGGCCTTGTCGTTGATCAGTCAGTCAGGACTTAAATAGAGATATGTAACTTAGATGTATTTGATTTATTATCTCGCAGGCACATTCTAAGTGCATATTTTAATGACAAATTGAATTTCATTGAGATGAAACTACAGATACACTCAATCTTGTTTACGTGCAGTCACTTTGTTTTAATGCACTTTTCCATTACTTGAAAGGTTGCTGCATTACATGAAGTGAAATAATTAATTTGGTTGCAACGGAAGAAATATACTGTCTGGATGTGATTTAATGCTTCAAAGATAATTATCAGAAGGATGATTCAGAACTCTTTTGCAATCTCTCTCTCTCTCTCTCTCTCTCTCTCTCTCTCTATATATATATATATATATATATATATATATATATATATATATATATATATATATATATATATATATATATATACCGGTATATATATATATATATATATTGCTATTCATTATACCACAGAAATATAAAGTGTATAATAGATATTGGTACAAGTTGTCTGGAAACGTAGGGCGAAACTAAATTGTTCCCATTTGGGTTTACAATTCCTAAGACTGACTTTGTCTCTGCTGATGTGATAACACCATAGAAGACAGAAGACAAGTCAATGGAATTATAAGACCTGTTTTCCAATGACTCATGTAATATTAATCATATTAATGTAAATGTCGTAACTGAAAACAAAGAAAGTTTCTTGTTAAGCTGTTTCAAGATGATCTCAGTTACTAATTATCAGGCCCGTATGCACGGGGGGGGGGGGGCACGGAGGCCAGGCCCCCTAAATTTATATCCCCCCTAAAATGTTCAAGGTAGGCTTGCAGATGAACTATAATATGGTTGGATCGGCTTCCCCTAACTTATAACGCCTCCCCTACATTTTTGAGCTGGCTACTGGTCTGCTAATTATTTTTTTTACAATTGCAGGTTAAACCAAATAACTCAAAGGATTAGGCAGGTTAAATAAGTAAATATTACTAATTTCTCAGGAGGTAGACCAATCTTTTAGCGCCAAATTTTATTTTCTAAAACTCCGTGTTATTGAAGTAACATATACCTGTACTTTAGTATTACTTTTTATTTAAATAGGAGTGTTTCACTACAAGTTGTCTGGACAATACACGCATATCCATATTTCATAATTATGAATGCAAATTATTTTATACAGTTGTGATGTTCTTAAATTCTCTATATATTTCGCCCAGCTCTTTTCTTACTATTCTTGATTCTTGTAAATTAACTGAAATGAAAATTCTAATTTTACTTCCCATACTTAACGTTCTTTAAGCTAAAAGGGGACAGATTATTAACAAACTCTGGTAGGAAGGATGACGCAATAGAATTTTCAATTATTTATGGTAGATGTAAATTGCTGAAGGATATTTGCTGCCATCTAACTGTAAGATAAATAACTTTTATTCCTTTGTTTCATTACTACGAGGATATGGATACCTACCGTTAGTCACTATTATTCGTTAATATGTTAACCGATTGACTATTAACGAACTAGGCCATGATAATCACTCTAGCTGTCTACTGCTAAAACAGAATTCGGAAATTGGCTTTAGTTCAAAAGTTATCCTGTTGAAAATCTTTAAGTTTAACATCCCACGGTTATGCCGGTTAGGCTAAAGGAGACGGTGATAATGAGAAATGAGTGAAATGGTGGAATGAAGAAAGTGGGAGGAAACGGGAGAACCCCGAGAAAACCCACGAGCACGGTATTTGTCCACCACAAAGTCCACACGGCGCGAGCTGGGATCGAACCAGGGACCCCAAGCACCGGAGGTGAACGCTCTACCACTGAGCTACCGCGCCCCCCAGTTATCCTGTTGAGTAACGGACAGACGGATAGGGGTACTAACAGTACAATATTATAAGTGTAACTTGCGTGATCCTAATGAACGTAAATGGTTGCGAAAGAGTGGTGTAATGGGAATAAAAGAGGTAATGAGAATACCTCGAGGTTGTCCATTACAAGCTCGAACCATGAACCCTAGTACACCAGAGGCGAGTACTCTACCACTGAATCAAGGTTCCTCGTGTTGTCTCCTGGGGTAGAAATACGATGATACAATGGTGAATTCGACACACAAACACAATTGACTCTACTAGGTAGATAGACGGAATATCTTCGTCGAGTTTGTTAATAGAATCAATCCGTTAATGGGTGTCATCACAATCGAGTTGAATATAAATGACATTTGCAAATAGAAGAAGTATACATATATTGACTAAAGTGTATCAATTATTATAATTTTGCCCTACCAATATTTGGATTAATTACACTGGTATACAAATTTCGATCAAGGTCATGCTTATGTTGGTTTTTCATTGGTTACTTAATGATTTGCACCCGCTGAACACGAGTATGGCAGTTATTTTCCCGTAATGTCAAAATTTGTGATGATATAAGCATATCAGATTTTATTAAAACAGTAACATATTATACAATTGTACCTTATGAGAACATTGAGCTACAAGCATAACACAAACATTGTAGTCGTGCTTCTGTTGATTTTTCATTGGTTTCTTAATGATTTGCACCCGCTGAACACGAGTATGGCAGTTATTTCCCCGTAATGTCCAAATTTTAATGATATAAGCATACTAGATTTTACTCAAACAGTAACATATTATACAATTGTGTCTTATAGGAACATTGAATTACAAACATAAGAAACATTTTGGACATCAACTTTCTGGGTAACAAAAATCTACATAACAATACATAAATACTAAAATACATTTCTTATAAAAATTATATACAAAAGTACTTGAGATTGGAGGAAAGTGTTCATCAAGTACTGGAATTCCGTAGTCAAAAGTGAAAGTTAGTGGTTCTTTTTCTTTTGTGGGAAACGTTCACTTCGTCATGGGCTAACCCCCAAATATAATCACCCATCATTGCACAGTCCCACCTTTCTTGGTATCTGCTTCCCATTACCTCAATGTCCTTATGAAGACCTTCCCCTGCTCTTCGCTAACATCTCCTTAATTCTTCGTAAAGAAATCCAAGTATGAATGTAGCATATGTAATTTAAAAGACATTCTACATCCCAATGCTCGATATTGACCAATGTGTGTCTTAACTTGGTGTTCAAACGCTTCACTTCGGTTATGCACAAGGAATCCCGTCACCAATTTATGAAACGCCTCGCAAGCGTTTCTTTCCAACTCCATCATTTTTTGTTTAAGTGAAGCACTATTAAGCTTGACATGAATCTGAGGCCCTGTGAAAATGCCAGCCAGAACTTTTGCCTCTGATAAAGCTGGAAACATTTGTTTGATACATTGTAGTGAAGTCGAATTGCGACCCAGAGCTTTCACGAATTGTTTTGCCAATCTTAGCTTAATATGTAATGTTGGCATAAGAATCCTCTCCCTGGGCACTAACGCTTCATTTATCACATTATGTGTTCCTGGAATAAGCTCCGTTCTTTCAGGCCACACGGTTTGATCATAATGCTGGTTAGTTGTCCGACTGTCCCACATACATACAAAGCAGGAATATTTAGTATAACCACTTTGCAACCCAAGAAGAAAACCAATAATTTTGAAATCCCCACACACGTCCCATTGATGTTCCTTATATTTTGTTTTCCCCAACATCAGCTTCACACCTGAATAACTCTAATCAATTTACAATTCTGCTATGTATCTTTAGAATCTATATTCTCTGTTTCGTACTCCGAACAACTATCTTTAATAACAAACGCGATACCACCTAGCGAGTATCGAAGTAAAAGGACGAAAATTATTCTGCATAAATCAGTATAGGAGAAAAATAAAACATGCTTATATCATTGAAAATATTGACACTACATAAAAATAAGTGCCAGATTCGTGTTCAGGAGGTCAAAATACATAAAAATTCAACAAGAAATAATAATAAGCAAAATTTTGTATACCAGTGTTATCATTGTTGTGAATTAATACCTACATAAAGCTTTACTTAGCCGTAATATCCTATTTGTTAGTAATTTAGCAAATTGTGTGTCCTTACTCTACAATTATTGTGTTGGAAATATGTGTAGAAGGAATCTTGTAAATAAATGTTGCCACCAGATGATCCCGGTAGTTCCCCTCCATACTAGATTTTGATTAATAAGATCCTAAGCTGTTGAAGGTAATAGAGCCCTTTATACGTCCAGCTTCCTTTGTCAATGACAAATTGTCTGCACTGCAGTATGCAGCTGTATACTGCCATGTAACCAGTCCATGAAGAACGAAGGCAGCTTTTGTGCAGAAATGAGCAAACTAGTGATATTTTTAAGAAGCGAGCTAGCAGGAGAGGCCTCTTTACTTACATCATAGGAACCTATACAATACAAAATACTGTTGATATACTGTATATTTATTTTACTTGTTTTAAATCTTATATTCTGAAAATGTACATCCAGTTCCTTTTTGTAGTTTCTAGGGCTCTAAACAGTGTGGGGACCCCCAGCTATAACTTATATAGTTTATATATAAATCTAACATTGGTTCCCCCTACTCCTTGACTGCGGGTCTACGTGTTTCACGTATCTTAAAATAAAACAGAGGATTCATTTGTGGGGACAATTCCCAAACAAATTTTAGATCTTTGTTTAGATACTATTAAGGATATCTGCTGTGTTCAAAGTTTTTTTTTTTTTTTAATTTTTATTTTAGTGAATGATTTAAGGAATGAAAGATATCAAAGGTGTAGAAAGTAAGCCAGGAAGTATTTACAAAATGCTATTAAATAAACTAATTGTTTCCAAATCTTTTCTTAAAAACCAGAAATTTGGTTGCGCAGTTGGTAATTGTCGAGCATCCAAATTTATAAACTATACCAAATGAATTTAGAACAATATGATAAATGCTTATTATATTAGTTTATTTAATAGTATTTTCTAGATATTACCTGGCTTACTTTCTATCTTTTTGATATCCTTACCTTATTCACATATTTTTCAAAAAAAAAAAAAAAAAAAAAATTGAGAGTCAGCTTACTGAAGAGCCTTAAATATTCCACTAAGTGTAAATAAACTAAGTATGCATTAATTGTAAATTTGGAGCGAAGCGATAGAATTTTCTTGACCATTCATAGATTTTTTAGTGCATCCATTGTTTTCGTGAACAAACACGACGTGCAAATAGTTGAATTTGGCATATCAGTTAAAAGCACAATGAATGGTTTTAAAAAATTGCGTCCACAGAACAAAACGAAAAGGGTTTCGTAGTATTTCTAATGCTGAAAATTCTATTTTTATATTGTTTACGATGACAATTCGTGCGCCTAATGCTTTCCCGATGATAAGTTTGGGTATTCCGTTTTTCGTTGATTATTCCTCAATGGTATGTCTGATCCGGACATGCGACCCCTTACAACACTCAGTGCTCGCTCTCGAATCACAATGTCAAATTTGATTAAGAATGATTCAGGTATCTCTGAGGAGTCTCCGGATAAACGAACTCTTAAATCGAGTAAATTGGTACTTCTCTTTACTGAACAGAATTAATACTAACGAGGCATGAAATACTTCGTGAATAATTCTGTAAGATTCTTTGATGCTAGCTGAGAAAAATGGAATCTTTCAATTTCACGTTCTCTATGGGCTTAAAGAGACAGATGATTAATGAAAGTGGATTGTGAAATGAATTGATTGTGAAATGGGAATGCGGAAAGATACAGGGGAATTCCCAAGAAAACTCATGAGTAGTGATGAGCGCAAGAGTCTTGGTCTTGCAGTTTTTGCAAGAGTCTTGCATGCAAGACCAAGACCAAGACCAAGACCAAGACCAGGAATCCCGATGCAAGACCAAGACCAAGACCAAGGGGTGCAAGACCAAGACCAAGACCAAGACCATACCTGCAAGACCAAGACCAAGACCAAGACTCTTGCGCAAGAGTCTTGCACAAGTATGGTACTACTTGATTTTTTTATAGAATGTAAAAAGGAAGAGGAAAAATCATTACATCTTTCACGTGAACTTCTTGGCTCCAGTAAAAATACCGCCGGAGTGAATGTGTTTCCAGTAGTGTATGCAATCCATGTGAGTCGATCTGCTCCTGTAACATATAGCTACAGTATGTCGTTTTTTGAATCGGTTGTTCACGAGACGACCGACAGCATAATTATATAGCTATAATAACTTCAGTGTCTGATTTACTTTGGTCATCATTTGATCATTCACGACGGCCCATGATTGGATTTTGGGAAATCATACGAACAATAGTTGTGTCCATAAGAAGTGGATAAGCAAAAATAAACTAGAGCATGTTATGGACACGGTAGCTCAGTGGCAGAGCGTTCACCTCTGGTACATGGGGCCCTGGTTCGATCGCAGCTTGCGCTATGTGAGCTTCTTTGGTGAACAAACACCCTGTGCGTGGGTTTTCCCGTTTCCTTGTACTTTCTTCATTCCACCATTTCTCATCATCACTGTTTCCCTTAGCCTCAGTGTAATAATCGTGGGACGTTCCAAAACTAAAGAAATGTAGTATTGAACATCGGCAATTCCGTACACCATAGGTGCCGACTACATGGGTATGGCCTTGGCTCTGAGGTTAAAGCATCCGTTGGAAATTTTTAATGTGTACATATAAAATTAATATTGAAATAACATTTTCATGACATTGACAAAAACTTAGCGCATGTGACCGCAAGTTTGATTTCATAGGTGGATGCTTATACGTTGAATAATTGTTTATCAATATAACCTATAGTCCCCTTAGGTATACGGCATATCTAGGATTCAACGATATAACATTATACAACAATAAATAATCTATATTCACAACTGAGAGTGATTTCGTAATTATTTCAAATAACTTGAAGTTTGATGCCGTTATTTTGATGCTCTGGTGTTTGGGGTCCCGCGTTCGATCCCAGCCCCCGCCAAGTGAACTTTGTGGTGGACAAACACCGTGTGCGAGGGTTTCCTCGGGGTTCTCCCGTTTCCTCCCACTTTCTTCTTTCCACCATTTTCATTCATTTTTCATCATCACAGTCTCCTTTAGCCTAGCCGGCATAATCGTGGGACGTAAAACTCACAAATTTAATTTCATTTATATTCTAAAATATTAAGAGGTTTAATTATTATTATTTTAATTTTTTCTCTTTTTTGGTCAATATTGCAAAACATATCATCATCGTCATAATAATAGCTATTCTGCCATTATTGGCAACTTCAACTACAATCTCCTTCGCCCTCTCTTTCTAGCACGTCCCTCATCATACAGTTCATCCACAGCTAATGTCCTCCTCTTAATTACATCTAAAATTCTTCTTTTCTCCCCTACTGCTACTATTTCTAAAACCTTTGCATTCGTTTTCCGTTCACCAAGCTGATTCTCTCCTTTTTTCTCCATGTCCACATTTCGAAAGTCTAACTTTCATCGTTTTTGCGTAATGACCTTGTTTCTGCCCCATGCAGTACATATTAGAATCAGTAAAACAAAATTTCGATATTTAATTGGGAGTTTGTTCAATACAAAGATGAGCTAATCTTGGTTGGAAAGAAAAAAATCTGAAGCCTTTAGAGTGTAAAAATAATTTTGCAATTTATGGTATTTCAGTAATCTGTGCCGTCTTGGTTTTCTTTCATGCGTCTCACTGTCAGGGGTAGCCTCCCCAGTTTGGGAACCAGTGGAGTATTGGATCTGTTAAAACATATAAAAATACTAGCAGCGTTCACCCCGCTTCGCTGCGGTCACCCCGGAACGCAATAAACTTTGTTACTTAGATAATTTTTACTTTTTCGCTTTCAAGTGATATGATAAAAACCATAGAAGATTGCAGTAAATGTTAACATTATATCGCCTGTCATTTATGTTAACCCGCCCCGCTTCGCTGCGGTCACCCCGGAACGCAATAAACTTTGTTACTTAGATAATTTTTACTTTTTCGCTTTCAAATTGCAGTAAATGTTAACATTATAGCGCCTGTCATTTATGTTAACCCGCCGAGTGACACGGTCATGCGGGTTGCATATAAATACGTTTATTTTTATACCTATGATGAACTAACAAAGGATTTGTACGTTATGGACACTTGAATGGTCAATTATCTCAAGACACTGGTAATTGAAAATTAAAGTGATATGATAAAAACCATCTAGAGTCCAAATCCTAATAACCCCCCAAAAATGAAAGAAATTGGTTCAGCCGTATTAGCGTGATGAGCTAACAAAGGATTTGTGCGTTCTCTTTTATATAATAGATTACGAAATGTTGGGATTTATCTTATAAGTAGTGAAGCGTGATCACCCATTGAAAAAAAAAAGTAAAGGTCATCGCCTATGTTGTACAGCATCATCACACTTACACGAAGGTAAAATATATTACATTTAGAAACATACATTGCATTTCCCTCACTATTGACGCAATGTAGGATTTATTATCCCTTATATCCAGAGTAAAATTTACATATGAAAATCATAGACTTCTTAAAAGCAAAACTTGCAAGACTCTTGCAAGCAAGACCAAGACTGAGTGTGCAAGACCAAGACCAAGACCAAGACTCGGTGTGCAAGACCAAGACCAAGACCAAGACCGAGAGTTCCAGTGCAAGACCAAGACCAAGACCGCATGTGCAAGACCAAGACCAAGACCAAGACCACCCGGGTCTTGGTCTTGGTCTTGCATTTGCTCATCACTACTCATGAGCGCGACGTTCTTTGCCACAAACTCACATGGGCTTGGATCGAACCAGGAACTAATTCGATCCATGATCTCATGATTTCAGCGACTTTCCTTGCACTATAGGTGAACACCTAGGTTACTAACTGTTCATATGCCTATTATATAGGCCTACTATGGAAGTATATACGCTATGGATTCAAGCTTATACTTTTGAGTTTCTGTATACGACAAAATACTTCAGATGTGTGGTTTTATAATTATTTTTGAGAGAAACTATCTATTATTGTAAGAATACTTGAAAAATCAATCAAATGTGTTGCTTCTTTTAGTGTCTCTGAAATAAAGACGATGTCTATGAAGTGATATAAGGAACTGCTTTCAAGTTAACCTAACTGAATCAAACTGTTCTAATATAATTATCTCCTATCTCCGGAACATTTTCATTAATTTACCATTCTCGTCCGTTACTGATTTTTAAATATTAAACAGAAACAATTTCCAGTTGTCATAAGGAAGAAGATACACAAATATGGATTACTCCAACAACGCATAGTGTAAAAAGAAAAGGAAGAAACGCAATCTCTATTATAACCAGAAGAACGATGTAAGCTTAAACTGTACTTGTTCCGCTACAAGCTCATAGGCAGCAGCATTACGTAACAAATAGGAGGACACGGTGTTTAGTGGTAGAGCGCTTACCTCTGTTATGGTAGGTCTCTGGTTTGATCCATAGTAAAGTAAGTTTGTGGTGGACAACATCGCGTTCGTGGGTTTTCTCATGGTACTCACGTTTCCTTCCACATTTTTATTCCATCACTTCTTCCATCATCATTCACTTGCCTTAATCATTGTCTCCATTACTCAAAGGACATAAATTTTGCGACATTAAACTGAAAGATTTCATTTTATTTCATTACGTAAGAAATAGGAGGTTAAAGTGCATCCAGCAACAATCCAGTGCCGTGTGTTTTACCAAAGCATTTATCGTTCGTTATGTATCTTCGTTGTATGCTGTACGCAGTTTCAAAAGACTGTGAAAAAGGTAACAGGTCTTCTAATTACTATGACCAGTGGCGTATTTACGATTTTGTTTCGGGGGTGGCTTTGCTAACTTTCGGGGGGGGGTTTGCCTGAAAATGTGAAAATTCTGCAAGAAATTTCATATATTTTACTATAGTAAGTAAGATTTCGGGGGGGGGGCTTAAGCCCGGAAGCCCCCAACTAAATACGCCACTGACTATGACAAATACGTTATTGTAAATTAGGAATTATGAGATTTAAGTCATGAAAGAACGCCATACTATTAACACTTCCTAAGGAGGAGGGGAGTGTTTTGTGGAGGAAATCCAAAGAAAACACAACAACAAATAGTCTCGGAACAGAAAGAAACAACACCGTGCTGAGGTTTCACGATTTAGGAAGAAAAAATTTTCTAGGCAACATTTAAAAGAAAAACGACTTGCATTGATTGATAAAAGGGCAAAGGGCAAGCGACGTTACTGGGAAATTCTTTAAAATGAATAAGAGGAAACATTAATTCAATAAGCAATATTGGAACATAGTTCCTTCAGTGTTGAAGCTTGGGTTCAATTCCTTGTAGGGGTAGTTTAACTCGAATCCTACAATAAATTGTAATGTACTTCTACATCTCATTTATAGGCTCAGTTCTCAAATGTAACGTTAATCTCATTTTTTTTAAAAAAAAACGAACAAATATAACACGATGTTAAAATATACCATGCAAGTGTTAATAATAGATTTACTGTAAAAGCAATACACGAATAAAATAAACATTAAAGCTGTATTTAAAAAAAAGAAGCAATATTAAATAGCAGGGTATTCAAAGAAAGTTATTTTAAAATACTGAGAAAGTGCCTTTTTTAATAAAAAATAATGAAATCACTACCAGCTATTCCTTTAATTCAAAACGTTTATAAACGTAAGATTTACCTTATGCTGGGAAGCTAATGACATATTTGGAAAGACATACTGTCACTATTCAGAAATAAGCTTAATATTCTTCATGTAGCCTTAAAATCAAACACAAAGTTGATTAAACTTATACGTACGCTACTTACGATAACTAATATTAATTTATCCACAATCGTGCACTCCATGTTTCTCGCACAAGTTATCTCACAGAACTGTCAACGGAGGAACACTTGTCTTCCCAATTATTGTATCTGGCATCAGATCTTCCGAGAGAGACCTTGCAAAAAAATCACTCTAAGAAAATAGAAATAAAGAAAAAAAGAGAAAAAAGAGATACATGAAACAGAAGCAATATAAATATATAGTTTTTCTTTCTCGTACATTGCACGCACATCATGTTAAAATCCAATAAATTCCCACGAATATGTAACCTTCATAATCTTTTGATATTGTCTTCCGACTGCCTCTGTGTGGTTCCCTGCTTCTCTCTTGCTATATTTCGCTTTTTCATATAAGCTACGGAAGTCTTTGTGTAATATCACTTCATATATTTCATCCTATACTGCATGAATATCAATCATCGTCATCAAATTGTAGCTAAGATTACTTCCATAAAATTTACTTTTATGAGTTGTGGGACCTTCTGACGTTGTTCAATTACAATTGTACAAATTATTATATTAAGCACTTACTATAGGAAGTACAAAGAGGAAGTCATGTTTGGTTAATTTTAAATCTTACTATGTATCCAAATGGATATTTTCCGCAATTATAAAATTGCTATTTAGTTTATTAATGAAAAATTTCGTATATCCTAAACCTCTGAGCTTTGACAACTCAAGATTTATTTCACTCCAAAGAAGAATATGTTAGTTCTGTATTATAACTATAATATATAACAATGTTTATGAGTTACAGCTTTAGCAAAGAATAAAAACGTTTCAACGTTACTTTATTATTATTATTATTATTAGTAGTAGTAGTAGTAGTAGTAGTAGTGGTAGTAGTAGTATTTGAATTCATATTAAGGTTCTAGTTATTAAATGGTTAGCATTTTGGTTTTTAGTGCAGGGGTTCTAAATTCTATCCTCTATGGTATCAATATGTTCTGCACGAGTATTTCGCGTAAAATTGAAGTCCATGTATCATACAGTTTTAGTGTGTAACTGAGATGTTAGACTCCGAACAACTAACAAATAAATATTTTTCTCATTTATTAGATTATGCACTTCTTTCAGAAATCGAACTAAGAATTTTCCGTAAATGTGATTTTCTTTCGCATTTAGTTACGAAAAATAATTAGCTCAACTTAAATCCTCTGCTTAGGTAGCTTTGCAAGTCTTTTTAAAGACAACATTGGCAAGTCCTATTTATCATAACTGTTCTATCATGTGATTTATTTTTAACCTTGACTATGTATACTCAGTAGTGACCAGTGATTAGTGTGTGTAGTTTCTTTCCATGTGACCTTGGATTCGAACCTGGTTTGGATGTTATGAAGTTGGGATTCTCAGTAAATCATTGTCTCTGCCGCTATAGGCTCAATGCTTGGATCAAATGTTGAACTCCAAAGAAAATCACTGAAATCTTTCGATGCCGAAATTGACTTTGTTGACCAAACTTGGCAGAGAAGTGGAGAATATCAAGAAACGAGCGTAAACAAAATTTAAAGTCCTTCCGTCCATAAAGACGGGCGCAGTAGCTAAAATCCAGATTGATCAGAATAAGTCTGTTTCAAGTCTCAAAAGTTCAGTGTATTTGTAAAGGGATGGATTTCAAAAACACATTAATAGACACAGAGAAGAAGTAGACATCTATTAGTAGGTTTCTCATGGGCGCAATCTTGGAGTTGGCCATCTTGCACGTCGCTCGTTTGTTTTAGCGTGGGTCATGTAATATATCAAACTGGGTTAGAATTTTAAGCGAAATACAATAGCTAAGTCTATGTTGTCATTTGTAAGACATAATAAAATGACTCATTTGTATGAGTGCGCTATCTGATAAGAAATTGGAGGGTGTGAGGCAAGAACATGGTAACCCATAATTTTACTATTTTAAGAAATTAGAGGTTTTCTGTTGCACAATTCATTTTCAAAGTTGGAAAGCTGATTTTTCACATAAGACTATACACATGAAGGATTAAACGGTAGAAGTCTACATGCGCTCGGGCCGAGCCTGCGGACTTAAGCTCGACCCGCGGGTCGAACTCGGCCCTACAAAGCATATAGCACTTTGGGCTCGGGCCTTAAATCTTTAAATATACAACCATATTTCTCGGGTCTTTTCGGACCTATCATTGTAAATGTACTGTACAACGATATTCATTGGACGTTTGGACCGTTCTTTCTGGAGAACCTTTAAAGCACAATAGCAAACTTAAAATTCCAATTGCTGTAAATAAAAATACAATTTTGCGTAAATTATAAAGTTTCTGTAATTCGGGTTTATTTCGGGCTCATTTGATTACCACACGAGCTCGGACCAGGCTCGGGCCTAAATATTAAAACATATTTCGAGCTCGGGTCGGGCCTTACATCATAAATTCACGGACTGGGCCGGGCCAGGACTAAAAATTCCAGACCGTGCAGATCTCTATTAAACGGAAAAGGTTAAACGAAACGCTATGCGTTGCTTTTTATCGGGTGCTGCAAAACGCAGGAATTGCAAAACTATGGGTTACCATGTTCTTCCCTCACACCCTTCAATTCACGACAGATCCATGGCGTCAGAAATGAATGGGATAAAGTAGTGTGAGAGTGTAGTACTAACATATTTATTCATTCTCATTCGGGAACAGAGAAACCCGAAAAACATGATGCCTATTAGTAATAGTATTAATAGCGCACATATATACACAAACACACACAGAAAATACAGCGTAGATCTGAATAGCAGTAACACAACTTACCAGACCTGTAATTTTCCTCTTTAGGGATTGCATGTTGAAAAATTCTGTCTTATCCACAACCTAAGGTACGAGGATACTTTTTTCTTCAAAATTTCAGAGTTCTATTCTTAATAGATTCGGAGAGCTGGAAAACGTCAGAAAATTTTACGCTTCAATTTTCCACTCTTTAGAGTTGAATGTTATAAATTACCTCCTTATATGCAATCTGAGTACAAGGAAATCATTTCCCACAAAATTCCACGGTTCTACTCCTAATAGTCTCAGAGGTCTAGTAATGAGTAAATCAATAGGTATCTCAGTAGACATACTGTTATAATAGATATGAAAGTTAAACGAAGATCTTTCTTTCTTCATTCAATTCCATCATTACTGACTACGAACTGTAAGGGGTCTGTCCTGGTTTGTTTTTAGTAATCTTCAAAATAATTCAAACGTTTTAACACTTTCTTAGCTGGTTTTTAATACTTAACCATGAGAAACGTACATAATCATCTTTCTGCATATACAACAAGATATCTACCTCTTTATACACACACTTATTTTTTTCGACAAGATGTCTACGTATATGTACATTTATTTACGACGTTGCTATAGTAACAACTCTCTTATTTTAGTTACCGATTACAAAAAATAATGTCTCGAAATCTCTATATATCTTTCTTTTCTTTATACATAATACTGCTCAAATAATTCGCCTCTGATCCCTTTCTGTAAATTGGCACAGATAGTTAATACTACATACAACGTTATCGTTGTAGAACATTTCATTCATTATAGTTATCGAATAGAAAGTATTAATTTTTAAAGTCCATCAAAGGCAATTCAGATTGAGAGAAATTGTATGCAAATAAACCATTTAAATAAAATCCAATCTATCAAAAAAAAAAAAAAAAAAAAAAAAAAAAGAACACAGGAAAAATCTTTTTCGGCGATTCAAAATTCCTGAAATTTTACAATACTATCACTACAGACAAAACTTTGAATGCAATAGATCAGACAGTGGATTATGCATGTCTTTGCCAAATTGTGCATAAAGCAACGCAACACAAACAAATCAAAAAGTCATTGTATCTACTATGCCAATTATTGCAAACTAAATCGCAAATTTTGCGTTGTTCAGACATAAATAGTTACGGAATATGTCCAATTGTCTTAGTCTGATGAAGACACAACTAGATTGTTGAAACTGCTATATGTTCGAGTTTTTAAATATTTTTCATATAGTGTGTTGTTGTGTTTCCATTATTTCTTCAAATTCAGTGAAGTGATTTCTTCAAATGTTATCAATAAAAAATAAGGCGGACGAAGAACTAAAACATTTATTATATTATAACTACGTAATTTCTCCGTAATATTTATATTGGATACATTATTCACTGAAGTGGCTTTTGAGATAAGGATCAAGTGGAGGGCACTCCACTGGAGAAACATCATAGGAAGCCGAAGAACTGGGTGGATGTAAAGCTCGATATTTTCTAGATTTCGATAAATGAAGAACTAACGTTGCCAGCAAGCACCAATCGGAATCCCCATGCGCGCTTCAGCTCTGATTTTATATCCACTCTAGACTTTCTTGAACTGCCCATCTTCGAACTAAAAGTGTCTCTTAATCATCCCTTGAAGGAGATGAAAGGTCTTCCAGGGCTTGGCTGCTTTGTCCAATCAGGAGATATAAATTGTTTAGAGGAGCAAAATGAACTAGAGATGGTACCAGATCGACAATTGGCTGACAGGGAGCGAGAGGCCTGTGACATCATGTCTTTTGTGATTTGATTTATTTATTTATTTATTTATTTATTTTTTTAGCTGTTGGGGTGTCTATGTTTGTAGAGGAGAGTTTTTTTACTTGTCAGAGGTCCTTTTTTTAAATTTAAGTTTAGCATTCTTTTCAGAATTGGATGATTGTTCTGGATCTTTTGCTTGTAGTAATAAACTTTTTTGTTACCATAAATACTGTCCTAACTTTGAGGGTGGTTGTACAAGCGAGTGATGACAAGAGCGGTATCGTGAAGCCTGAGTCATTACTGGATGATCTAGTAAAAAATTCGTTTACCGCAGTATCCAGCGTTTTGTTGAGGCTGCAACTGTGAAAGATCACTCACGGCAACGAAGACCACGTACAGTAAGAACACCGAAATTTCCGAAAGCAGTTGCTGCACGTGTCCAACGAAATATTGTTAGGGAACAGTCAGTTATGGGTTGTGAGCTAAAGATATGGAAAATGTCTATGTCTCGCACGTTAAGCAGTGACCTGCAATCCCATGCTTATAAATAACGCAAAGGACATCTCCTGACAAGTAAACTGAAACACCAGAGGTTCCCAATAGCAAAGCGCTTACTTAAGTGTTACGCAGCAAATGGGCAGCGTCGAATCCTTTTTACTGATGAGAAGATTTTCAGTGTTGAGGATACTTTCAATGCCCAAAATGACAGAATATATGCCATATCCTCTAGAGAAGCTGGTGAAAAGGATCCAAGGATCCAGAGGGGTCAGCATCATGCCTCAGACACGGTGCGGTGGTGGGTTGTGAGCTACGAGGGCACAACAGAGCTCCATTACTATGAAAAGTGGGTCAAAACATCAGTCAAAGTGTACTAGGAGACTAGCGTACTAGTGTGCTAGCTTGAGAGACTAGTCAAGAATCTCATCAACATCCACTTCCGTGGACAGAACTGGAGCCTCCAGCAGGACTAAGCCCCAGCACACAAGGCACGGGCAACCCAGCAGTGACTGGAAGACAATGTTCTGGACTTCATTTTCACTTCAGATTGGCTTTCTTCAAGTCCGAACCTAAACCCTTTGGACTACAAATTGTAGAACTTGTTTCTGAGTTGCTGACTGTAGTGTTTGTTGAGTCTATTTCTTCGTTGATAGTATCAATCCTGTTTTTTGGTACAGTTGTTCTCGTGGTTTATTGAAGGTCTTGAAGGTTCTTCGAACCCAGTACCATTCTGCTCTGGCAAGGTTTTCTATATTGTCAGGTGTGAATTTTAGGTGTCCATATAGTGGCAGTGCCCTTGTCGCTGTCTTGTATATGTTTATTTTATTTGTTTTTTCAAAGTGAGGTCTTTGGTTAGTGGAAGAAGAGCATTTAGCTTTCTCTCTTAGTTGCTCAGTGTGTTCCTGAAGTGATAACTTATTGCTCAGTGTGACGCCTAGGTATTGTGCTGGGGTTTGGGGTGTATATATTTGTCGTCTATATTTATTGTTCTTTCTAGATCCCTTTTTATATCCTTATGATTTGTTGGTGGGTAGAATAAAATGATTTGCGTATTAGATGGGTTGAATTACAGTTTCCATTTCTCACACTATTGTTTGACATATGCTATTTGTATCTGAATGTTCTGGAGATGTAAGATACTGCTTTGCCTGATGTCCAATATGCAGTGTCATCTGCGAAATGTCCTAATTTAGTTTTGAATTTTTGCTGGACGGGGGTGTCGTTGAAGTATATGACACATAATCAAGGCGCCATGGTAGATCCTTGTAGTACACTTCTGGCATCGTTATTGGTGTCTGACACTGTAATGTTAATTTTTGTGTTTACCTTTTGATGCAGAAGTTGTTTATACGTTTTATAATCCTGGTTGGAGGGTTGAGGTTGGCGGGCTTTGTTAGAAGCCTCTCCTGCCCCACAGCGTCGAAGGCCCTTATGAAGTAAGGGAATACGACCCCCAATCTCAGCCTTTTGTTGAGGGCTAGGCCTATTTCCATATCGTTGTGTATTCTTAACACTTGGTGTATTGTAGAGTGTTTTGGGCGGAATTCCACTTGCTTTAGAGTTAGTTGGTTGCTGGTTTCGAAGTATTTGCGGAGTTTGTTGACCAAGATTTTTTGCATTAGTTTAGATGTGGTTCTTGGAATTCTGTTTTGGATTTCCAGGTTTGGGTATGATCATGGTTTCCGATTTTTTTCAGGAGGAAGGAATACAATCCAGTGTTGAGATTAGCTTTGAGGAGTGCGGTTAGTCTTCTGAAAAGGATGGGTGGAGGCGGCTTTTGTTGTTTATTTTATCTGGTCCGAGAGCTGTATTTCTCTCTTTCTCTAGGGCGTTTATGGTTTCTTGTGAATATCATTCTGGAAGATTGTTGCGTTCCTCAGGTGTTTGTCTTCTTGGTCTACTGGTATCAAGTCGATGTGGTGGTTGATAAGATTTCGTACACTGAGAAGAAAACATATGTGGCGTACGTAAAATTGTAGGTTACATGCGTAAGGCCTGTAGTTTTTGGACTTAACGTACATCATACGTATAACAACGTACATTAAACGTATAACGGAAAAAGTACATTTATATGTACTAAGGTGAGGTAAGATCTAAGCGGGGAAAAGAGCAGTACGTATGTAGCATATGGATAACGTATGCTCCGCACTGAATTCCGTAGTAAATATAAGAATTCCGTATATTTGTACAATATACCGCTGTCCGGATAACTAATTTTTCTCAGTATATTGTAGTTGCTCTGACTTGAATTTATTCTTGGTCAGGATTTTCTGGTACGGTGTGTCAGAACTTTCCTTTCATGATCATGAATTTGAGTTTGTTTCTTGTGGTAAGTAGTTTATGTCCATCTAGAGTCCTGGCAATGTTTCCATTTGGCTTTGAACTTTTTGACTTCGTTCGGGAATTATTGAGGGTTGTTAAGTCTTGTTCCGTTTAGTTTGTTGCAGAAGGCGATGAAGTTTTCTTCGTTGTGTTCCATAATGTCTGTTTTAATTTCTCTGTCGATTCAGCTGATTTCGGTTTTGGTGTCTAGGTTGCAATATTTGTTATAAATTCTTCTTAGCCATCATATGTGATATTTCTCTATTATTCTTCTGGGACCGGCTGTTGGGTTTTGATGTTCTGGTAGCCAGGTGGCGAGCTATGATTGGCCGCCTTAAATTTTCCCGGTATTCATTTTGCAGAGGCATTGGAACAAGAATAGAAAGAAAAAAAAAACAACCTTTTATCAACTTCATACCGTAATGTAAGTAGATAGACACTTATCACCTCATCATTGTGTCTCTCCTTATAACATAATATTTTAATAATGTCACGTGTGAATAATAGATTTCCATACAACACAATCTATTGGTTTGTTAAAAGCAAATAAATAAATTAATTAATTAAAAAATTCAGTTTTTCATTTCGCGATTAAGCACAGTAGGCCAAAGGACATGGTTGATTAATTAAACTGGATGAATATGAAGGAATTGGTGGTAAATGTGGAACGAAACAGGAGAGCACCGAGAAAACCCACAACACGATGTTGTCCACCACAAACACACAAGGGCTGAGACTAAACCAAGGACTCCTCGCATCAAAGTTGAGTGCTCTACTCCCGAGGCACCGTGCCCTGTGTTTTGATTTGGAAATGCTTTGCTAATTAGAATTATTAATTACTTAAATTGCGAAATTACATTGGAATTATTAACTAGATCTACTTGAAATCAGATTAATGTAAACTAATAATAATATTAATAACGATAATATGAGAAGAAAATGCAAATATTTTTAATGTTTTCTCAGAAAGAAAAAGTACAATCATGCAACAGTTTTGCTCCATCATGAAACACGACGTCAAAAATTGAGTATTTTTTCCTTAACCATTAGTGAGAAAAATCTCGACATTTCAGATCGGTCCCATAAACCTGTTCTTTATATGGATGGATACCGTATCTTTTGATAATTTAGGTATATAATAAAATAACGGAAAAGGCATTGAAAAGTACATTCCATACAAGCTACAAGCACCTTGAACGTGTACATATTTACAACAACCGGAAAAGTCTTTAAACAAATTGAGAATATGTTTATGACTTCCTTTTGTTTGGAGGCTATAAACACATTTAAGGGAACATAATAATGCAAAGCGATGGCTTACACTAATTAATTGTAAATATTACTCCAAAATATTCTGTAAATATTCTTTTAGTGAGGAAATCTAACAGTAATTATGCACAGTGAAAATGGCTGTGTTAAAGTTAATTGAACACAATAGTTCTGCGCCACCCGAGTTGTGTATCTTGTGTATAAATTTTGAACTGGTGCTTATTCAATTCCATCTTACTTTGAAACAAAGAAAAAATAAAAATGAAATGAAGTCTTTCACTCCACGATTACACCCTTTAGGCTAAGGGAAACGATAAATAAAGCAAGTGAATAATGATGGAAGAATTGATGGAATGAATAAGTGGGAAGAAAGGAGAGTACCCGAGAAAACCCACGGAAACGAATTGTACACCACAAGCTTACTTGGCCTGGGATTGAACCAGAGACCCCACGCACCAGAGCTAAGCGCTCTACCACGGAGTCACCGTGTCCCCTTGAAGTAAAGAGTTAAAAGAATGGTTATTAAATTAAAAATCTAACACACAAATGATTTCAAATTTTTTCCGTAGGGGAAGTGATTTGAATGCACTAGGGGTGAAAAGTAATATTACCAAAATACAGGGAATCTTCATTAAATACGATAAGATATTCGTCCCGGGGAATTTTGTGGCTTCGATGGACGAATTATTCCCCGGGCCACCCGATGAAATTATCACTGATTTAATATGATGGGAAGCTAGTTTAGTAACACACTATTGATGTTTCGAATACAATTGCTTCTTTTTTTTTTTTAAAAAAAAAAAAACTTTATTAATACTTAAAGGGAGGTAAATATTTGAGAATAAATAAATAAAGCGTGGCATAAATCATTTATAGGTTGTTCCGAGGAACAAAATACTTGTACAGTCGGCAACGGCAACGAAGAGTAACATTGTGAACATAGCAACAAAGAAGAACGCAGAGAAAACTCACTGCCACGATGTTGTCCACCACAAACACATGATGTTGCCCAGATGGCAGAACATGTACTTGTGTAAATACTGTCAGAAAATTCATACGCTCATCAAACTATTTTCGTTAAAGATTAAAGAAAATATTAGATTGTCTAAAATGTATTGAGCCTTTGCAGGTCGAAAGTGAGAATACATTTATTGTTTGTAAATAGAAACCACATACGCATTATTTTGTTTAATAACCCGTCATTTTCTCAACACGATAATCAAATTATTATATAACTTCTATCGTTTTTGTGCGAAATATTCTGAACATCCAGTTTTCATAGGTATCTTTCAAATCTAATATAACCATTCACGAAGTTTTGCAGAGATCGAAACAAATAATATTCTGGCGGTGCCAGGTCTGGTTTTACGGTGGATATATTAAAACTTGCAGCCAAGTTCTTGCAATTGCTGGTAGTCCATTAAAGATGTTAACGTGATATACGACACACCCTCTGTTGATAATTTATAGACATGCCTTTTCATTTACTAGGTGCACTGACCATAGTTGGCGACAGTACAGGTCCGAGTCCGTCGTTCTGCCCGATGGCAGTAGCTCTAGCTCACAACCTTCCTGGACATCGCTATGAGCTAGGGACAGTGTTGAAGTCGACAACACTCCTATTTCACCCATTGCTATTGTAGGTTATCCACATTTTATCAATTTTGTTCAACCGCTTCAGATATAGCTCTAGTTCATTACATTTCAGTCGAGATTCACAGATAGAAATTCGATCGAATAAATATTTTTGAGACAGATCATGTGGAATCCAATTGTCGACCTTTCCTGTAGCTGTATTTCCCCAAAAAGTTTAATACTATTTCTTGAATGGATGTTTAAATCATTGGCGATGTTATGTGAGCTTACATACCGGTCTTGCTGAGCTTTTAAGATAATTCCTTCACTTTTTTTTTTATTGGTATTCCGCTGAATCGTGGACATAGACATTTCCAGAACCAAAATGACAGCATTATCTTTTATCTGTTGTTTTTGATAACATATTTCATCCATAAACAGCACAAATTTCTTCACGGCTCTGCTCAACATGTGTCTTAATCGAAATAAAATTGCAAAATGTACCGCCGTTTTCTGGAACGTTCAGTCATCTACACACGGTGTAATATTTTACGGTCGATTGGAAGAACCCCAACACTTTTTTGTACACCTGCTACCTTCAACTCTGAGCTATGATATAACGTTAGGTCAGACCCGCTACGACTCATATACACTGACATTTGCGACACTAGCTCCATCTCATGCGTAAAAGGTTCAATACGAGGTCTGTCCAAAAAGTATTCAACCTCCTTTGTTTTGGGGAAAACTACAAGGCATACGTTGGACAAATTTTGTGTAATAGAAGAGAGGTTCGTGATGTCTTTAGTCTGCAGATAGCGTTACTTTCATTTGAATCTTCTGTTGTAAAGAGGTGGTTATGTTTGATGCTCTTCTGTAATCTCGGCGCGACTAAAATGATATAGACATGGGTGTACGGATAGGATGCGAAAGCAAAGTCACAATCAACTCCATGGATACATCCAATCTCGACAAGGCCTGACAGAGCTCGTGAAGACCCAGAGAAGATCACTTGGTGCATAGGAAACTCAAACCAATGTTGATTGAGTTCTTTGATTGCCGAGGCAATGTGTAACATGAGTACGTACAGAAAGAGCGTCAAATACATAGGACTTCTCTTCAGACATTTTCCTTCGCCTACGTGACGCTCTTTGTCCGAAATGACCAAATTTCTGGACTTCAAAGCCCCGAAGATTGCACCAGGATAATAATTAAAGCCATGTAGCTCATGTGGCTGTCTTTTTCAACACGTCCAGCTCCCTACTCTCCGGGTAAAGCCTCATGAAGATTTTGACTCTTCCCAAAAATCAAAAGGTGCCAGATGGAAACTTGCTTTCGCACCTCAGAGGAGATGTAGTGCAATGCGACGGGTGCTCTCGTAACACTTCTCGTTGAGAGCTGTTTCCACCAGTAGAAAGGCTAACAAACATTTTGCGTGGAAGCAGGAGAAAACTAGTTTGATGGAGCAAACTTGAGGTAAATGTATTGATTTTCCGGAACGATAGTTGCATACTTTTTCCGTCAAGTCTCGTACTTTTTAGACGGCCTGATATATTGCGTTGTTCGTTACTTGGTATAAATGTCAAATATACCGGGAAAAACTATGCTCATAGCAAAAAATAAAAATTAATATAAATACTCAATGCTAGTTACTACATATTTATATCATCTTTGGAAAGCAATGTGCACGCTCAAAATTACAGTATAGTTCTATCTATTTGATACAGAATGTAAAGGTGGCTGCGATACCTTTGCTTAGTCATTATTCTTAGCAGATGGAAGGTTTCGCTGACCACTGACGAATAGCATAGTTATTTCCTAATGGCATGTTCACCATGCTACCTGGGGTTACTAACAACACATGGTGTGTATATATAGAAAGATCATCGTGACGTCGTTCATATTTCCGCGTTCTTTCATTCATTCCCCTAACTCTGTAACACCACCGCGGTATTATTTACACACCACTCAAAACCATCTGTATCAAATCAAGTCGGTAACACCAGGCGTGTGTTACCCGCAGCACCACAACCTTGGTCTTGAAACAACACGCTACGCTATATATATGAACTGATAGAAGAAAAGAAATAAATTAATATTAAAATGTTATTTATGCATTACAATATTGCTAGTATGGAGATATCAAGTTGAATCTATAATACCCCAAGAGCTATCGATAGTCTAGTTATGATAAACTGAAAGCTATGATAAGAAGCCTTAAAATTTACGCAGTGAAAAACTAACGTTACCGCGCGTTGCAAGAAGTGGTTTCTTAAACGAAATGATTATTTTTTTTAAAAAAAAAAACTGTAAGTTGTAAAGGTCCTACTTTTTAGCTATAAGCACTCAAACGTGCAAGCAAGTAATTATTCTACTCCTAATGTTCAAATTTATGGGAAAAAGTTGAACGTTATTGGGTAATTACACAAATAACAATTATACAAATTTGGTTATGGAACAACCAAATTTGTATAATTGTTATCGAAATATTCACTTTCGTAAACATGCATGATTCATGCAATGAAATAGAACAGTAGTTTGGGTAATTGCTGCAAACATTTTTGATGCCCAGACTTATCTTTTAAACGTCATTAATATGTAGGTATAACACGACTCAAAAATATATTTACCTAGACAGAATTTGTAGAGAAGATGAATATGTCTTTTTCGTGGTTTATTTAATTTTATATCTGTTTCGCTAGCGTGTTGAAAAAAATTAACTGATTTTCGTCATCAGAGTTGTTCAAAATACCATGTTTGAAACTTATTGCTGGTGAGTACAATTTTCGTATTATTCATAATTTAATAGTTGTACTAGTTTCGAGGACGAAATCAGTTACGATTTGTTCCTAAAACATCGTCGAAGTGGATAGCAAGCTGAATAAAAAACAAAAACTCATTTTAACTTATGCATGTTTAGTTCTTTAAAGCAATGAAAAGTTAAACGTTGTACAAGTTTGTCTATAATGTAACAAATCACTTAGTGTACGTCAAGTTGTTTACATGTTAATGCGCATTAAATGAGGTTTGGTATAAGGAACCGTCTTTCGAAGTTCAGTGGTGATATTTATCTGAAACCTATATGCATAGATTACAGAAAGGGATAGCATAGTTTAAGTTTTGGAGTACGGAAGTTTTCTAGCAATTTTTGAGACCTTTATTTAAATAGCTACTTCTTTAAAAGTATTCATCGAAATTTCATTTGTTAGTACGTCATTCTCTTCAGAATAAAGTGAATTTTCAAATGCAACATAACACATGATTATTTGACATACGAAAAACGGAAATTTGGAGAAATTCTGGAAATTTCTCTGAAAAATCGATCTTTGCAAATGTGGTACCTCCTAGAGCGGCCCCAAATGAAAGTACGCAACCTTCATGCACCCTGCAAAGTACACTCGAATATTTGTAATGTTTACAACAAATAGCATGTACATATCACGAATAGTGATGTGGGAAATATTTCCCAATCCTGTTTAAATATACAAGATATTGTATACAAATTGTGAAAAAATATTATGTAACATAATAATTTCTGGACAGAATACTATCGATCCGAATTTCATGGTTTGTAAGTCATTCTCCTCATAATGAAAATTACTTCACAACGAAGTCATACTCATGCCGTTATGACGTACAAGGAAAAATAAATTTTGCGAAATTCGGGCAATTTCTCTGAAACCTTTCTCTTTGCAAGTTTGCCGCTCCTTAGAACAGCTCTAGGTGATAGTACACAACGTTAACGTTCTCTGAAAACCAATTAAATTTTACATTTCGCAATGCATCATGAACCATCACAGATTGACATTCTGCTTACAACACTTGACTGTCGGGATAATAACGTCACAAGACAATCACTTGAGTTACGTGAAAGTCACATGATAGCAACATGCTTGTTCGCCCTTTACTTGTGACGTCATAGCCCCTGTCTTCATACTCGGACTAGTCAAAAGCTTGTGATATATTTCAGTACATCTTCCAAAAAGAGGAAGTAAGAAAAAAATGTGAATATATAACAACTTCTATTGTCAATCAATATAAGACAAATAGAAGGAGGATTGGAGGAGGTAGGAAGGGGAAGAGGGGAGGAAAGGGTTGGGGAAGTTATTCATTCATTTCCTTCTTGGACAGTCCATCATGCAACTTTACAAACACGCAGAAAGATACCTACTTTTATCTACAGGGGTTATGACGTCACAAAACAATGAAGTAAAAATAGTGAGGCAGAAGAAATCCCGTCTTCCCTCTGAAGTCATCCCTTTACCTGTACTTGTACCACGGAGAAACTCACTATACGAGGAAGATTCAATAATTTTTGTTCCCGGCATATTTAAAATACTTGAGCTGGGATGGATGATAGGGGATATTGTAGCCTAATGTCTTAGATGCCTATATGCTAAATTTCAGAACCATAGCTGCTATATTAATATTCTTTTTTGTTGTTTCAGGTGTGAGAGGTGACACCTAGCTTGAAAAATGGAGAAGACAGAACAACGAGCTGTCATCAAGTACCTCCAGAAAAAGGGGTTAAGCCCAAAGGAGATTCATGAGGACATGATCAGGGTGTTGGGTGATGGGGCTCCTTCCTACCAGGTGGTAAAGAACTGGTACAGCGACTTCCGTTGCGGCAGGGAAAGCTGTCAACAGGCCCCTGGTGCTGGTCCTCCAACAACAGCATACACCCCAGACAACATTGATGCTGTGCGTAATACGATTCCAGCAGACAGACGAATCACGATGCAACAGTTAGCAGACATCATGTACATCTCTGTAGGCTCAGTGGAAAACATTGTGCATGAACACTTGGGATTAAGAAAGGTGTCAGCGCGATGGGTACCCAAAATGTTATCTCGTGAAAATCAAAAAGACGGAGTACGATGTTTAAGGGCTGGTTTGGAGGTTATGGGGGCAGACCTGAAAAGTCCTGTGATAGATTTGTGACAGTGGATGAGACGTGGCTCCACCACTAAGATCCCGAGGCCAAACGACAGAGCATGGAGTGGCGGCACAGCAGTTCGCCTCCCCCTCGCAAGTTCAAGGTGCAAGCATCAGCACGCAAGGTTATGGCCACAATTTTTGGGGATGCGAAGGGTGTGCTCCTTGTTGACTACCTGGAGGTTGGACACACTATCACGGGGGCCTATTATGCAGCCCTAATCCCTAAGTTACGCGAAGTAATAAAGGAAAAATGGCACGGGATGTAGCAAACAGTTGTTCCACCAAGATAATGCTCCGGCCCACAAAAGCAATCTTACTGGTGCCGCAATCCATGCTGCTGGTTTTGATGCGTTGGAACATCCTCTCTACTCACCCGACCTCGCCCCTAATGACTTTCATTTGTTCCCAGAGTTGAAGGAACACCTCAAGGGGAAGAAGTTTCACTCAAATGCAGCTGTTATTGAAGCTGTGGAGGAATGGCTCACGGCTGAGCCAGAGACTTTCTTTGAAGCTGGCATAGTGGTTTACAACATAGGTAGAAGAAGTGCATTACTATGAAAGGAAACTTTTTGGAAAAATAATACTGCTTATAGGTCAGGGACAATAATTATTGAACCATCCTCGTATTCAATGGTTCTTCCAAGCACAGGTAGAACCAAATAATACAAGTGTTGGTGCATGTATGGGCTTCTACAACCTATCAATTAGAAACTACCTCCATCGCATCGCTCTGATGCGAAGATATTCCAAAGGGTTAACCATTGATTTTATCAAAATGACTAAATTTTAAATTTTATGATCTGAATAAAGACTTTTCTCTAAGTTTAATTAAATTATAAAAATAACTGCAAGTAATAAAGGAAAGAACATTTAAATACCATATTGCAGAATATAACTTCATTGAAGTTCACTATGTCAATGTTGCGAAGAGATTTTTCATTACTACATTACAAAGAATATCAGCATAGTATTGTTCAAAATATTTATCAATGTAAACAGTTAGTCTACACTCTAAAAGAATTTAATACATTCAAGTACTAAACTTTCATTTTTTTATTTTATTTTTGGTAGTACAAAATATATTTTTGAAAGAAAACCTTTAAACTACAGTTAATTTCTAATTTTGTTAAAGCTTTTATCGACTGATTGTCATTATAAAGTTCAACTCATTTATCTGGAACCACGTTTATATTACCACATTAGAATACACTCAGTTATGCAACATTTTATATTTCTGCACTTTTTATTGTAACCATCACAAGAATTATACAAGTTTTTGTTACGAGGGCTGCTGGAAAACTTTCTGCACACTACTATTAACTATGGTGCTTGAGTTCTGTTATTACAAAATTCGGAACAATGGACTTTTATGTTTAAATTATCTTTGATTATTTATTTAAGGTAGTTCCTTTATGTTCCACATGTTTGAAGAGGTAGTTTCGTATGAGAAATATAACTTTCTCATTACTATTTTCAAGGAATGATTTGTTTTTATGATTTCTAATTAAGTTTGACGTTGAAACAGTGAATCGAACGACTTGATTTTGCTTTTGAGGATAAAACACTATCTAATAGGACAGTGTGCAGTTGCTTTTCTGATTCCACCGTGGTTGCGCATTTTTTAGCGATGATTTTCGTGAAGAACGTCTATGCACGCCTATTGTAGTCAGTAATGTTGATGCTGTAAGTGAAACGATTAGTAGAAATAGTCATGTGACATACCGTGAGATTCAGACATCCTTGATCATTGACATAAAGCAATACATACGATTTTGTGTGATCATCTGAGCATACGGTAACTTTCAAGCCGTCACATTTCACACAACTTGACCGAAACTCAGAAACAGGCTTGTGTCAATTGGTGTAAAGATATGTTCGAAGATTTCAACCGAAGCAAGTCGATTTTGTGTATTACATCCTTACAGGGGACGAAACTTGGATGTATTCGTACAAGCCCGAAACTAAACAGCAATCTACTGATTGGGCATTTCATATTAAGCTGAAATCAACAAAAGTTGTTCGTTCGACGAGTGCTGCCAACCAAATGATTGCTTGTTTCTTCGGTTATATCGGATACGTGGCAGCTATAGCTTTAAGAGATCGAAGAAGGATCCTGAGTTGTATACAACAATTTCTTTGCCCGAGGTCATCAATGAATTGAGTTAAACAATCTCAAATCAACACATTATTCTTGACCATGACAACGCCAGTTCTCATTCAGTACACCAAACTGTTAACGTTTTGCCTAGTAAAAATGTTGAATTAATGACGTATTGCCCACACTAAACTGGTTTACCTCCTAATAACTTCTTCTTGTTCCAACACATGAAAAATAGGGTGCATGATGAGTGTTTTGTATACTCTGAAGCAGCTGTTGACGCATTCCGAACAGTGGTTTCTGAGGGAGTAATCTCAGAGTCGAAATAATGCTTTCAAAATTGGTTTGAGCTTAGGCAAAAGTGTATCGATCTTAAAGGTGAATTTCTTGATAAACAATAAAGCCATTTCCGAAATTTCAAATGTCTTTGTTCATATGATTGCAGAAACTTTTTCAGCAGCCCTCGTAATCCGTCAGAATCAATAAAGACAAGTTGATCCACCTGTTTTAGAATCTATCTTCAGAGCATAATATTAATTCCTGTGTTATAACTTAATAAAAATCATTAATATGTCAAAGATACTGCAGAAATAAGTTGAACCACACATTTCATCTCTGACAGTTGTGATAACTTTGTTTTCAGTACTGAAGAAAAGTTTTGATGGTTTGTTTACAGCTGGTACAGTACCATAGAATAGGATTTTATAAATATCTATTTCTATCTCGTGACACAATGTGTTAGCCTCCTTATGAACTAGTATATTGCATTGTAAAGTTTGGCCAAAATTCAATAATTATGATGCCCAATTTCCAAATGCCTCTGGCCCACTTTACAAAACTTTTGGAAAATCAAGCTTTTATTTCTTCATTTAACTTTTGTCTTTAATTTCTACACCTGGAAATAAGCAAAAGAAGTTTTGTAAAATGTAAAATAAACACTTGAATACAGTAAATGTTATATATATATATATATATATATATATATATATATATATATATATATATATATATATATATATATATATACTACACTGCATCTGTGATACACCTTATGATCTAAATAAATGTATGCAACTGTAATAGATGTAATAAACGTAATTGTTACTACAGGAAGTCTTTCTACGCGTATCGTTATTTGTTGTTTTCTTTCGAAAATGTAAAGCACTTCCTTAGCACTAGTATAGTCTTGCAGGTATTTTTTCAGTATGTACTTTATAACAAATATTGTTAGCATTAATTATATTGACACAGTCATATCACCTTCCTCTTTCACTGTTTAGTCTTGCTCTTACTCTGCTCGAGGTAGAAAGTGAAGGACGAGATGTTCTATCTCTTGAATCATCGGATCCACCAAACTTAAACTCAATATCAGGTTTCACGAAACAAGCACAGCATGAGGGTATTCTGAAGTCATCGGCAACAGGTTTTCCTTCACCATCCAGAGCGACTAACTTCTTAAATATATATTTTTGTTTGCACGTTGTTCGATAACCTTGAGGAAACCTCTCAGCTAAGGAACATGCATTTCCTTCATCCCTGCAAAGGTACAGAATAATGCATCAATTAAGCTTCATACCTATTGAAATAAACTTGTACAGAAATACCTCATATAAAGTGTGTAATCGGTTCCGCACTATCCAGAACCGAAGCTATATGTTTATAATGGGTTTAAATTGAACTCATTCATCACAAGAATAATACAAAAACGCCTCAGTCTGAAAGTAACAGTATTATCCAACCTTCAAAAGATTCAAGAGATGTGGGTTGCATAAACATCTAGGCAAAAATATTTAGATATTCTTAATCCTTATTATAAACGTAAAACATTCAGCCTGTCAATCACGCTAATTCTTAATAGTTCACATAGTATTAGATGTCGCTAGCTGCTCTGCCTTCTAACTAACGTCAAGAAATGTCATTAGTGTGCACGCAATTTACAGGCAACCTGAAGGCTTGGAGGAAACAACTAGCAATTATAATAAAAACTTTGTTATCCTTTAACTCTAGGATTATACCGTGCGTAAAATTTACGTGCAACCGTCATGCCTTTGCTCACTCTCTCTCCCAAATTACTCCCCAATAGTATCTTATTTAAAGCCATAATTTAATTCTAGTATAATTAATTAATTATGGCAGCAAATAAGAGTAATATAGTGTAATAAGAGAGTTTATTGGGAGTAATAAGGGAGATGGAGTGAGCAAAAGTAATGACGGTTGCACGGAAATAATCTAGGGTTAACATTTAAACTGACAAACTTACTACCAATTCGTGAGATATGTGTAATAATCAGCCTGGTGGATTAAGCAAAATAAGCACATGCCTAGGGAATCAAGTGAAGGAGGCACAAAAAAAAAATACCATGGTGCATACCGTGGTGGAATAGTATAAATGGTGCAGCTCAACCAGAATCAGCAAAAGTGACTCCTCACATTAAATGTATATATATATATATATATATATATATGCACAGTATATACAATATTAACAAGAGCACCACAGAGTGCAGACCTCCGCTAAGGGTAACGAAATCGAAGAAAAAAAAATCCTCTTAGTAACTGAAATTTAAAAAAGAAAATAGGGAAAACTTTGTGTACACTCAGTGAAAACCGTACTTTTTCCTTTACAAAGTCAGTGGAAAACACACACACACAAATACTTCATCAGAAACATAACCTTCTTGGCGGAAATAAAAGTAATAGTAACAGTAATGATAATGATTGATACCAGTAGTGATTGAGAATCTAATCAATCTGAAACTTAAATAAATCTTATGAACCGACTTCAGAACAAGACATTCAAAGGCAAAATAATAATAATAATAATAATAATAATAATAATAATAATAATAATAATAATAATAATAATAATAATAATAATAAAGCGTTTGATTTAATACTATTAACCCATAAAATAAATTTCGAAGTTCTGAAATATTTGAATCTCTTTCTCTCCTGTCTCACTGTCATGCATCACGAACTCACATGTCCTGGGATCAAACCTCTGACTCTTGAAACCAGATATAAGCCTCTATCAATGGTCATCGTGACATCTTACAGGTTTGTTTTAATAGTGTGCCGATATTTAGTTAAACACTCCAAACAGGAAGCACAGACAGAAAAGTCAGTAAAATAGTCGATCTCGTTCTGGAAATTTCAATCTCTAAGACTTTCTCGCAGTGAGCTACCAATCACAGAAGAACTGCATGATATTCTGGCAAAAGTTGAGCAAGACCGGCATGTAAACAGTCATGATATCACCAATGACCCAAACATCCATCATCAGTGTTAAATCATTCGGAGAATGCTGGCGAAAAGGTTGATCCTCTGATTATAAGCAACCCGCTTTACTTTGTTGAATTTCTGGTTGCGGTATATTTTAGGATAGATTTTTCTCATTACGCATTGCAGGAATTTGATGTTTTAAAATTATATTACATCTTTTAGTTTGCTTATTAGATTACTGAAAATCGCATCGAAATATGACCAAAGATTCCTGAGGTAATCGCGTACAACGATACATACACATACAAGTCAAACTAAAAACCTTCCTGTTTTTAAGTTGGTTAAAAACGGGAAAAAACTTGTCAAATATATATAAAATGGAAGTATCCAAAAATAAATATTTCTTTTAATTTCAAAAAATTAAATCTCAATGTATGGTTTATTATTGTTTATAATTTGAATTACATATGGCACCAAAATCTTTTAAGTGCTTAGGAACTCTGAGGTTCTTAATCCGGTTCTTAATCTTAGAGCAAAATATATGTTACTCAAATCCACGTTATGTGAAGTATTTCTATAGTACATTAGATGATAGAATATTTTATTTATAAATACGTTCTCATGTGTTTCACTTGTAAATACATTCCTTTTATGAGAAGTTTTAGGATTATGAAATCAATGCTTGTAATAGAACTAGCATTATGGGGAAGCACTCATTACACAATTACGTATATAGTGTCGTTAGCTCTCTATCGAATAAGTAATGTATTCTTATATGACTTATTCAACAACCATTTCCGAAATTTCCTGTTACTTAACATGATATAATATGGGTAAAGAAAAAACACGTATCTTCCCATATATATAGGGTCTAATATAATAATATAATTTGCACTACTCACTATATTGAACTCTAACCGCAAATTGTTTTCAAAAGAGTAACTATCTATTTAATTACGAAGAAAATGTTACAACAATATATTAAGAAATTAAATAAAAAAAAGATAATATTGAATATAGTGTAATTTGCCAAGAACACTAGTAAATCTACCCACAAATACCCAAATAAATTATAAATGTAATCTATCATTTATTACAAATGGCATAAGTACATTGCCGGTAATTTGAATGGGTAAATACAGATCTGTGCGACCAGAGTGTAATTAGAATGGCTTTTAGTCGGGTTAACGATCACTCAGATAGGACTGGATATTCGCTGAATTGTCATCTTTGCAGTAAATACTTGATGTATATGTTAGCACTAGATTTTCGGTTCTTATTCGTCTTAAATAATTTTTCCATTTTGTTTCATCTGTAAGTTTACACGAACTACAACTCTATCTACAAGTTTACACGATCTATGTTGGAAACAAAAAGTTTACAGTGTTTAATTGGGAAAGGGAGAGAAATGTCTTTAGGTTCCTGTCTCAACCATGTATATCTTCGTTTACTGATGTACTTTCTGTGCACTAAACACAAAGAGTAGTAAGTGTCATGCTCATACGGAACAACAAATGTGTGTATTTTCCAATAACAAAACAGAAAAAAAAAATCATGACGTATACATTTACGTGTGGAGCATTAGTAACGCAACTACAATAGCGATTATTGCAACCAAAAATTTTCAGTTAATTTCAAGGTGACATTGGTAAAGATATACTGTGAAACCATAAAAAAAATAAATCTATTTGAGTAATAAAAATATATTATATTCTTTACATGGAAAAATTATATCCAGCATCTATCTGTAGAAAGGCTTTGAAACATTTATATATATTTCCATTGCGCAACATCTATAACCTTGACAAATAAACCTGTTTTTCAAACGATATTTCTTGTTATTATTATTATAATGCTGAGCATTTGTACAAGGAAGCATTAGGTTCACGCCAGATGTTTAAATGTGTTTAATATTTCCTTTTAAATGTTAGAGTATTAGAGAAATTTATATCAATAAGAAAACATTAATACTTTTTTTTACATCTACAATTGGGTAGCCAGAATTCGTACGTACTTTGTTTCAATAAGACATGTTACACCAACACCATATATATGCAGGGCCGGATTTAGGGGGTACACTCCCCTTCGTTGTAAATATACATCATCTAAAATGAGAAGCTAGTAGTGGAAACAGCAACACTTTAATAAGGATTCTGTACGATATAAGTATCTATCATATTCTAAGTGTCCATGATTTAAAAAAATTCGTGATCTAAAGCAGCAAGCTAATCATATACTGAAAATGATATCGATACAAAGCAGCCGTGGCTCAGTTATAAAGCGTTGGTTTTGCATTCGAAAAGTCATTCATCCCCGAGACCAAATACTGAACATTTACCGGGCAGTTCCTCATTCTTCACATGACGTATGCTTAAAAGCATTAAAAAAATCAAATGTACTTGTATTGTTGGTGCACCCCGTCACAAACTTCTGGATCTGACTTTGTATAGGCTATATATATATATATATATATATATATATATATATATATATATATATATATATATATATATATATATATATATATATACAGGGTGGCGCACGAAATGATCCACCATTTTTTATCGTTTCAGGAGAACAAGAAATCGCAATGTACACTTTTAAAGCAGTAGCAATACAGTTTGGAGAAGCAGTTGAAGAAGAAATTGACACCTAACTTACCCTGCCGCCGCTAGAGGGCTAGTTTTCAAGATGGCTGACAAGATCAGACTGACGACAGAGCAGCGCTCAACAATCGTGCTTTTGTTCCATGAATCAAAAAGTGTTATTGTTGCTTAAAGACGGTTTCGAGAGAGGTTTAATACCCGATGGGCTCCCTCCAATAAAACCATCCATAGACTGTATGAAAACTTTCAGAGGGAAGGAACAATATTGGAGCCGAAGCGTCCTCGACAGAAGCCTGTGTGTTCGCTTCATAATATTGAAGCTGTTAGAGTAGCAATGCAGAGGAGGCCCGGGAAGTCGATAAGAAAGGCAGCAGTGCAGCTTGGCATATCAAGACGTTCGGTTCAACGAATTCTGAAGAGTGACCTCCATTTTTATCCATACAAGATGACCGTTGTGCAACGACTCACAAATGATCACAAGCAGCAGAGATTAGTCTTCGCGCAATGGGCAGAGGGTAAGCAACGAATCCTTCACAGCGTTTGGTTTTCTAACGATGCGCATTTCCATTTGGACGGAGTGGTCAACAAACAAAATGTGCGTTTTCGGGCCAATGAAAATCCACAGTTCATTAATGAAAAACAATACCACGTTCCCAGATTGAAATTTCCAGCCATGGACTGACTGCACACTTATTGTCTTGGATTTCTTACACGAAATTTTTTACATGCGCGTTATTTCTGATCGGTTTCCAGAACGGTTTCATGTTGGACAATCTTGGACAACTCATAGTCTTGATCTTAACATACGTGATTACTTTCTGTGGGGGTATTTGAAGGAAAAGATTTTTCCGAAACATCCCAACAATTTGGTAGAGCTCAGACGACTTCTTGTTCAGGCTTGCAGTGAAATTGATGAAAACATGTGTCGTCGAGTAGTGAATAACCTAAGTGTTCGATTAAATGCAGTTCAGATCAACAATGGTGGCCACATTGAACATGTTTTGAATTGGAACATTTCCCCATAGTACACTCTTACTTGTGACGTGCATTTCTCTCTGTTCTGATTGTGAATAAAGTTTTTATTTAAAAAGAAAATTGTGGATCATTTCGTGAGCCACCCTATATATATATATATATATATATATATATATATATATATATATATATATATATATATATATATATATATATATATATATATATATAAGGTTCTAAATAAGGTATATAAGGTGTTCCCAAACCAGAGTAAAAAAATGAAATGAAATCTTTAAGTTTAACGTCCCACGATTATGCCGGTCAGGCTAAAGGAGACGCTGATAATGAGAAATGGTGGAATGAAGAAAGTGGGAGGAAACGGGAGAACCCCGAGAAAACTCACGAGAACGGTGTTCGTCTATCACAAAGTCCACACGGCGCGAGCTGGAATCGAACCAGAGACCCCAAGCACCGGAGATGAACGCTCTACCACTGAGCCACCGCGCCGCCCCGAACCAGAGTGGAAACCTATAATACTCTGGTTTGCAACCGAAGTCGTAAAAACTTAAACCGGTAATTGAAATCAGAACTAGGCGTCTCAATCACTCATCTATTCAGAAACACTAACTGCAAGAGAGAGCTCCTTCGGTTAGCGTACGCGCCTTTGGCGTGGGGGACCCGGGTTTGATTCCCAGTGGAAGCTCATGTAGTTCAGATTCCACGTTGATCAGTAGGTACTGTCTCACATAGGTTCGGGGACAAATTCAAAATCAACTCAACTGAACTAACCATAAGAGTATGTACTTACATGCATCTCTCTATACGAATTCCTTGTGTGTAGTTTCCTTGATTGATAAGGAACATCCATTGTTGATCTTTATTCTCTGCTACTTTAGGAAAAACTATTTCTTCCTAGAACAAAAAGATAAGAAAATGATCATGTAAATTAACTAAAAATGAACGAATTCCAACAACCATGTCGAATACAGCGAATATATTTGTTTTTTTTTAAATTTAAATAATAATAATAATAATAATAATAATAATAATAATAATAATAATAATAATAATAATAATAATAATAATAATAAAGTACATAAAAAGCTTTACTAAAAATAATTGATTGCTGCATCTTATTTTCTCCAATGATACAGGTGGGAGGATGTTCATTGTGTATGCATTTTTTCCCATAGAATAAAAATGACTCAAGTCTTGATGGCATCTTACATAATTGAATAGCATAATTTCTTATTCTGAACCCTTTTTTCAGTGATTCGAAAAGAATCTGCTGGTGCTCCATCAGAGCTGTGTAGGATAGGGTATATTTCGCAACTAGTATGTCACACAGCCTAATGAGGAAAGGCCTTTGGCGTGGGAGACCCGGGTTCGATTCCCGGCGGGAGCTCATGTGGTTCGGATTTCACGTTAATCAGTAGGTCCACGTCTCATATAGCCTCGCTGCTGAAAGGGACGCTAAACTAAAATCAACTCAACTCAACAACCAATGAGGAAAGTTGCAAAATTTTCAGGATATGAAACAAAAAACGCAATACCGTGGACATTCAGTACACTGTATCATCAGGCAAGGAAATTTAGGAAAGATTGAAATGAAATCTGTCCCACGATTATGCCGGCTAGGCTAAAGGAGACGGTGATGATGAGTAATGAAGGAAATTGTGGAATTAAGAAAGTGGGAAGAAACGGGAAAACCCCGAGGAAACCCACGCATACGGTGTTTGTTCACCACAAAGTTCACTTGGCGCAAGCTTGGATCGAACCCGAGACCCTATGCACCAGAGGTGAGCGCTCTACCACTGAGCCACCGCGGCCCTCTTAGGAAAGATTGAGTTATGGTAGAATGACATACTTAAAACTCCTGTGCACTTGCATCTTGATATATATATCTTATATATATAAATTTCTATTGCCTGGGACAGAATCGCTCTCATTTTTAGTCTGGTAGATAACACAAGATCTCAAGTATGGTTTTCAGTCGAACTTCGAATGGACTACAGTGGTTTAAATTTCAATTTAGATTATAGGCGTAGGTTTCGTCTTATAGAGCCTCGATGCTGACAAGGGGGCGCGGTGGCTCAGTGGTAGAGCGTTCACCTCTGGTGCTTGGGGTCCCGGGTTCGATCCCAGCCTCCGCCAAGTGAACTTTGTGGTGGACAAACACCGTGCTCGTGGGTTTTCTCGGGGTTCTCCCGTTTCCTCCCACTTTCTTCATTCCACCATTTCACTCATCTCTCATAATCACCGTCTCCTTTAGCCTAACCGGCATAACCGTGGGACGTAAAACTTAAAGGTTTCAAAGGTTTCGATGCTGACAAATGACGTAAATATGAGTCAAATAAATCAGTCAGCCTAAACAGAATCGAATGATTACTGTATATGTTATAAATAATGTACTTACCTATATGAAATAAAGGAATAATTCTATTTTACTTATGCAATGGAAGATTACGTCAAAAAATCTTTACAACTTTTGTTAAACTGACCATGGGATTGAGGAAGTCATTGATTTATAAAGTAGAAAAATGTTTAGACTATGCAGTTTAGTGTCATTATTTCTTTCGCATCCGTTACTAATTCATGATACTTTTCAAAGTACCTTCAATGTAGCGTTCACTATTTATTGTTGAACCATGCAGGAAAACAAGTAAGTAAAATTATTTCTGTCATTTCATAAATCGAAAACGAACATCTTCGGAGTGGATTTCTTGCTATTAATCTTTCAGGCAAGGCAAGCTACTGTGTCAACACTTAATTGAGTGTCTTAATTTTGGGGTTGTGCTGATAGGCTGGAGTCTCATTTTTAATGTTATAATAATAATAATAATAATAATAATAATAATAATAATAATAATAATAATAATAATAATAAACTGTCAACCCACTTGCGTACTCAAATTACTTATTCATTTACCTTAACAAAATGGACTGAGAATAAATTAATACAAATCAAAACTTTAATGAGAATTTCAGGTGAAACACCCAAAAGCTGCAATACAGTGAGTTACAAGCCCAAATTGAAGACCTTCATCAATATTTCAACAAGAAAGAAACGAATCATCTGATTCATGTATTATTTAGTACAGACACAAGTGTGAAACACTAGAGTATCTAGCGAAAGCAAAGTTCAACTCAAACCATGAATCAGATAAACAAAATATTCGCCAGTTTCTGGCACATGACATGGAACTAATCACGGATACCAAACGATATTACAAATAACAATTAAAACCAAACTAGTACTTGAAAACGATAAATGAAAACTATAACGAGATCGAAAACTCAAAACAGATATAATGGTACCAGTAATCAGATCCGACGTTACTATAATCAATAAAATAAACCAAGAGGTGACTCTCATAGATGTAGTAGTGTCACTGACTCGCAACATAGTACAACATTTAGTACAAAAATACGCAAGTACATTGACCAGGCAGACAAAATCAAAATTATATGGGAACGCAGAAAGTCACCATAATTATCAGTAATTATCTTAGCTACAGCTATTGTCCCTAAACGCAATTGGAACAGATATACGCAAACCATATTTCAACAAAATTACAAAATGCAGTGATTCTGAAGACCTGTCGTACAGTCAAGAAGTTCTGGAAAGGAAGAATTCTTCCAATAGTCTCCACTTGCTAACAGTAAGAAGAGCCATCAGATTATTAAGATAAAATCAGTTTAAACCGATACATAGTGTTGATAATAATGATAACAATAAAGTTCGTAGGCTTCAAACATAAGAAGAAACTCCGAACACTTGCCTAATATTATGTTCTAATTCTAATCTTAATTTATGAGAAATAAGATACATCCTGAGAGAGGCAACATGCGTTTAGTGGGTTAGAAGCGATATAAGGTTGGGTTGGTAGTTGGTAGCATGAAGTTGAAAGGAAACAAGCTACATGACATACATGTTCTCAAACAGAAACCACATCGTACATGGTGGTTTCTGTGGAGCTGATGTAATCGGTTGTTCTAATTCTGTGCTTAGCAACTAAGTGGGAAGCTAAATGTTAGAAATCACCATAAAGATCAGATTTGATTCGATTTCAAGGTCAGTCTCACTTCCTACTATTATTGGTAATGAAGTTGAGAGTCACAGGAATTTAAATTGCCTAAGCTACAGATCTAATTTGTAGTATGTATTTAGTATATTTATTTATTACTCAACACAACAGGCAGATATCCAATTAGAGTGTTGAAATATTACAATACATTTTTACAACAGTTTTTAGTGCTTTATAGGACATTCTACATATATCAATTTTATTACTTTTTTCTTTACATAATTTGTTGTAGACAGATTCTCCAGATAGATGACTTCAATATTATTTTGGTCCTAGCCTTTTTGCAATAGAAGATACCTGTATCATTAGCTCTAGTTTTAACTGTAGAAACATGGAAATTTAATGTTGATATAAAGTTTGGTCCATCGAATTAATTTTGAACTACTTTTCGGAGGAATACCAGATCGACAATATTACGTCTTTGTTCTAATAGGTAAATATTAAACATGTCTACCAGTGTACTATAGTTTTGAAGTGAGGGATACATTCCAGTTACTTTCTATATCAAATACCTAAGAAATTTTGATTGATTTTTTTAAAATTTATTGGCGATACTTTTGTTGCGAGGAGTTCCAAATTACAAAAGCATATTCCAACTTTGGAGCGTACATATGAGTAATCCTCTTTCAAAAGCATTGCAATATTGAAGTTCTTACTATTTCTAATTACGAATCCTAATAATTTAAAAGCATCATGAGTAACATTTTCGATGTTTAATGAACGTTAATTTCGAGTCAGATGTAACATTTAGAGTTTTAACTGTATTAGGTTTGCTTATAGAAGTATTACTACTAAACTTGTAATCTTCATGATTGAAGACGTAATAGATCCTTTGAGGTTGATATTCAGTGACATTAAAAAGCAATAGAAATAATAGATATAAAGAAAGGGAAAATGCTAAAAAGTCACCTTGACTGATGTCAAATAGGAATATTTCCAAACAATATTAGCAAAAACAAAAACTTACTTGCAAAGGTTAAAATATAAACCAAGCAAAGTAATATTCCTGATACAACTGTCACCTCCTGCCATAGTCCATACTGTTACGGTATTACCCTATTTCGCTGTAGTATGACATGTTATTATCACAATGTGAAACTTTACACAATGGAATAAGAATAAAGTTACTGTGGTTCATCAAATCAAATGAGTAGCAAAGCTGATTGTCCCGAATTCTTTACTCTGAACCATTGCTTTGTTTTGCAAATAGAAGTAAAAAAAATTGTTGTAAGCAACTCCGTCCCATGACTTCCCTGAAACTTGCTCTCGAAAGATCAGTGGCGAAATTTGCAAAAACTGGACAATTTAATTAAATACTTGCTTCTGGCACAATATTTCAGATTTAATAAAGATGTGCAATTCTTTTCTTTCTCTTGTTTGTGTAAGCTATCAACAAATATTTGTATCAAGGAACTTATCTATTTTGTTTCTTTCGTGCCTTTCCTTTCTATATAATCAGAAAAGTGCATCAAATAAAGATTTGAAGCAGCGATTTGATCATGTGGCGCATAATTTTATTATTTTTGCTCAGATTGTCATGTCTTTGGCGTCACCCGTGCAAGTTATGGAATTAGAATTAGGAATTAGATTTCTGGACTTTCGGCATTTATGGCCATGTTAACTCGTCACACATGAGGTCCCTTTGCGATCACACTGCTCAGAGAATTGGAGAGGAAGAAAGAAGTGAGGAAGGAAGGAAGTGGCCTGACACTATTATGTTAGGCACCATCCTGCCATTTGCCTGGTGTGAATGAGGAAAACCCAGGGAAAACCTCGCTAAGGATGCTGGCCTGAAAAAGCTATTATATATTTAGATCGAGTGTCCCTGCCGTCAAGTTACGGGGAAAATAAAAGGAAAACTATAGTTCGAAGGAAGCATATTTCTCTCTATAATGAACAAGTACTAGTGTCACTTACGTGAAGGATTTTGGTTTGTATGGCGTGATATTTTGTCAAATAATATTGAAACTGCTATTTGTAGAGATTTCTACCACCCCTGGTTTCAGTAGAAAGATTAGGGTGGCGATGGACTTAACTGATTGTAAGAAACCGTTTCTCTCTATCTATTTTCGTTTTAACTGTAAAGAGATTAACGGTAAAATCAAAAATTGTTAATTGTAGTTCTGGTTTGAATATAGGTATTTTTCCAATTGTTTCAGGTTCCAAGAATAGATTCTATCTTCCTTAACTGTCTATTCTAACTGAAGTAGTAGAACTAAACCGTTTCCAGTTGTAACGGTGATCACCATAGAACGAAAACGATAATAGATAGAAACAAGCTTTTTTTTTAAAAATTGTCCCAAGGAAATAAGTACCATCTACACTAGTATTACTCTGCTAAAACCGGAAGTGGTGAGACTAACTTGCACTTTCGGTTTCAATATTGAACTACACTAATTAAAAACGGTAACAGATATCGAAAAAAGTTTCTTTTTTGAATAGATTTAGTATCCAAAGAGTAAGTTCTATCTCACCAATCACTATGGAACAAAAATAGTAACAAATAGAATAGATTGTTTTTGGAATCGATTAAACGTCTTAAGAAAATATTATATATTCTCTTACCATTAATAAGACAAAAAAGGGCTAAATTTACTGGGACTTTCGGTTTAAATCATCGTAAAGTTTTAAAAAAAAAAAAACGGTAAAAGATACTAAGATGTGGTCTTTCGGAATCAATCGAGAGGGTAAATAAATCTTTAATTTCGACCTTCATTTCTGTATGTCAACCGAAAAAGATGGATTTTTCTACGATTCTCTCTTTTAACATTGATCACAATAGTGCAAAACGTTAATTGAGAAAAGTAATTTTCTAATATAGAGTTAATACGATTCCATCTTCAATTTCAGTCTTATTTCAGCCGAAAAAGTGGTAGAAATATATTACTACATATGGTTTTCATGCTAATCACCATAGAGCAAAAGTAGTAAAATGTAGTGAGTAATAATTTTGTGATATCGATTCAGCGCCCTAAGAATAAGTCTTTTATTTCCATCTGTATCCTTATATTGTAATCGAAAGCAGTAGGAATATATGGTTTCCGGTTTCTACGCCGATTATCATAGTTAGAAACTGAAATAAATAACGAGAAGTGGCAGTATCACAAGAATGATTTCTATGTCCGACCTCACTCCTATTACAACCGGAAATGGCAGAAATCTATTATTACTTTTAATTTTAATATGCTTCCAATAGAACGCGAACGATAATAGGAGACGATAAAAATCTCTATGTGAATTCAGTATCCGAAGAATAGATTTCATCTCAGCTTTATACTTCTACTGAAACCAGAAGTAGTAAGAAATAGTAGAACTTTCGATTTCAGTATTGATCCCTACATAAATAACATTACAAACATACCAAGAAACTGTTTCTGATGTGTAATCCCCTCAGGGGTGTAGCCACAGGGGGGCCCATCGGGGTCAGGCCCCCTCAAATGATTTCCTGGACCCCCAAATGACCACGCTGAAAAGTTTGTTTATCTTGTACACAGGAAAAGGCGAGTATGTCTTTACTAAAGTATTTTAAGAAAGAAAGCACGGAAAGCAGCTCAGAAAACAACACTGCTATAAACGGAAACCAAAATTTTCCGATTTTCTTCAGGCCTCAAAATCACTATCTGTAACACATTTTTTTTTTTTTACTTGTACATTGTAGCTGCTCCCCCTTACAAACGACGGGCCCCTCCTAGATAAACCTGCTGATTACACCCATGAATCACCTTCAAGTGAACAGATTTTACCTCTCTCTCTACCCCTCTATTGCAGCCGGTAGTTATAGATCTGTTTCAATATTGAGCTCACATAATTTGAAAATTACCGTAGTTTCACAACTATGAAGCGAGACTCACATGTTTTCCTATATTTATATACGTTATAGAGTACTGAAAATGATCCTAACTGCTAAAAGTGTAATATTTCCAATATTTCACCTACACTTATTCTTGAGAGATACTTTCATTAAAATACATCATTTCACGAATAGACTAAAGGCACAGAAATTTTAAAGGACATAAAGTTTACAATGTTTCTTATATAAAGTAAGTCACATGTGAAATTAAAAACCTTCTAGTATCTAGTTTTACCATAAAACAAGAAGTAATTGACGAAATTAATAATTAATGATAAAAAATATATAGTAAAACTTGATGCATCACCTTCATTGGGCAAAGTTCCACTTCATCCTTATCTTTAAAACGGGTTTCAATGTCGATCTGAAAAAGAAAGAAACATTGTAAAAATAAAGGAAAAGATAGCATCAAATATTTCATTGAATATTAAATGAGAACAATATCATTAACTACTATTATTTTAAAATCCAGAATAAAATTACTCATTAAGGGAAGTGCGTTGATCAAATCCATTAATCTGATCATAAAGATTCAGCCATCTTTAAGAAGTCAATTGGTACAAATTGTGGAGCTATGATACAAAACATTACACTAATTACTGCATGTTGACATAATGTTTTTCGTTAACAAATTCCAATGCTTTTCTCTCTTTTACTTTCTACCATATATAGTCATGTAACTGACTTAACAGAAGTAAGTGGTGTTCTAATTGTTTCGCTCTTTTGAATTAACTCAATATTGTTGTTCTTTTCCACTACTATTCCCAAGTATTACTTACGTGATGTCTAGATTCTGTGATTTTGGAAGGCTCTATTCTTGTTGTAGGGTAGAACTATACTCTAGATTATTTAAGTATGAATTATATAAGGTACACTCAAGTTCTAAAATCTCCTATTATTTATCTCAGACACTACTTACCTCGGGAATATGAAACTTATCTCACTGCTCAAATCTCTCAGTAGATGCTTTTTTTTTTTTTTTTTTTTTTTTTTTTTGCAAATTCGACGCCATGATACTATGGTAGCCAAGAACGATTTTTTAAATGTCTGTTTTGACCACTGGAAAATTGCTAATGGCGGAGTGGCCTGAAAGAAAAATGAACGTTTGCAGAGTGTCCTTCATTGTCGGAAACAATCAAAAATCATAGAAGTGAGATCTGCTGAGTAGGGATCATAATACAGCACTTCAAAGTTATTGTTACAAAGAAAATGCTGTGTTGAACATGTCCAATGAGCAGGAGTATTGTGTTTATGGAAAAGCACATGCACAATCTTCTCGGATCATTTCGTTTACAATGCTTCAAAACAAGTTCGTAAAGTGCAGCCGTCACTTTAGTGTGAGGATCAAACCTTCGCTGCCTCAAAGCATAGCCACTATCACTTTCTGAGCACTGGTTGTAACACGAAATTTAAATTCCTTGATGGCAAGGAGTCTCTGTACTTCCAATGTCGTTTTGTTCCAGGATTGAAAAGAGGAATCTATGTCTCATTCATTCTGACAATTAACGGAAAGAGAGTACCATTCATGACGTCATCACATGTTAACATTGATTGGCACATTGTTATTTATACATACTTGTGGTCAACAGTTAGCATTCGGGGAAACCTACCTTCAAGAAACTTTCTGCATCTTCAGGTCTTCTTCCAGAATGGTTAGTGCAGATCCTATGGATTTACTAAATCTAGAGGAGATATCAGTCATACCTCTCACACCTATAAGGTAGTCTTCAGAAACAGCATCGTCCACTCATGCAATCATATTGTCAGTCTGGCTTGTCTATGATCGAGGTATGCTGGGTTCGTGATCACACAACATTAAACCTTCTTTGCACTTCCGCATTAACAAACGCATTTTTCACATCCATTATACCTTCACCACCGTTCTCACTTAATTGTCGATTAATACCGATGGATTTCACACCATATAGCTGGAGAAAACGGATGATCACACGCATTTCTTGCAGACTGAATGTCATCAGTTTTGGTATCCAAAACGCTGCTCACTCTAGTGATAACTGCAGGAACTACAAATGTTGCACGATGCTCCCTTCTATTAAAAAAAAAAATTCTCCGCGTATTTTAAAATGAACTGCATCCTTCTATCTGTTCACAGTACCTGAAAAAAATTATAGGAGACCTCAGAACTTTAAACATATTTCGTACTAGGACTTATCGAGAGTATAGATGTGTTTTGAAATTTTCTTCTCATTAAACCATATCTATGAATAGAACACAACTTGTTTTGTACTCTCTAAAGACACACAGTCAACTTCTGAGACACAATCTATTCCACTTTATCTCGACTTCCATTCTACACATACGGTCAAACTTTCACAAATCCATCACATACACCATCTCACAATCTCAGTAATTCCACTCAGGATACACATTTTCTTACAAATCTCAATAAATTTTATATGATACATAATCCACAACTCTCATTGAACTGTATTCATACATTGTAGTTTACATCAATGAGGGGTTGTTCTGCATGTATCAGGAGCTTTTGAGGCAGCAACTCAACAATAACATCTTACCATGCTAACGCGCATAGTGCTTCTTTATATTACATTACTTGGGATGGAAAGCTGAGAACTGGTATGCATTCCACTTTAAACACCAGGATCCTTGTCGTATTGCCTTGGTGGTGAAAAAAGATCAATCAATTATCAATCGTTCATTCTTCGTTTCACCAAGCAAGTTTTCTCCATTCTTCTCCAAGCCCAAATTTTTAAGAACCTTAATAGTTTTTCATCATTCTTTCTGATGTTTTCTTTTTTTCGAAATGTAGTACGATTCTCCACACAAAAAGCTTCATAACTCTTTATTCACCAATCCACAATTATACTTACCTTCTTCCCAAAAGGATTTTTCCACCTTTACTATCTTTCTACTTATATCTAGTTCGAGTTTAATATATTTAATATCGCAAAACCAACGTTCCTAAAATCAACTTACCAGCAATTTACAAATATGATGTAATATTAAGCATGCCTCAGAAAACGTATCAAAATTTCAGAAATGTGTTCCTTAGATATAGATAAACAAGGATTAGAAACGTCTTTCAACGTAAGTCATGAACTGCTTTGGTTTCCACGGTATAAAGTAATGTAAAATCGTACGTTATTTTCCACATAACTTTAGAGGAAATGTTCAAAATGTGAGCTCCGTAAAGGAATACAAACCTTATTTGACCCCACATATGATCTTGCAGCGAATTAATTCCGAATAAGTATAGAGGCCAGGGAGAAGTTACTTTATAATATACAAAAATGTTACGTAAGAATGCACTGACGATTGTCACAGAAAGGTTTGATTTCCAATTAAGCGCCACTGATCGGTTGTCTACAACCAAAATTCGCGAATGATGGCATATTCGCACATCTAACCAGCATGTCTTCCCCGATCATTGAATAATTATGGACCAATTGTTTGACATACACAATTCATTTGAACTCTGTCGAATTCCGCTTGAAGCACAAATTAATGATCTATTCGTCTCAAGTGCTTCATGTGGAAACACTCCGTAATAACAATGTAGAAGAATATAATACAATAGCTTATAAATAAAGTGATTTAAGTTTCAGTTTTGTGTTTTTGTTGTATGGCTAAATCAAGTATTTGGTATTGTGCTCGAAGAACTATGAAAAAATCGAGGTAATGTATATATTTATACTGAGAGGTAATATTGGAATATTTTGTGTATACTTATTGAAAATAAACCTACGTGCTTTTGGACCGTACGTAACTTGAAAACTAAGGTTTCCTAATCTGTGTTGCAACATATTTCTCCGTCTAATTTAAATCTAAAGAGCAACTTCCCGGAATTATGCCAAGAACTTTAAAGATACCCTGTACAAAACTTTACCACGAATATATTACGTATCAACTTATTATATAGCATATTAGCTTATTGTCTCTTCTGGAAAAGCTGTACTTCTAAATTACATAACTAGCGTTGCTTAGCTATTATTCCTTTTAGTGCATAAAGTATGACTTACCGTATCATTCTGAAAATATCTCAAGAATTTATTCTTGTATAATTCCATTAGACTATCTATAAGTGAGCTGAAATGAAAATAAATTATAAAGTAATTTCATAAATTGTTTAATTTCTTAAATTAAATGATACCAATTCTACTTCACTTCCTAGCACTTTGAAAAATAAACTTTAAAATATCTCATTTTAACTGCGAACATGTAAATGAAACCAACGCGAAGAGCCATGAATTTATTCAGTCAATCGAAGATAAATTAATTTAAGAGTTACTCCAAATGCATTTAAAGTTAAGATGAAGTGGTAGCAAAATGAAAGTATTGTCAATAATTCATATGCAGTACTCATTAAAATAACAATACTTTTCATGACTGTAAGTTGTCTATTGTGCAGCCAAATTTATTCAAGTTTGGTTTATTTTATGCTAGGTTATAATACTGATATTGCAAGTAAATATACATTTTTGGAATGCGTATGCATGACTTCCTTTATACTGATAAGGACCACCATCCACAGTCTATCGAATTTGAAAAAAAAAAGGCCTATTGAAATTTGGCTTTTTCGCGATTTTGGACAGCCCTAGCTCTGAAACTATGCACTTTTCGCCATAGGTCCAAATGAACTTTTTCTCTTAGTTTGATGTGAGGAATCATCTCTTACAGTTTGTCGGTATAGTTCATTAACACCGTATACATACATACATACATACATATATATATATATATATATATATATATATATATATATATATATATATATATATATATATATATATAATGGCCGGATCCAGGATTGTTTGAGGGGGTGCACCAGTAACTATCAAACTAAACAATCATACTGAAACTCTTCAAAGTGATATGTGACAATATTCTTTACCCCTAACAACACTGATGCATAGAACGGAGGAAAGTATTTTAAAGAGATCGCAAGTGTTATGCAGGAAAAAATGCTGTTCTCTCATCCTGGCATCTGTTTTCTTCCGCACTTGTCAAATGTTATATTGTTTTGCTTGGTGAATCCCTTTCCTTCAACCTTTAGAAAATCGACTTAAAATATTGCTTTTGCAAAGCTCTGAAAGTCTCAAACGGAAACATGATGGCACAAAGTTTCGGAAAGTGTAGTTATTTTCACTGCTAGCTTTTCATTTTAAATAGTGTATATTTACAACGAAGGGGGGTGAACATGCACTTTTGCACTGCCCCTAAATCCAGCCATATAGGCGTATAGATAGATAGATAGGTAACTAAGAAAGTTCTGTCGCTTTATGTGGAGATCTGTCTTCAGTTACACCGTGAACTTGCGTAAGGACAGAGTGAACATGGGATCTCCACAGACAGTCACAAGGGCGTGTATGCTATACCAGTTCAAACTGCGGTCAAAGACCGCTGCAGCGGGGCGGAAGATATGACAGGCCTTTGATGAAGGTGTCGTGACTACGCGGACAGTGCAGCGGTGGTTCAACCAGTTTAAAGACAGTGATGAAACACTCGAAAACGCACCACATAACGGAAGACCAACACATGTACAAAATGAAGATCTTCAGGCGGCAATTGAGGCGAACAGTGGCCAGATATGTGAGGGACTGTGGCTACAATTCAGTGTGAGTGGAGAAACCATTCGGCAGCACCTCTATCAACTTGGAAAGCACTACAACTTTGCTCGATGGCTCCCACATGATTTGACTCTATGCCAGAAGGCAATGCGAGCAGACTCCCATGTTTCTTTGCTGTCTCGTCTGAGGAAGAAGTCATTTCTGGACAGGGTGCCGACATGTGCTGAGAAGTGGGTCCTGTACGAAGCTCCACGGCGCCATCATCATTGGTTAGCGTCCCATGAACCAGATCCAAAACAGCCCAAACCAGCACTGCACCAGAGGAAGGTCCTTTTGTGTGTTTGGTGGACTTGATCGCGGCATCGTGCATCGGGAACTGCTACCAGCTGGTCAGAGCATCAATGCAACTCTGTACTGTCAAAAGTTGAACCATGTTCAAGAAAAACTCAAAACTCTGGAGCCATCACTTCTGAATCGCAAAGGCGTCCTCTTGTTGTATGACAATGCTAAGCCCCACGTGATTAGGATGACCCGGGACACCATTCCACGCCTTGGATGGGAAACACTCGTGCATCCACCATACTCCCCGGACATTGCATCGTCCGATTATCACCTTCCGTTCCTTGGAAAATCATCTTAGAGGATGCCAGTTCAAATTCATAGTAAAGATGCAAAATACACTTGATACCTCCTTCGCTTCACGACCCATCACGTTGTACCGCGATGGAATCCATAGCCTAGAACGTTGGCAGAAGGTCATCGACGCTGATGGGAACTATTTTTGATCGCCCAGGTACGTCTTAGCTGACATATCGATATTCCAAGATGGTGGGTGAAAAAGCGACAGAATTTGCTTGGTTACCGATATATATATATAGTGGCGGATCCAGAATATGATCAAAAGAGAGGCTAAACAATAGTTTGCAGTTTTATCCAGTGTAAAGCAGGATGAAGCCCATTTTATCCAGTGTACACTTGAGGGTCAAGGGGAAATATAGCCCCTATATTCCCCCCTGGATCCGCCTCTAATATATATATACTACAATATTACAGTTCAATTTTCTCCTCTCACTGGAAAAAAATGCAGGGAAAAAGAGCCAGACTTAAATGAAATTCTTAAGGATCTAGTATAATTTTTTCGGACTTAGTCTCTGGAAGCCAATCCCACTTTTCATGACCAGAACTTACATTATTTTTTGTAGGTCTCTGGAAAAAACAATCCCACCTTTCATGACCAGAACTATACAAGAATTTTTGTAGTTTATAACTCAAATATTAGATTGTCTGTACTATTGTGCATATTTCCTCTGGTGATGTGCAAAATAATAGACTATAATAACATAAAAAGACAATTGAATTGCAAATCAGATATCTTTCTCTTATCATTAAATATCTTTGTTCTGAAAATAAATTTGTGTGCATTATGCAGGACAACACAGGAAATGTGTTATCTAGCATAGAAAAACTAAAATAATAATTATAATCAGGCATTGAAATCTCAAAAATTAGATTTTCTCAACTCTACCAGTTGATCTCGATTGCTTCGTTGTCTGGCCACCTAAATATAAGAAGTACAAACTTGAATAAATAACGACCTTATCTCTCTCTCTCTTTTTTTTTTTTTTTTTTTTTTAAGTTGTTGTCAAACTTTCAATTACATATTTTAGAGAAATAATCAAGATACTTACCCTGGATATTCTTCTGAGTCGAGGCAAATTGTACTTCCTCTCGCACAATCAGGTGTTTCTTCTTTAATTGTAGGTAGAAATCGCCTGTCAGGGAATACTATTTTTGATTCAGTAGACGGCATTGTTGAATTTTTCGATGGCGCGGTTATATCACTAGGAAAAGGTGTGACCTGTGCCTTGTTTATAATTGTTTGAGGTCCATTATTTCTGTTCTTGTTGTTAGAAGTTGATTGTTGTATTGTCGCAGCACCTGGAGACTGAAACCTATTATCGACTTCATGAGTAGAAACAGAATGTGTATTTTCTTTGTCAGGTCTTTTTGTAGACTGATGAGTTCTGTGTGGATATGAATGATGTTTGACATTACTGTGAGCGGAAGGTCTGTAAACTGAAGTTTGTGTCTCAGGTCTGTGAGTGGTTTGAGAATGTCTGTGATTGTGTGAAGAATGAGAACTGGAACTTTTCCTATTACCGTATGAAACAGTTGAAACATGACCATGCTTCTGTGTTTCGTGATGATGTCCACTCATTATGGAATGTTGATGCTTTCTCTGATTCGTTCGTTCTGGTGACACATCTTCGAACGAGTCTCTAGTAGGTGTCCTTCGAGTTGTTTGTGATTGTGAGCTGTGATGGTGACTTGATACCAAGTGTTTTTCTGGTCCTACAGTATGTACACCTAAATTACTCATATAATCATGTGCACTACTGGTAGAATTGAATTGCTTCTTGTTTGTTACTGTTCTTTCGGTTGGAATATGATGATTTTCTGAAGGAAAGTAGTTATTTACACCAGACGTTCTGCTGTTTCCTTCAGGTAAATTTCCAATATGGAGGGAGGAAGTGTCTTGCTCAACACGCCGCCTAGTTTCTACATGGCCTCTTGTAGTCAAACGCGAGCTTGTTGTTCTAGTTGTTGTTGAAGATGAAGTTTGAGATACTCTAGTTTGAGGTGGTTCTGTAGTTGAATATTTATTGTCCTTTCCTGTTGTTGAAGCTTTCGTGTCTTGAGAATTTTGAGTGTGTCGATCTGTCGGATGGTATAAACTCAACAAGCTTGTGCTGGGTGTGTGATATCTTCGATTGGAATTATGTTGAAAGCCAAATGGGTTCCAACTTGATGAACGTGAAGGTGAAAAATGCGATGGATATCCAATGAAGCCCTGAGGATTTGCACTTACTTGTAATATCTGTTGTAATAAAACTACCTAGAAGAGAAAAACAAATAAACATTACATAAACTCTCAATTACATTAATGTTAGTTAAAATTACAATATGAAATGTTGACTGCATAATGGTAAATTACAAGGGAAGCACTTAAGATTTGTACTCTTGAATAAGAAACAAATTTCTCTAATTATTTTTGTTTTTATCTAAAAATCTCAAATGTGCACATATTTTCCCACAAGCTATAAGGTAGCATTATTATATATGCCTACATTTCGTTGTTAAAAAAAGTTTTTAACGTACTTGTTACTATAATCAACGGTAGAATTACTTCCTTATCACTAGGACTCGGATTTCTAGCAAATAAAATCTTTGAAAATGCATGCCTTTATGTCTTAAAAATGGCCAAATATGGCCTAAGTATTTAAGAAAAATTTCTAACAAAATTTTCATTTTGGCAATTCATTAAGACATTTATGAAATTAATTTGTTTTGAATAAATATTCTTAAGCTCTGAAGAATCGATTGTAACATATCGCGTATCTCATAAATGTTAGGGTTATGTGAATAAAGCTTGAGCATTATCTAAAAATATCGGACAAGGTGTTTCGTAGGAATAATCAGACAAGGTGTTGAGAGATTGTATGAGCAAATAAAGACGTTAGTATGAAATATAAATAATGTGTATTTGTATTGATGTCGGAACGGAGTCATAAGTGGCTGAAGCTATTTATATGTTACGGAAAAAAGAGCTGTGTGGCAATTTATATTTTGGGTTGATAAGCTATATGTGGCTGTTGATAATTAGGTTGAAAAGCCAAGTGTGGATATTGTTTTGTTAGATGATGAGCCAAGATATTTGGCTTTTAATAATTTAGTGGCTTATGGTAATGCCAAGTGTGGTCATAGTTATTGTAATAATTTTTGAGATACAGGAAGGTTCCTGCTTAATTGGGCGTAGTGGTATAAGTCAATTAATGGTTAAGAGTGAAAAGAAAGTAGTATCGTAAGTAGATTCTAGTAGATTTGGGAAGTTAATTAAAGTAATACCTTGCTTTGTATAAAATATAAATTGACTCTCGAACAAATGGCGTAGTCAGTAGGATAAAGAATCTACGTTGAAGGTTATAATACAAACACACATTATTTATATTTCATAGTAACGCTCTTCATTTATTCATACAATCTCTTAACACCTTGTCTGATTATTCTAACGAAACACCTTGTCCGATATTTTTAGATAATGCCAAAGCTTTACTCACAAAACCCTAACAATAATGAGAAAAACTAAATGGTCTTCTCCTCGTTGCATATAATGACAAATATATTTATGAGTGGAAGTTTCTTTAAAATATTACCAAAATTATGCTTTTATTTCACTTTACGCCCAAATAATACCTAAAACTAAAGTATGGTTCAAATATGTATTTATATTATCAATAAAAAAAATTTGTGTTCAAAACAGTCAAAAATGTATTTCTGTTTAATTAAAATGTGAAGAACAAGTCAGGATAAAAATATCACAAGAAAACATAATTGTGAAAAATACAGCCAAGTTCTCGTACATTTATCAATTTATTGCGCTAGAAAAAGAATGTAGATCTCAAACGATGCACAGTTATGTCGAAATTCGGAACTCTGAATATGAAATTTGGAACTTTAGTGCTGAGAACAAGTTGTCAGGCGAAAGCCTCTCGAAGTGATATTGTATAGAATTTGTTTTCAGCACTAAAATTGTAGTAAATTTAATTTTCCAATTTTGGTATTTTAATAAAACGCCATCGTTTCAGAATACTTACACAGAAGCGTTCAATAATGAAAATCTTAAAAATTCCCGTTTCACTGAAATCCGAAAATTGAAAAGATTTTTAGTGCTAAAAAAAAAAAAAAAAAAGTACTACGCCGTATCGCCTCGAAAGACTTTTGCCTAACAAGTTGTTCTCAGCACTAACGCTGCAAATTTCATATTCCGAGTTCCGAATTTCGATATAATTGTGCATCGCTTCAGGTCTGTATACTTTTTCTAACCAAACAAAGTGGCAAATGTACGAGAACTTGGCTGTATCTTTTACATTTATGTTTTTGGTGATATTTTTATCCTGATTTCTTCTTTACATTCTAATTAAACAGAAATATAGGAGTAGACAAAAAATCTAAAAACACTTAATACAGAATACGTAAGTTTGGCCCTCCATTGTACATGTGTCATGTGGACCTTCCGTCAGCAGTAACACGTTCACCTGTGAGTGTCGTGGTGTGAAAATGGTGCGGTAAAATGGACGACCTGACAGACTTCCAAAGAAGCATGATCGTTGGTGCCCGGCTGGTTGGAGCTTCAGTGGCAACAGTGGCGAACATTGTGGGGGTGTCGAAAGGCACTGTGTCCAACGTCACGAGGGCATGCACAATTCATGGGCAAACGACGTCTGCAAAGCACAACAGTGGTCGAAAGACAATCCTGTCAGATAGGGACCGGACGGCATTGAAACGGATTGTAGCAGCTAAAAAGAAGACCACTGCAATGAAAATTACGTCTGAACTCAATTCCGGCCTACAGAATCCAGTATCATCGAAAACAGTGCGACGGGAAATTTATAAAATGAAAATTCATGGCAGGGCCGCTATCGCCAAACCCCTGGTCACAGCAGTAAATGCGAAGAGGCATATCCACTGGTGCAAGGACCACAAGGCGTGGACTCATGAGCAGTGGAAACACTTGATATGGTCCGATGAATCGACCTTCACCTTGTTTCCAATAACCTGTCGTGTTTACGTGTGGAGAATACCGTCGCAGGCCTATGATACAGACTGTCTGCTCCCAACTGTAAAGCATGGGGGTGGTTCTGTTACAGTACGGGCAGTGATATCGTGGTTTTCTGCAGGTCCCATCATGCCCTCCATGGAATGATGAATGCTAAGGCATTTGAGGCCATTTTGGGGGACCAGGTTCCACCCATGGCCCAAATATTGTTCCCTGATGGTGATGGCATCTACCAAAATGATTTGGCACCCTGTCACGCTGCAAAATCGGTGAAAGCATGGTTTGAGGAGCATGACCAGGTTGAGAAGCATGACACCTCCCCTGGGTCCCACAATCACCAGATCTGAACATCATTGAGTCATTGTGGTGTGAGTTAGAAAGGCGTGTTCGGTCTCATTACTCTCCACCAGCATCCCTTAGGGAACTGGAGCATGTTTTGGAGGAACAATGGTACAAAATTCCACACACCACGATTCAGAAGCTGTATACGTCCATTCCACGTCGGATCCAAGCTGTTTTGAATGCAAAAGGAGGCCTCACACCATACTAGGTATGATTTTCACACTTTTGCAAACATTTTAAATTTTTTTGGCCAACCACTGTATACATATGAATCGTTGTCATAAATGACGTAACAATGTGTAATTTTGAACATGTCTCCCTAATTACCTTCTTAAATGTGAATGTTTAGATTCCGGACTTCCCCTCCCTCTCTTTCTGTTCCACAAATCCTACATTTGCGGCAAATTCCGAAGAACCTTATAGATTTTGGATCAAGTAACGTAACTATAATGTAATTCTGAACTTACCCCCTAATTTTCCCCCTTGCATGAGAAAATTTCCAGTTTTCGGATTTCCACTTTATTTGTGTCTTAATTCTTACGTTTGTACCAAATTTTAAGTTTCCATGTCTATTAGAAATATCAGTAGATTTTGAATTACGTGACGTAACTACACTGAGAAAAATCAGTTCTCCGGACAGCGGTATATTGTACAAATGTACGAAATCCTCTTGCTTACTACAGAAATCAGTACGGAGCATACGTTATCCGTATGCTACATAGGCACTGCCCATAGATGTTACATCATGCCGTTACAGGATGTCTGATATTTAACAGTCTTCCTTACAGTGGCGGCCGGTGGATTGTGGTTTCGGGTGTTGCAGTACGAACGGTAAGAGACAGAAGATATAAAGTTGACTTATTGACTAGTCAGCATAACTTTAGATGCAAATGCTATGTGACATGTTAAATTAAATAAAATTCTGTTTTTAAAAAATAAAAAATGTAGAACATTTTATCCGATTAATCACCTTAATTAATTAGTAAGTTCATTCCCCTCTCTTTGATTGGAGCAAATCTGTCTAATACATGCTGGTTGAATTCTGGTATTCTTATTGTCAGATTTTTTTCGATGGAAAGCATAACCAATGGTGATAACATTTCTCAGGACATTCAATTGCTTGAAAGTGTCAATTCTTCTCGTATGGAAAAAAAAATTTCGTCTTTTGCTGACGCCATAGGTACAGTTAATATTAATTTCAGAAGCTTTGTAGATTCACTAATTTTTCTAGATTATTGCGAACAATTCATTCTAGCAAACTCAGTCCCTGACAGTGATCCGAATTCCTCTTCAACGTTGACTGAAGAGAGTTCGTAGCAGAGATTAGTGTTATAAAAAATGTACATTGAACACACTTTATTCACCGTTTATCCAGGAAAATTTAAAATAAATTTGGAAATGTATCTGGTGCAAACAACACTACTGCCATAAGATATCCTGTAAATTTAAACTGGATTTTTTTCGAACACTCTCCTGAATTGCCCTTTGCTTGTTTTGTCTAAGCCTTAATTGCAAATTTTTCCTCAGTTGAAAGCTGGTCAATGTTTTTTGTAAGTTATTTACAGAAGTCATGGTGTGCAATTCATTCAGAATTTGTAGGTTATTTACAGAATTAAAGCACACACAATAAAATTAAACCTAATAATTAAAAACCAAAACAGCCGATACAAAAGAGGTACTGGTATATGAATTCCGAATGTCACATATTCATACATCAACACACACATGTGCGTAAAAGAAAACAACTACATTCCAGATCACCCGTCTTGGTTGTTACGCAATGTACGATGAACACAATATACTTCCACATGAGGCGAAACAATGCTTACCAATGTGGTATGTTCTGGAAAGAAAACCTCGAAACCCGCCAGATGAAGGATCAGTATGTAACAGAAGCCAAAAATCAAAGAACATCAAAACAAACAGCACTGCCACTTCTACACCCAGAAATGTTAACTGGGAGGGGCCCAAAGTATTTGAGGGAGGTGCAATACGTCTACATAATATGGAACTTGTCTTATACTGCACCCGAAAAGACGATAAGTAATTCTTACTTACTGTCACCTATAGAAAAACTGATAGAATGATTATTTTTATAAGAAAAGAAAGACTACATGATGAGGTGTAAAATAAAATATTTAGCCTACATCAATCATTTCTCTGTTAAACAAGTATAGTTCGTTAAGAAAATCTACATATGTTAGTCGAGTTTCGAAATTTTTGGGAGGTCCGGACCCGGTGGACCCTCCTCGTGGCTATGCCCCTGAGCATTGCTAACTAGTCCCAAATTCAATCTGGCGTTTCCCATCAAACAGTTTTATGTGGAAAGTTATCAAGATTATAAAATACACTTATTTTATAAAAGAAATATGTTTATACTAAAATACTATCCCCAGAGGGGAAGGGGGAGCGATTCTACATACTGACTTATTAATATTTGATTCACAAATTACTGTAGAAGAAGCCTTCATTATCAATGTAAGCTAAGAATTAACTTGTAAATGCGGGTCTACTTTCATTTGTTTTCTCCTCTACTAGATATTTTCTTTCTTATTTTGTAATTCTGCAATCACTTTTTTTTTAATTGTCATTATATTGATTTGCTTCAGTATAGTTCCGTAATTTAAAAATATGAATGCATAAAAACAAATTCCATTTGTTAATTGCTAGTAAAAGAAAATTCAGAACTCTTATTTAGCGCGAAAATCCTTCTCGTTCACTGGAAACCGTGCTGTGTTGCAGAAGCACTGCAACGACCAGTCCCTTTAACTTCCGAGATATGGGAAAGGAGACTTAACATTTGCTCCAATTGCCGCGCTGAAGGAATCTGGTCGTTGTATGCTCGCTGCAACACAATATAAATTAGAGACTCTGTGACGGATTATTTTTCCCTTTTTAAAACGGATTAACGGAACGGACAGTTACAAAAGTAAAAAAATATGTTATTTAAAGTGTATATATGCGAGTATTAAAAAGTATTTTTGGGTAAACGTCCCCTGAACGGGACGTGTTATCATCTGCATGATCTTCAAATACACTCTCAATATTTAATCAGGTTTCTAGCCTCAGCAAGCCATTATCGCACTTCACATCTCTTAACAACTGGTGTTTCATGGTTGAATGAATTTTCTCTTTTTCCTGAAATCAGCATTGCAACCTTCTGTCTTAAGATAAAAAAGTTTAACAGAATAAGGAGATATCACTAATAAATTTGATTTCGAGAGTACACTAAGTAATACGAAGTACATCGCACATAATCTTATTATTAACTTCCTAGTAATGATAAGAGACAAGACTTGAAACTTAAGGCTTTTATAAGATTCAGGAGTAGTAGTTAACTCTTGCGAGTGACATCTTTCTAGACCATCTTCTCGAATGTGAATCAGTTTTATCAAAAACGACTCAGCTGATTCTGCTTATATTTCATAAATAAATATTTAAATCCAATAACCCAAGAATAATGTGTAAAACAAATTCTTATATAAAAATATGCAGGAAAGGTAATTTCCTGTTAGGGCTGTTTTTTTTTTTTTTTTTTTGTGTGTGTGTGTGTGTGTCTAATACGGCATGCGATTTTATTGATACTTCCTTCAACTTGCAGAAATATAACTGTTTGGGATTGCAATACATCAAGTTTACGTGAGGTAAAAGGAGAAAATTCTACCCGATGTTGCACGTTTGAACATGCTCATACAAAATAATTTTCCAGTGAAACCTACCGAACAAATTATTCGATTTTATTAAAATATGTTTACAGTTATCTTCTTTATCGCATTCAAACAATCCTCACTTGCTGCGATTGAAAATAGTAGGGTAAACGGGAACAAATACCCCAGACTTTGGGATTTCCATATTTTAAATAATACAATAAGAAAATAATTTTCTGTAAAGACGTTCGCCAAAATTGCTAGATTTTGTCATAATAAAGAGTATAGTTTGTTTATAGCTTAACAAGCATCCTAATGCATGTAGTTAAAATAGATCAAGGCCCCCTTATTGTCCCGATATTCTGAAAGTTATTTCCGCGATAACTTTCGTGAAAAATATTCGCTTTTGAACAATGTAGTATATACATTGCTTGCGATTTAAATTAGTGAAGAATGGGGATAATCCTAGGAAGGTCATTCCGCTGGCACTTGAAAGTCTCTTCAATGGTAACTTTCGTAAAGAAAAAAAATAAAATAAAATAAAATAAATAAAAATAAAATAAAATAAAAAATGGAATATGTGCATTGTAGTATGTTATTTCGGATGCCTCAAATTTGCCACAATTTCCTTGAGTTTAAAATTTTCAAGCCATCTTTCAAGTCTTTTTTTCCTTTTTCCGCAGCGCGGCTATATGAGACTTGGACGTACAGTTTAATGTCGAATCCGAACCACTATCATTCAATAATCTACCGGGAATCGGAACCGGGGCCTCGTCCACCTAAAGGGCGCGTGCTAGTCATAGACCAGCTGGGAGGGCTTTCCATCTATAGATGTAGCCAAAACTTTTCGTATGGGTATGCACAAAGGTAATTAATTCATATTCTCCATCTTACTATAACGTTCTTAAGTGCTCATTTGATGTACCTTTAAGTGGATTTCGAAAACATAAAATGTTATTTTAAGGAATCACTCCCTCTCCTTTGGCCTAGGCGGCATAATGTGGGACGTTAAACTGAATGAATGATGACAAAGGGACCTATATTTCCCCTGCAATTTTTAACTTTTAAGTACGTCAATGTAGTGCTAATAATTTATACACTACCATTACACTGCCAGTCCTAAGCCTGGATAAAGTGTGAAGGGCAGTTGACATTGCGCCTCGAGGCTGTAGCCTACTTAGTACAACCTACTAGTAGACAGCATATAATTTATCGTGACATTTTATAAATGACAATATCGCATGTTATAAATTCATGTGGATATTCTAACCAGCAGTATTTTGCCTAGGATGTGCTAACACACTGAATAATCTCTTGAAGAAACATCCAAATTTAAGGCGCCAACACCTGGAAATCTCCCCCCCCCCCCTAAAAAAGAGACTGTTTTAAAATGTTAAATTACACTCGAATATTAATCTAGCAAACAGTAGGAAATATTTTTCATACTACTACTACTACTACTATTATTATTATTATTATTATTATTATTATTATTATTATTATTATTATTATTATTATTACTATTATTATTATTATTATTATTATTATTATTATTATTATTATTATTATTATTATTATTAGCATCGCCGATTTCCTTCTGAATCGGTCTTATTGTTTTTAGTTTAATGTTCCATGATTATGCTTTGAGGCAGTGGTATAGAGAGGGAGGCTCACCCAGCTCGATCCCCCCCCCTCCCCGTTAGTGCCGTAATATCGAATATGATTTTGTATTATTATTTGTGATTCCGATGTTTTGACTTTTTTTAAAATATAATTTATCATCACAAATGTATTTTAAAGTCATGTTCAAAAGAATAACTTCTTCATTATTGATTGATTTTAAACTCAAGGAAATTGTGGCAAATTTGCGGCATCAGAAATAATATACTACAATTCATATATTTCATTTTTTTCTTTCTTTACGAAAGTTACCATTGAAGAGACTTTGAAGTGCCAGCGGAATGACCTACCTAGGGTTATCCTCATTCTTCACTAATTTAAATCGCAAGCAATATATATACTACATTGTTCAAAAGCGAATACTTTTCACGAAAGTTATCGCGGAAATAACTTTCAGAATATCGGGAGAATAAGGGGGCCTTGATCTATTTTAACTACATGCATTGGGATGCTTGTTAAGCTATAAACAAACTATACTTTTTATTATGACAAAATCTAGCAATTTGGCGAATGTCTTTACAGAAAATTATTTTCTTATTATATTATTTAAAATATGGAAATCCCAAAGTCTGGGGTATTTGTTCCCGTTTACCCTACTATTTTCAATCGCAGCAAGTGAGGATTGTTTGAATGCGATAAAGAAGATAACTGTAAACATATTTTAATAAAATCGAATAATTTATTCGGTAGGTTTCACTGGAAAATTATTTTGTATGAGCATGTTCAAACGTGCAACATCGGGTAGAATTTACTCCTTTTACCTCACGTAAACTTGATGTATTGCAATCCCAAACAGTTATATTACTGCAAGTTGAAGGAAGTATCAATAAAATCGCATGCCGTATTAGACAAACAAACACACACACACACACACACACACAAAAAAAAAAAACAGCCCTAACAGGAAATTACCTTTCCTGCATATTTTTATATAAGAATTTGTTTTACACATTATTCTTGGGTTATTGGATTTAAATATTTATTTATGAAATATAAGCAGAATCAGCTGAGTCGTTTTTGATAAAACTGATTCACATTCGAGAAGATAGTCTAGAAAGATGTCACTCGCAAGAGTTAACTACTACTCCTGAATCTTATAAAAGCCTTAAGTTTCAAGTCTTGTCTCTTATCATTACTAGGAAGTTAATAATAAGATTATGTGCGATGTACTTCGTATTACTTAGTGTACTCTCGAAATCAAATTTATTAGTGATATCTCCTTATTCTGTTAAACTTTTTTATCTTAAGACAGAAGGTTGCAATGCTGATTTCAGGAAAAAGAGAAAATTCATTCAACCATGAAACACCAGTTGTTGAGAGATGTGAAGTACGATAATGGCTTGCTGAGGCTAGAAACCTGATTAAATATTGAGAGTGTATTTGAAGATCATGCAGATGATAACACGTCCCGTTCAGGGGACGTTTACCCGTATTTTTTTCTGTTCTTTACTCCTATTGATAATATTTTTTTCTTGAAATACCTTGGGTCGTTGCGCAACGCTGCAACACTAACATTAGCCGCCACTGCTTCCTTATATTACATACATATATGTATGTTACCTTCGTCAGCTGTATGTTATATACGTATGTGAGATCCTGACCACCTATATTGTTTCATACCGAAAGTACGTATAGATGGAACAGTTATACGGGAAGTATTATAAAACGTGCGTTTTCAGATATAAGTCCGCTGTACGTTAAGTCCAAAAACTACAGGAATTACACATGTAACCTACCTTTTTAAGTACGCCATCTACAATTTTTTTTTCTCAGTGTATATGAAACATTTCCCTGCTCCTAAGTTCCCTCTTTGGAGAGAGAAATTTCTAGTTTTCAGATTTTCCTTCATTTGTATCATAAATTTTACATTTATGCCAAATTTTAAGCTTCCATGTCTGCAGGAAGTACTCTATAGGTTTTGAATCAAGTGCCCTTGCTCCCTTATTTTCCTCCTTGGAGAAGGAACTTTCCAGTATCCGGATTTTTCTTTATTTGAGTCATGGATTCTATGTTTGTTCCATATTTAAAGTTTCCATTCTACTGGAATTACCCTATAGGTTTTTGAACCATGTGACGTAATTTTGCTCCTACAACCCAAGTTTCCTCGCTACATGGGCAAATGTTCAGTTTTCGGGCTTTTCCTTTACTTGTATCACAAATACTTCGTTTGGACCAAATTTCAAGTTTCCATATCTACAGAAAGTATACTATAGGTTTTGAATCTCGTAAGATAATTTTTCTGTTGACACTTATTTTCTTCTTTGGAAGGAGTAATTTCAAATTTTTTGTTTCTCCCCTTTATTTCTACTGCAATTCCTACACTTGTGCCAAATTTCAAGTTCTATGTCTACAGCAAATGTCCTATAGATTTTGATGAGTCAGTCACTACCAAAATTTGAGTTTTTTTTTTTTTTTTTTTTTTTTAAATTCATGATATTCTATCTTGTAATCGGTTTAAGCTAAGTATTCGAATTTTATATACGGCATGGCCTGGTGCAGGTTAATGATGCACCAAGTATCGTTGCACTGTCTTCATGGAAAGTGAAATTATGGATGATCGAAAAATGTCTTTAGTTGTTTCATGTAACTATACTCATGGCGCGTTCCAGCCAGAGAATCTGGATTGGCATTGCCGTGCGCCTTCATGATAGGTCGCTGAAATCCAAGCCCTACTTATCATCTTCCTGTGTTTCTTTTAGTAGTTAAAAGGGGAAGCATATTGTGAATCCATGAAACTTCAATGTACAACTTAACTTGTATATAAATCCAAACATATATTAATATAGGTCACAAAATGCATATCAGTTCTTACATTAAAAAAAAAAAAAAGTCTCATTATGACTCTATGTATAGGAGTAATGGTGGGTAGTTTGGAAAATAAAATTTCATTCTTAAGCGAAGTTCTAAAGTTATGTGGAAGAAGTGCAAGATGGATTATGACGAAAATTGTAAACGGGCAGAATGAATGTGTTACACCGTATAATCCAAAGAATAAAATCGCAAGACCTAAGATATAAGTAGAGAGGGGGGGGGGGAATATGAAACTTCATATTTTATATCATGCGTCGTAGGGTCTACAAGCATTTTAATATTTAATGATATGTCGAATCAAAATAACATGTTTCAAATTTTCTTATTTCAAAAAATTTTGGCAAAAATTTCATATTTAGTGTCAATTTTGTTATTTCTTGATATTCTATATAATTACGTAATATGCCCAAATTAATCTCTAACTTCGTTGAACTCAGTGAACTAGCATTACCACCAAAGATTAACATTCTTCCCCTTCCCTATGTAGAAGAGGAGATACCTTTCATACCTGGTCAACACCGATAGACTGAAGACCATCTTCCGGTTATAAAGCCTACATATTGGTGGAGTTGGCTCCCCTACCGAGTAAGAGTCTACCAGCATCAGTAATAATAGTAACGGAGCGTCGTTTTAAGGTAAGCTCATATCTCAAGTTTGGTGCCAAAATCCGTCCCAAATCACTAGCTACCGAACCCTAATGTATGACCACAATCTGAAAGACCCAACCAATGAGCTGGGAATTAACACGAAACTAGGGAGAGATAAAAATCCCAGTACCGCCTACCTCACGTTATGGTTATGAGGTATCACCTGCACTATATTGGAACTAATGATTCGTGTAATCCTAATACTTGGGAGTAGGAAGAATCTCTCCTTCCCCGACAGGGCTGAACGCAAACTTAATAAACGAGTCCAGGTTTTTCTTCTCTATATTAATTAGAAAATTCGAACAAAGGCGAGTATTTACAATACTTGTGTGCCTTGGTATAAAACTTACGTATACTCATAAAAATAGTATTACACATGAGACGAGAAGTGCCTTTTCATATTCAAGACGAGACAAGAATTTTCACTAACATTGTGTGTAACACAAGTTCACCCAAGTCTTACAAGTTATTTATTTATTTAACAATCACCAGATACAGCTCAGAGGCATTTATATGCGGTACTTGATATCTAACAACAACAACAATGGAAAGGATTTGGGAAGGTATCGGCCAGTGACTGTTTAGTAGGTACCATCCCGGCATTTGCCTGGTAGGACTGAGGAAATCCCTTGAAAACCAGGGTTTCAGGATGATCGGCAGCGGGAATCGAACCCACGACCTCCCGAATGCGAAGCCAACTCTCTACCACTTGAGCTACTTCGCTCGCACTTGAGCTTATTCTCAAACACTGCTTTAGAGTAACCTGATTCATTGTAAAATAATAATAATAATAATAATAATAATAATAATAATAATAATAATAATAATAATAATAATAATAATAATAATAATAAATTTAGCGATTTATGAACACAATGAAGAACATTTATTAACATTTTAAAATACGCAAGTTATTACACAATATACACCAATAATAAGAGCTCCTTCGTGGCTAAGCGGTCAGCATATGCGCCTTTGGCGTGGGAGACCCACTTTCGATTCCTGGCGGGAGCTCATATAGTTCGGATTACACACTAATCAGCAGGTCCACGTCTCATATAGATTTGCTTCTGAACGGGGTGTTAAACTCAAAATCAACACAACACCAATAATAAATGGTTAAAATGTTGTTTTATCATACCTTTCGTGGATGTCTCTTGACGAGAAAGGGCTCTGATTAACTTTTAGATGAATTGAAGAAAAAAATAAAAGCATAAATTTATAAAACAAGACAAGACGAGATCCTGGAAGGACTCTTTCTCGTCTCGGTTCTCAGCAAGCTCCTTCTCGTTTCATTTCGAAAATTTTTCGTCTCGTCTTGTCCCATAAATATCCAGTCTAATGTAGCTAAAGGGAAGACTGGATAACAAAAGTCTCAGATAGGCCGAAGTTTTATTAATTACTAGTTGAAAATACCCATGCTTCCCACAGTGGCTGTATTTGGAAGTCAGCGCCTGTAGGAGTATCACCATTGATCTCAGCGACCGCGAAAATCATAGATTTGATACTAATATGGGTCATTTTGGGGTATTTTATATGTCTCGGATTCCTCCCCCTCCCCGCTGACTCCCGGCCCACATTCAATTGTAACTAAATTTGCAAGTCATCGCTAATGGAAGTGTCACCATTGATTACAGCGACCGCGAAAACTATGGATTTGACACTAATATCGGTCATTTTGGATTACTTTTATATGTCTCGGTATCTCACCCCACCCATCCCGGTGACCCCCGGCCCGGAGCCGAATAGCGTGTATTTGGAAGTTTATGCGATCGGAGTTTCACCATTGATTTCAGCGACCGCGAAAACTATGAATTCGACACTAATATCGATCATTTTCTACTACTTTTACATGTCCCAGTAAACGCCCCCCTGAGACCCCAATGGTTTGAATTTTGACAAAAACGTTTAACTCTGGTCTGGAGTCTGAACCAAGGTATTCGTGACTAAAATTTGGTAACTCTCGGTCAATTTGTCTGGTTCCCTAGCCGGTTCCGGTAAACGCCCCCCCCTGAGACCCCCTGGTTCAAAATTTGAAAAAAGGGCTTCGTCTTGATCTGGGCCCTGGGCAAGGTACGCTTGACCAAAATTTGGTAACTCTCGGTTCACTCGTCTGGTCCCCAGGCCGCACACAGACAGACTCGCTATTTTATTTATATTAGATTAGACAGATGATAGATTAGATTCATTTCTTGCTTCACCTACACCATTAAAACCACACTTTTCATATCAAATCCCACTCTTATTAATATTTTCTGAGCTCTTATTGCAGACAAATACACTGCTGTTTATGAAAATTGCAACACCCAGAACAATGGAATTTATTCCAGAGATTAGGTACATGATAAGACACAAACGGTTAGAATTACAGAACTCTACATCACCTGTGACCTTGAAAAATCAGTATCGTGTGAATGAACCACGTGCTGTGATCATCACCTCTATATGTCCTGGTATGGAATCGAGAAGGTGCTAGAAATCTTCTCAGAGGATAATCTGCCACGCGGTTTGTATGCGAGTACACAAGGCATCTACGTTTGTCGGGCGGACTGTGACGAAGTTTACGCCCAACCATATCCCAAACATGCTCGAAGCGCGACATGTCAAGCGACCAGATAGGCCAGGGAAGTAGGATACCTGCCGTTCTGCGAAGAAAGATTTCTCATTCCTCACTACATGTGGCTTCGCATAGCCCTGCCGAAATATAGCTCTGAAGTTGTCTGTAGGTTGAGCATCACCCCAGGCTCTAAAACCTCACCAATATACCTATTGCTGTTGAGATTGCACTGTATGGAAGAGTTGCGATCGCATGTTGTAACCAATATGCACATCCCACACCATCACACTGGGTTTTTGTCCGCTATGACGCTTAACAATGCAAGCTGGCAGATTGCGCTCACTACGATATTGTCCTACGCGAATGCAGCCATCACTGTAGGACAGTTTGAAATAGGATTCGTCCGAAAGCTGCACATTTTGCCATCAGCACGCCAGGGTTGGTGTTCGCATGTCCTTATCAGTGTGATGCCTTTGTGGTTTCTTATCAAGGTGAGCCGTCGCAACTGTATGCAAGCCACCAGTCCAGCCTTCAGCAAATGACATCGAAAAGTCGACGCTGACATGGAAACATCCGTGACATTGCTCCAGCGTTGAGCTAACACTGTGGATGCCGCTCTCCGGTCCGTTATAACCATCTGGACAAGGCCTCTCATCTCGTGCTGTGGCCACACTGCGTGGTCCAATACCTGCTCGTCGCTTTGTACGACCCTCATCTGTCCACTGCTTGCATACACGCATCACTGTCGTAGCAGCATGTCCTTTACGAGCAGCAATTTAGAGGTACGACAAACCCGCCTTCAGGTTAGCCGATGATTCTGCCCCGTTCGAACTCACTCAACTACGTATATTGCGGCCTTTAACGTCGACGAGGCATACTGTCACTTGCATATCTGTTTCCACTTTGATTGATCACTATTCGCTGCCTCCCTTCGACATGCACTGATCTTGTGTGATACCACACTGATCATATACATATGTCTACGCCATTTGTCTGAAACTTTAATCAATTACTCCTACAACATCCTAACACATATTCGTAAGGTTTGAATTCATTCTGGCCATTCGTTCTCGGTATTGCAATTTTCATAAACGGAAGTGTACTTTATAAATATGTATTATGCATTTAAAATATTAGAAAAAAGGAAAATGCATTAGAAAAGGAAAAGACTCTGCAGCAATTTGTTTTACTTCAATACCTTGCACTTTTAAACATGTTTTTCTGTTTTGTTATTGTCACAACTTAACAGATTTACAAGCGTGGCCATAGATTTTCTGATGTAGGTTCTATTGACATTTTGACCAGTTGCCCGCTTGCACAGGCTTATTGTGGAGAGTTGAGATTTGTCCTATCTTCTTTTATTTAACAATAGCTTTCATACAGTATGCTACTTGACCCCCGGTTCAATTTGTAAATTTTGAGTTGGAGCCCGCCTGGAACCCTGCGAGTGCCCCGGGGACACAAATTTTTCCCTGTTTGTGCTGGGATCCCCACACTAATTTGATATGTATTCGCTGAGTTTCCTTACCCGACCGTTTCCGAAAAATCTGACTCGAAATCTGACTTTGTAATGTATAGTATGGAGCTCAATTTCTAACTTTTCACGCTTATATCTCTGCAACGGTTGCGATCCAGGATGTATCCCTTTTCGTGTTATGTTCTTTTGAGACAAAGTAACCAACGGCCATAGTCTCGACTCGAAGTTAGAGTTACACTTGGATAGGTTCCTTCGTTAGATAAAGTGATATATATAATCACTTTAAATATAAATAAGTGTTTTTTCTTATATATAATCTCTCTCAATCGCGGATTTAAACCCTGAATTCACCTTGCATACACCACTGATTGTTAGAAAATTTGAGGAATGGTTGCGAATAAAATTAGATGACGATTAACGTAATAGGTATATTAATAGGCTTAACGTATCCATTAAGTGCTAATTTTTACCGCATATGTGTAGAGAGAAAATTAGGTCGATTTGAATGAGGCTGATCATATTAAGTATAAAAGTAGAAGTGAAAAAATAAACAGGTGAGTAGTTTTTCGCACCTAGATAATATTAGACTTCCAAATTATGCCATGCATAAGTATCGAAAGGCTTATATCATTGATATTTTAGTCTCTCTATCTGTCAGTTTAACTGTCGACAGGTACCAAAGCATAAGCAGGAAGAGATACCAACAAGCTATATTTTGTAATCGATTCAACGTATTAAGAATAGGTTCACTCTCATTCATTAACCGTCTATTAAAACTCGAAGTGATAGAAATTAATCATTTCCGTTTTCAACGTTGATCACCAGAGATAAAAAAAAAAGTGAGTTTGGTTTCATAATGCGAATGTACGGTAGACTTCGAAACTATCGAATGCAATACTCAAACTTTAAAAATATGTTCCTTGGACGCTGAATCCATACCCTCCAAAAATGGATTTTCGTCACTTCCGGTTTGAATATATAGATAAAAGTCGAGACAAAACTCATCCTTTGTACGCTGAATCTGTGTCAAATAACCACTTTTAGATATCTCTTATCATTTTTGTTCTATGGAAATTAATATTAAAACTGGAAGTAGTAGTAAGTTTGAACCACTTCTGGTTCTCGTACAATGTTGCGGGTGGTGATGTTATATTCTCTTGAGACCCTGAATAGATTGCAAAAACACCTTGTTGCTAACTATTATCGTTTTGTGTTCTATGAGGATCAACATTGAAACCGGAAATTGTTGATTTCTATCATTTTGGGTTTGAATGTAAGATCAACGGGAGAAATGTGACCTATTCTTGGGATACTGAATGCATTGTTAAAAGTCTCTTCTTGATATCTTTTACTATGTTCGCTCTATTTAAATCAGTATCGAAACAGAAATTAATGTTAAATTTCAAACACTCCCGGTTTTGGGAACTCATTCGTGGCTAAGCGGTTCACGCACACGCCTTTGGCATGGAAGACCCGCCTTCGATTCCCGGCGGGAGTTCATGTGGTTCGGATTTCACCTTAATCAGTAGCTCCCGTCTTATATAGCCTTGCTGTCTGAAGCAACGTTAAACTCAAAATCAACTCAACTCAACTTCCGGTATTGGTAGAGTGTTGCGGTTGGTGGCGATATGTTCTCTCGAGATTCTGAATGGATTAAAAAAAATGATTGTGCCTATATAATGCCGGTTTTGCCCTATGATGATAAACGTTAAAACTGGAATGGTTAGTTTCAACCAGTTTCGGTTGGAAAAAATGGTTAACGGAGGAGATGGAACGTATTATTGGGGCGCTGAATCGATTGCAAAACACAGCTTCTCAATATCTTACCGTTTTTGCTCCGACACCTGCCCAAATGGCAAACGGACGGACAAACGCAGCCATTCTATAAGATTTCCGACACTTATGCATAACACAGTTTGAAAGTTTAAAAGCGAAAAGACATAGTTACAAGCGTTTTTCTTTTTCAAATCAATTCAGCCGGGATACTATCTTCACTCATATCTCTGTACTAAAACCGGAAATGGTAGAAATTTACCACTACTTCAAGTTCAATATTGATCCCCATAGAACAAAAACAGTAAGAGACAGCGACAAAAGAATTTCTGGAACCGACTCAGCGTCTCAACAACAGGTTCTGTCTAGTTCGTTAACCCTCTGTTCAAACCGGAAGTGTAGACATAAACCATTTCCAGTTTCAACGTTGAGGATCATAGAGAAAAAACGGTAAGGGGTATCGAGAAGCGATCTTTTAAAATCGATTCAGCATCCCAAGAATAAGGTACATTTCCTCCATTAACTGTCTATTCACACCGAAAATGATAGAAATTAACAATTTCCGGTTTCAGAACTGATCCTTTCCTTTAAAAAAAAAAAAAAACAATCAATTCAGCTTCTGAAGAAAAAATATACTATCTTCACCCGCAGCTCTGTACTAAAACCGGAAGTGGTTGAAATTTATTATTACTCTCATTTTGCTCAGCTCAATTGAGCAAAATCAGTAAGAAATATTGAGTAAGGGTTTTTGATATGTACACTCATGTCCAAAATGATTGTCGCATATCTATAACTGTCTTCCGGTAACAATTTAATTTGACAATGATGTTGCAGGGCACTGTTAATACTGATACTATGTGTATAATCGGGAAATGTATATTTGTGGTAAATTTCATAGGAAAAGAATTACAAATACGAAAATTAGAATGAGTAAAACAAAATGTTGCTAAATGGAGAAGGATGTTTTGTTTTCGTTTTATTGTTCTTATTTACTGCTCTTTTGACATGAAATTTGCCACATACATGTCTTTACCAACTATATACATACTAACATTATAAGAAATGCCGGGTGAATTCGTTATCAAATTATATTAGTCGTAGAACAACATATTTATAGACATGCGACAATAATTTTGGACATGAGTGTACAACGGACAGTCAAAAAGTTCTCGGAATTTTGTTGTAACTGTTTATTACTACAATTGGCACTTCCAGAACCCATATACAATTGTTCCACCGCTCCTGCAATTGGTGGAAATAGCGACGAAAAGTTTCTTTTGGTATCTTCCAAAGTTCAGCCGTCGCGTTGCTTTTAATCTCTTGCTACGTTGGTTAAACGAAAAAAAGCTAATTTTTAGCTTTGGGAAGAGCCAAACATCCGATGGTTTTTAACTGTTTTTAAAAGCAGATTTTCTCCAATTTGCACATGAACTTGATGTTTGCGCGTTACTCGATTTTTGAAATTGCGCTGACTGATCACTACTAGTGGTGGGCACAAAAACCGGTTTTTCGGTTTTCGGTTTTTAGAAAAACCGAAACCGGTTTTTGAAAATTTTCGAAAAACCGGTTTCGGTTTTCTTCAAAACCGGTTCGGTTTCCTCCGAAACCGGTTATCTGTTTTCTCCAAAACCGGTTTCGGTTTTTCACCTGATCCGGTTTCGCTTTTCTTCAAAACCGATTCCGTTTTTTTTTTCAAAATTTGTTCTATTTCTGACCAGAATGGTGTTTCGTTGTTTTCCGGAAACCGAATCCATTTCCACAGAAATAGTCTTGTTTTCGAAAAGTTTTCACCGAAACCAGTTTCGGTGAAAACCGAACCGGTTTTGGAGAAAACCGAAATGTCGTTTTTCGGGTTTCGGTTTTTATAGAAACCGGTTTTCGGTTTTTATAAAAACCGGTTTTGCCCATCCCTAATCACTACACACTCCTCCGTTTAGTTACACTATTCGTACACTGCCTGTTAAGACGTGTTCATACTTGTTAAATTCAGTATTAGGTAACCTAGGGACTGTATTGCCCAAGATTCATTGCGATTGCGTCACAAATGTCAGAACTACAACAACATTCCGGGAGCTTTTTGACTGCCAATTGTACTACTTGCTGTTTAAGTGTAAAATTCGCGAAGCTAAACTATACTATGCATAATAATGGGAAGTCTTTTAGAACGGCTATATTCGTCTGTCTGTTAATAGATATCAGAGCATAAACGGTAATAGATAGCGAGAAGCACTTAATTGAGTGGCATAATAATAGGTTCATCTCTATTCAATTCGAAAGTAGTAGATATCAACCATTTTTTTTTAAATTTTAATTTGATCACCGTACAGCAGAAATGGTAATAAAAAAGCGAGAAACTATTTTCTGCAGTCGATTATGCGTCCCAATATATTCTACCACCTCTCTTTCTCGCTTTAGTAAAACCGGAAGAGGTAAAAACCTGCTACCACGTCCGGTTTCAATGTTAATTTTCACAGAGTAAAACGGTAAAAGACTGTAGGAGAGTGCTTCCTGATATGGCTCCAGTGTCCCAAGGATAAGTTTTATTTCGGCCTTTTACCCTTAAACTCAGATCGAATATCTGCGATCAGTTTCAATAGTCATCATTATGAAAAAAAACGTTAATAGATGGCGAGTTGCAGTATATATATATATATATATATATATATATATATATATATATATATATATATTCAAATCTTTTAGTTTAACGTCCCACGATATGTCCCTCAGGCTCATGATTAAGTGAATGATGAAAAAATCGGTGGAATGACAATGTAGGAGGAAGTGGAAGTTTCTCGAGAAAACCCAGGGGCACGATATTGTCCACTGTAAACTTATTTGGCTGGGGATCGATTCAAGGACCTCATGCACCAGAGGTAAGCTCTCTACCAATGAGCAACCGTGTCCCCGACTATGGCGCAAATCTCAGGGAAGACAAGGGGGACATGTCCCCTCCAATCTTGGAACTGGGGGGACTGTCCCCTCCCAATAATCCTATTTGAAATGTGTTTTTGAGGGAAGAAATGGCATCATTTGTATCCGATTGCCACAAAGGAAAGAAGATGAAATTGATGTCTCCCCAGAATAAGCCTCAAATCTGCCCGCTTCCCAATATTGGAGACAATTCTGCTCTCCTGATCCTCCACAGCATTGTTTTTCAACTCCGTAAATATTTCGAACATACCTTAAAAAAAAAAAAAAAAAAAAAAGGTTATGAGAACGGTATTACCTGTCCCCCCAATATTGAAAACAAATTTGCGCCGCTGGTCCCCGATATATATATATATATATATATACACACACACACACACATATATATATATATATATATATATATATATATATATATATATGTGTGTGTGTGTGTGTGTGTGTGTGTATAGATAGATAGATTCAGTATAACAAGAACATGTTCTACCTCAGACTTTATTCCTCTATTCCAACCGGAACTACTAGAAATTCACCACTTCCGGTTTCATTATCAGTTTTCATGGAGCGAAAACAGTAATAGAGAACAAGAAATGGTTATTTGATATGACTTCAGAGATTCACGAATTAGTCAAATCTCTAACTTTATCCTTCTATGTATTACAATGGGACTTTATTTATAAATCCACTATTCTAAGTTTTAGTTTTGAATTCCCATAGTTTAAAAGTCTACTGTAGTTTCACAAGGTAAAACTAAAATTATTTATTAGTGAAATGTGAATATGATATAAATGACGGGGATGACGAAATATTTTGTAAGTCTTCAAAAGAGTTAAGAGCTTTCTAGGGGCTATTGCATTTCAGAGAACAAAAACGTGAATATTATGTATAAGCGCCAGCAAATAAATAAATAAAAGAAAGAAAAAAAACAAAGAAAAGATAGGAGGCTGCCTTTCGAAATCTGAATGTGGAGATGAATGAAAACAATTAGCTAGGTCGAATGGAAAACTAACCAGGAAGTGTTAGAAAGAGTAGGGCAGAAAAGAACATTACTGTATATAATTAAAAAAAAGAAAAGAAAAAGAAAAAAGAAAAGAAAAAGAAAAAGAAAGGAAAACTAGAAGTGCTTTTGTATTTTAAAGTTGAAACTAAATGAAATATGTAGTTCAAAGTCCAACGCTTATGCCCTGTAGGTTAAAGGGAGCGGATGATAATAAAACTGAACTATTATGAAAGAATTGGTGGAATGCGAATGTTGGGGGAAATGGGAGAACATCGAGAAAATCCACGGACATGGTTTACAATGTCTACCACAAACCCACGTCGCCTGAGATCGAGACAGGAACCGCTCACACCAGGCTCACCGTATTAGTCTCTTAGTTTACAATGGAGATGAATTTGTTCATGCAGAAGTTTGGAGTGTGACTTGAACCCAAAGCTGAGCGTTTTAGAAGAACATTAGTGTTAAAGCATGTAAAATTCTGATTATAAGATGTGGTGGACAAGCTTTTTCAAATAGTATTTGCAGTAACGGCCTTTACGTATGGCGAACTGGGCAACTGCCTGGGGCTCTTCACTTCAGGACAATACTTTTGATTTTTAAAACTTTATGGACAAGCGATTATGCGTCATTCGATAAAATTCTAGGTTATGTTTAAGAGTTACCCCTAAAGTTCCAAAGCTACAAAAAAGCAATTAAAACATTGTTAGGTTATGTTAGTTTAGGATAGGTTAAGTTTAGTTACTTTAAGTTAAGTTAGGTTACCCGGTAAGACTTTGGTTAGACTAGAACAGTGACTGGAACCAGTTCTCATAGAAGCTTATAAAAATTTAGTAGATTCTCGTCATTGTTCTTATATAATTCTGTAAAACTCAATGCGGAAATATCACATTCAACGCACCGATTCGACATCCTACACGACTACCATGCTGCTGAATCACCGAAACCTTCCGCATGTTGCAAATGTTTCCCACTTCTGCGTATCATTTCCTGAATTAAACATAAGTTTACTCCCAAGCTTAACACCTAAACATCACATAAGAACCCCAAATCATTGTTTCTAACCTCATCTCTCCTGTAAATTTTCCTAATTTTTATGAAAAACGGAAACTTAACGGAAACTCGAAACTTAACAAAATTCAACAGCTTAGAAAATCCCGAATAATCAAACCGATTATAGTTCTATAAGTAGCCCACCTGCACGACATAGACAAATCCACCATGAATAAAAAGCATTCCCATTATTGCTTTCATTTAAATATTTTGTGTAGTTAATATGGTTGCACTTCAATTTATCTTGTACTGTTTGTGTAATCAGTACCCATCAAGGAAGTGCTTTGTGACGTTATCAATACACGCGTTTTAACTCCGAGGAAGTTACGAAGTTCATCTACAGCATTAATCTGCCGCAGAATTTAGTATGAGATTAAATATACATACATATATATATATACAGGGTGGTAGGTAACTCCACCGACAAACATTGGGAGGTGATTCCTTATATGAAATGAAAGAAAAAAGTTCTAATAAACATGGTACGAAAAATGTCTCCTTTCAGAGTTATGAACCGCCGAAAATTCGAAAATTCATGTTTCGAAACGCTCTGCCTTAGAAACTACAGGACCGATCCCAAGCGGTTTAAGGAATTACAAAGGAACTAGTATGCGCTCTATCTAAATATCTATGTTCTACCGTGGTCCATTATCGGCGAAACGAACTGTAAAAACGAAATTGAGGTATAGGGATACTCCTTTAAGTACTAATGGCGCGTTCGTTTCGCCGATGACGGAGGATGGTAAAACATGGATATTTAGATAGATCGCATACTAGTTCCTGTGTAATTCCTTAAGCCGCTTGGGATAGGTCCTATAGTTTCTAAGGCAGGACGTTTCGAAGCATGATTTTTAGAATTTTCGGCGGTTCATAACTCTGAAAGGAGACGTTTTTCGGCCTGTGTTTATCAGAACTTTTTCTGATATAAGGAATCACCTTCCAAAGTTTGTCGGTGGAGTTACCTACGACCCTGTATATATAATGTCTTACCAACCCAATGGGAAAGTATATCAAAAAAATCGCAACTCCCTTCTGTGTTTTTTAAATAATATCTTTGGCAAAATCTTAGTGATTACTTTCCCAGTTTTCGTAACGTGCAATCCGCTTAGTTGAGTGTCTCAATCAGTGGCTGAGGGGGCACAGTAGCTTAGTAGTAGAGCGCTTACCTCTAGTGATGGGTCTCTGGTTCGATCCCCGGCCAAGTAAGTTTATGGTGGACAACATCGTGTCCGTGGGGTTTCTCGGGGTACTCCTGTTTCCTCCAACATTCTCAATCCACCAATTCTTCCATCATCCATGTCCCTTAGCCTAAAGGGACGTTAAACTGGAAGAGTTTTTTTTTTTTCAAATGCTGGCTGACGAAAACAAGAGAAAATCGCGAGTGGAAGTTCTGCTTGCTACGGAAAGGACATTCTTATAACGTTATGTTATACTGACTACTATTGTCACAATAGTTTCTGATTTTCACATTTATCTTACAGAACTCCTTCGTGACTGCATCGTTAGCGCGAGAGACTGGTTTGATTCCCGCTGTAAGTTCATGTGGTTCGGATTCCATTTAAGGATGTAGGTTTACTTTTATAGAGCTTCGGTGCTAAAAGGAATATAAAACTTGAAACCAACTAACCTATCTATTTACTCTGTAAACACAAGATGTTAAATATAGAAAAGAATTAACTAATCAAAATGTCATTTGTCAATGATGAATTGAAAAGTTACTCAAAGGAATTCGTTGTATTCTAAAAATGAATTATATTTAACACAGTGAACCATTGTGAATCCATTGCTGGATAGATATCCCTCGAACTTCTGTGCACAGTCATTTATCTTTGACGATTCATTTTCACATTACTTCAGTGGTTTTTAGTTTAATCACATTACTTGTATAAGGACATTCCTTAAGTTTATCCTTGTAGCTTCATATCTAATTAAGGATTGCTTTGGTCCACCTATCATCATATCTTCTTTCAATATGATCGATTCATTATCACTGCAATACCTTTCCATTTTCATGATAACATCCGCTATTCTCGTCACTGCTTTTGCTCCGTGTGATTGTTTTCCTATAGTTGCGAGTGGTTCCCGATGTGCAAATTATACATCCCAGTGTATATATTGTAACAAAGCTATAAGGTGGGCATCCTCGTTAGGTATAAAACATAAAGGTGAGGTATGTAGTACAGTATTTACAACATAATGATATCAAAGGACAAATATATAAAAATATGATAGTACTATAGTATTTTAAGTGGTATCTTTAGACTTTCGAGGCCTTATGCAGAGTCGTTCTGACGCGTGATTAGTGTCGACTTCCTGCAGTAGCCAGGCCTTTAGTATAACGCTAATCATACGTCAAAACGACTCCGAATAAGGCGGTAGAGGTTTACATGAAAGTTGATAATAAAACAAACACTGAAGGTAAGAGAGTAATTATTCCGAAAGTTTAAATGTATGCATGGTAAAATTAAATAGTAGGCAATTCGATAAATACAATATAATGGCAGTGGTAGCCTACCATAACGACGTTGAACTATTCGTAACACATTATCAATGAAATCTGATACACCTTATGATATACCACTTAACAATCTAACCCAACTGACACTACAACTATAATAGTCTATGTAAGAAAAAGTGTATCAAACTTAATATACTTACCTGGAGAACTTTTAGGAGATGCTTCATCCTCAAAGATATTCGTTGCTCTTCTTCAGTGATGCCAGTAGAAATGAGTAATTTATCAGGCGTCAAAGCAGAATTAAAAAAAAAAAAAATCACAAAACAGGAAGATTGTCAACTGTTCAATGCACTTTGAGAGGGCTTAGAAGGCAAACAAGTTTCACTGTCACTACCAAATGGAACAAGGAAAAGAAATGGTCTCATCACACCTGTGATTGTTGCGATAACAATGCTTTCAATATCTTGCAGATAATACATCTATGAAACGTAATTACTAAAGAGCACAATGGGAGCATAGACTGTTCTTAGAAACGTCACGTAAAAGACTTGTTGATGATTATGGTAATAGCAAAGTAGTTTCCTTCTTCTGTTGTTATAGGTCGATGGAAAATCCCCACTGCTAAGCAATGTTATTGACGCTCGTTACAATACACTCATCAAAATGAACTTTGAATTTAATTCAGCGAGATATTACATTTTAAAAATTGTTTTGAAAACGAAGTTCAGGAAACTAAATTTATGCATAGTGATGTCAAAGATATGATAATTGAAGCAAGCACCAGGAAGCTAAATCCGTTTTGAAGTATCCCCTTTTGTACTTCTTGGATCTAACACATACATTCCCAAAACATTTTAGTCTTCAAGAAACTTCACTCGGCAAAAGCCATTGTGATACGATGTCCAATGTCAACATTGTACCTAAATAGTTTTGCATATAAGTTACAGTAACTCCGAAAACAACTTGTCAAGACTGGCAATAACCGTAAATAGCCTTCAGTCACCAAGCAAAAGTTAATGTGTTGAACAGTTGACAATATCACCACACTCTCTTCTCGATACTGGAACTACAGCAACAGTTCTTTTTAAATATCGGGAGCCCAATGTCAAGTTCTTGCAAATGAGCAAAAGGCTTCTTTCGCGTCATCAATATTCAGGTCACGCCAGAAACTGTTTAGGCAAACTCTTAGCTTTTCTTTCATTGGTTGCCTCCAGGCGCTACCACGTGCGAACGTCACTCTTCTTTTATGTAATAATAATAATACTTTTGTTTTCTGTTTATACGCTATGATTTCCTTTTTGTTTTGTTCTCTTGATTTTCTTGCATTTCTTTTTTTTCAGCCTTTTTCTTTTGGGATTCTTCAAATAGATAAGATAGAAGTAGACAGTAGATCGAGATTGAAATTGCTTCTCTCGTTTTTATTTTTTGTTTGAAATGGTCATCTGCTGACGTATAGGCTCTTATGTTTATTCATTTCGTTTTTGTTTTCTTTCTTCTTTCTTTATTTTAAATCATGGAAGGGCAAGGCCAACGTGCAGCTATGAAAATGGACAATCCGCAACAATAATGGTTCTCGCAACCAAGAGCGCTTATTTATGAATCACGACCTCGAATGAGAAAAGATGGAATGTAACAACTACAAATTTGTTGTGAAAGGTCCAGGATGTTTGTTGTAGCTTGCTTTTTCGGGGACGGAACAATACGTATTGGACCTGCACCTAGTGGCAAATATTTTCGTTTTTTTTTTTTTTTTTTTTTTTTTTTTTTAAGTTTTAAAAGGCAACTTTCCATATACAATTCTTGATGGCAATTATACCTAAGTAAGGAAAAGCGAAATGTGACTTCTGTTAAACAAACCAACCTAGATAATGATAAAAGCTCATCTCCGTTTTTGAGATCAAATTCACCAGCAGACCAAATGTACCAAAGAACTTAGACCTTTTTTATATCTGATGTTAGTAAACTTACAAGTGCTTTACTGTTATGTAGCCCATAACTTGTAATTCTCTTGTAAACAATTTGTTGATTTTGGTTTTGTTGAACTTCACTCCTCCAATAAAATATAAACTTTTCCCTCTCTTTATATATATAAATACGATAGAAATAAATTTCAATCTCAACATATTACTAGCATCGATTACAGTGGCGTAGCAATAGGATAGACAGGGTAGGAAATGCCTATGGGTGCATGGTGTTTCGGTATATTAGGGGGCTCCCCGGGTTTTTAATTAAAAAAAGAAGCAAATTATATAAATGGAGCCCCAAGTTCTTGCGGTCTTCATTTCCGAACATGGCAAGAATAAAAATTCCTGCTTACTTTGCTCGCAGTTTGTTACATTTGCGTATCAAATTATTGCCATTATTGTAAACTAGTCGAGGTTTTAGCACTGTATGATTAAGAAATTAATCCTCCTGTATTAATAAAATATCAGTCCTATATTACATGTGCTGAGCTTACTAACTTTAAATATAACTCCCTGCGTAACGGGTTTTCAACAATAATGACAAATTCTATGACCTATAAGATCTGGATTAAAAAGAATTTAAAAAGTGTTGCCATGATTATAAGGCACAGAACAATTGCCACGTGCCGCGGCTACACAGCACCAAGGGTCGGGCAAACCAGGCAACCGCCCGGGTCACCAACGTCAGAAAGCATCAAACGAACACCCCAAAATAAATTTTTGAACGTATTTTCTAATACCACAGCAATAAAATGTAAAATATAGGTTAGGACTAGGAGGGGCGCCAAAAAGACATCTTTTCTTCATTTCCCACAGTTCGAAATTGTAGAAAGCTTTCTTCGATTGTATGATATGGACAAACACTGTGCAGAAAATTATGAGGATTTAATACTAAAAGTCATATTAATTAGAAAATGAGATTGACATTAAGAAGTGCAGAGGGCAAGGCTACGATGGATAGAGGTCGTATTTCTGGCTCGCAAACGCGGATTCAAAAACGTGCCAAGAATGCCATATATGTTCACTGCACAGCACATAATCTGAACATCGTGTTATCGGATGCTGCAAAGTCAACACAGAAACTGTTAATTTCTTTGCCACTCTACAAGATACATGCAACTTCTTTGGTAGATTGTCTTCCCAAGAATATATCTCCGGAAGAGGACAGAGAAACTCTCTCTCAAACACGCTGAGATTCATCATATTGCCATGTTCGTACTAAGAAAGAGATATGCGGACTTTTTGAATTGTCTTAATGTCATATGTCTTACTGGAACAGAAAAAGAACGGACAGAAGCAGCTGGTTATAAACGAAAAATGGGAAGGTTCGATTTCGTGGTAATTCTTGTGTTGTGGGAAAAAGGTCTAAGAATCATTAATGTTGTGTCAGAAAAGCTGCAGAGCTCCAGTATGTTCTTGTCAGAGTGTTAACGAGAACTGAAAAAATGCTGTACAGTGGTGCAAGATCTTAGAAAGACTGTGTCTCAAGTATTCAAGGAAGCCAATGCTTGTGCGTCCAAAATTTAGTGTTTCAGATAAGCTAGCAGAAAGGAGGAGGCCAGTGCCGAAAATGTTCTTTGATGAATCGGCACAAGATACGCGCTTTACTGATCCTGTCAAAGAATTCGAGATCAAGGTGCTATTGCCTATCTTCGATTCCGCAATAATAAACATAAGAATACGCTTCGAAAGAATGAGGGAGCTTTGTGAATGATTTTCGTTCTTATGCCCGTCAATGTTACAAACCACTCCTGAAGAAGTCACCAGGCAGTCTTATGACTTTTGTGCTTCTGTATGCAGACGATTTATCCAGTGACTTGCCACGAGAAGTCTTGACTTTCAGAGACACTTTTCAAGACAGACTTTCAAATCTTTCAACCCACGAAGTGATTCTTCATTTTATTACCGAATCTGACATCAGCTCAGCACTTTCAAATCTGGTGACTGTGCTTTGTTTATATGTAACTCTTCCTGTTACAGTTGCAACTGCTGCGCGATCATTCCCTAAGTTAAAATGAATCAAGACATATCTCAGAAACAGAATGACCCAAGAACCCCTTTGGGGTATGCCATGCTGAGTATTGAGCGAAAAAGAGCTCATGAATGGGATATCTCTGATCTGATAAAAGAATTCGCAGAAGCGAAAGTGAGAGAGAAACATTTCTGATTTTGTATACAATTTGTCGATTTAAAAAACTGAAAATTGAAAAATGCTTATCAGCGGTTTCACAAGGTTTATTATTTATTTTACAATTATGTAAAATCGTAGCATACTATATATATATTCATTTGAAATCCTTTTGGTAATACTGCTTAATATATTTCTTTATTTGCACCACCACTACAGAAAGTCCGAATTTTACATGAGTATATTTTTCATGAACAGGACACTCTGTCCATTTTAAAAGACATACCACAACTACCGTAAATGCGGGCTACTTGGACCCTTAAGGGGCTACTTGGACCCATACCAAAAACTCGTTTAAAATCACATATGCAATGCAATAATGAGTGAGTTCAGAGTTAGATCCGTTAGATGGGATCATAATGCAGGCGTACACATATTGAAACTAGTTCTGTGGTAGGCTACGATTGAGCAGCATTGGTAAGAAAGGTCGTTGACGAAAAGAGTGTATTTATTGAGCGCCAAACTTTTATGTGTGGACACTATTTGCAAGCAAGTGGAACCAATGCTAAGTAAACACATAAGTAGTTACATATAGGTTAATGAAATTGACATGGTAAACTTTCTCATATACAATAAGATGTGTGCGTAATTGCATTATACAGTATATGAAGTGTGTACATATGACCTGGAAAACATGGATATTTTGTCCCACATCTTTTGTTATCTTTATCCCACCCCATCCTTTGTTATCTTTATCAATAAAAAATAAAGGTCTGTTGTCACGTGTCACACAAGTAAGGACTTTTCATTGTTTCCTTAAGGATACCGGTTCAAAATGGTACATCAATATAAAAGATTGCCTGCAGGTCGAAAATATGCTGATTTTTCATAACAGCTTGAAGAATGTTTACCAGCAATTCAGTCGGGGAAAATGTCGCGAAAAGAAACAGAAGCTCACTTCAAGATGAGTCGTTCCACCATAGAAAGAAGATTAAAGAATAGGTCAAGGCAGAATCCGGGCCATCTGAAAGTGTTCACTGAAGAAGAAGAATTAGCCTTCGCTAGTCATCTTGATAGAGTTTGTGATTTCGGATTCCTCGTTAATTAACTTGATTTCAGATTTATTGTGAAGTCCTATTTTGCCATGCATGGAAGAACTGTCATTGCTTTCTAAGACAATCTTCCAGTCGAGATTGAGTGAAGTTATTTTAGAAAATGCACCTCCAGTCAACGACTAGATTCGCTGCTAATATAGATAGGGCTCGTGCAGCTGCAGAAGAAAACGTAATCAGCTATTACAATCATTATATTTGATAGTACCTCTTAAAATGTTCTGTTTGTGGTTTGCAGTAAATAAAAAAGTATTGTTCTTGGAACACCTACGTCCTACTTAGTCTCAGGGCAGATTTCAATGGTTTTCTGTAGGAAAATATGGGGGTGGGTTCAAGTAGCCCGAACGCGAGTCTTACTTGGACCCATTTTTTACAATAATCGCCTGTGCTTTGTTTTCAATATATGTAACTAAAACTATCCTCGATATGTGCAATAAAGCCTGTAGTTTCACTTAATATGGGTAATGACAATAACTTTCGAGTTTTCGTGGATGAAAATAGGCCGAAAGAACGAATTTGTTGCAAAATTGGGTCCAAGTAGCCCGTATCTACGGTATATAAAAAGATAAACAGTCAATGCCCTCTCACTGATAATTTTAGGTTTATGGCATTTTCGGTCCATATGTGTTATAGATATATTAAAGTTATAGATGGTCATGCATGGGGCCTATTCGATGAGTAAGGGGGCGCCAGTAGGGATTTTGCTTAGGGGCGCCGAAAGCCATCGTTACGCCACTGATCGATTACCCGCTTCGCTGGGTTAAAATGAAAATTTAAATGCACAACTCCGTATCTCATGTGTTTGGTACCCGTGAAATGTGCTGTTTTCATTTTTAGTAGCACCGATTTAAACGGCATCTGAAAGATCACTGTTCATTTCGGCGATCCCGAAAACTATAGATTCGACACTAATATCGGCCATTTTCGATCATTTATATATATCCCTCCTCTTCTCCATATTGCAAGGCATGGCACCGGAAGTGCCACCGTTCATCTCAGCGACCCTGAAAACTATGGATTCGACACAAATATATAATTTTTTTTATCAGTTTTATGTATTTCCCTTTCCCCAAGTTGCGGGGTTGAATTTGGATGTAAACGGGATCGGGAGTGTCACTGTTCGTCTCAGCGACCCCAAAAATAATGGATTCGACACAGATATTGGCCATTTCTGATCATTTTTGTATATATGTTCTTCCCTCCCCTCCCCCTTTCCAAGTTGCAGTGGTAAATGTGGATTTAATTAGCATCAGAAATATCATTGTGCATCTCAGCGACCCCGAAAGCTATAGATTCGACACTAATATCGGTCATTTTCAATCATTTATAAATGTTCCTCTCCTCCTTCATTCCCTAAGTTGCACCGTGTATAACAAAACCATCTCAGGTCTGAACTTCATCTATGATGAAAATTTCATCGATATCGGTCGGCTGGCTGAAGAGTGATAAAATCAGAAAGACAGTTACTTTCACTTTTATTTATTTATTTATTTATTTATTACATATATATCTCCCAACACCTTCCTCCCCCTAGGTTCTAGCGTCAAATAGAAAATTTTAAAAAATAAAATTTTGGGGTCCTGAATCTCATCTATGTTGAAAATTTGATTGAGATCTGTCGGGTGGTTCAAGAATTATTAAGTTTTATTTATTTTCGTATATATATATATATATATATATATATATATATATACCCCTCCCACATCGCTAGATTCTACCGTCAAGGTGAAATTATATATATATATATATATATATATATATATATATATATATATATATATATATATATATATATATATATATATATATAAAATTCCAGTCCAGAACCCAATCTTTGTTGAAAACTTGATTGAGATTGGTCTGGTAGTTCAAGAGTTATTAAGTTTTATTTATTTTTTCATCTCCCCTTCTCCTAAGTTCTACCGTAAAAGTGAATAACTAAAAACACTCCCAGGCCAGAACCCTATCTACGTCAAAAATTTGATAAGAGATCGGTCGGGCGGTTCAACAGATTAAGAGTCACAAACATAGTTACTTTCAATTTTATAATATAAATTGAAATTGAATTGTATTGCTATATTAAAGTCGTAATCGAGAAGAAGACTTTCAAGCACCTAAAACTAGGACTAGAAAAAATGGACTAAATCGGGACGTCTATAGAGCTTTTATAATAGCTTTTTATAATAGCTTTTTATTAATAATTATAATAGCTTTTAATAATCGTGTTTTGTGTCTCTGCACAAAGAGCAGGAATAAATTTGGGAAAAGCCATCGTTTCTTTTGACAGTTTATTTTATTTTAAACATTAGACAAAGTCCTAGATCCTAATAGTGAATAAATTCGTTGGTTAATTTCGTGTCTATCGTTCGTTTCAGCACCGAAGTGTGAACTTACAACTTAACGTTGAATCCGAACCATATAAACTCCTGACGAGAGTCAAACCCATGCCGAAGACAAGTACGCTAACTATATAGCCATGAGAAAGTTAATGGACGTAGATTTTGCGATACTGAACTACATTTATTTATTTCGTTTTGTTTTACATGTCGAGAACCAACATGATAATAAATGTTTTAAGACAATAGTTTTGCAAAAAGAAAAAATTAGAAATTAAAAATACAAAGTTATTATATCTAGGTATATATTGTAAGGTGTCAGACGTTCACTCACTCACATACACAAATACCATATTATAGTGTTATTATGTGTATATATGTAACACTACGTATGTAACACTAAACATGTACGTATGTATAGTATAATGTATACATACGTATTACAATATGCATTAAGTGTTATATTGCTATGTTTTTATATTTACTCGTAATTCCCGAGCTGCTATGCTGGCCTTTCTGCCTCTGTTCAAATCTGCTTCGATAACAACAAATTGTAAACTGCTTGCTTGAAAGTTGCTACACATCTTGACTGTGTCGAAGTTGGCAAAGCATTTCAATCGCGACACGTTGAATTATGTATGACTTCGAGGAGTAAGTACAGATGGTGATCAGAAAAATGGAAACGCCTGTAGTTGGCAACACGTCAGATGTATGGGTTGGCAGAGATGTCGTGGCGCCCGCAGCGCCGGACCGCTGGGGGTGGTGTGTTAGGTCGGTCTCCATACTACGTCAGGCGCAGTGGAACAGCAGTGTCCAGTGGCTGCAGCAGACGGAGGTAGTGTAAAATGGGAGACCTCTCAGATTTTCAAAGAGGGCAAATTATTGGTGCGCGGTTATGTGGAGTGAGTGTGACGGAAGTGGCTACTGTGTTAGGTGTATCGCGTGGGGCAGTGTCGAAGGTGATGACGGCCTACACAACACACGGGAAACCCACATCGGGGAAGCGGAACAGTGGGCGGAAGAAAATTATGAGTGACAGGTCACGCCGGGTATTAAAGCGCATTGTCACGCAGAACCGTCGTGCCACTGCGGAGCAAGTGACGGAGGAACTCAATCAGCACCTCCCCCACCCTGTTTCGACAATCACAGTCCGCCGCGAATTACATGACATGAACTTACGTGGTCGTGTTGCACGGGCCAAAATGCTCATCAGGGACCATAACGCTTTCGCACGCCGCAAATGGTGCCGCGACCATGCAACTTGGACCGTTGAGGACTGGAAACGTGTGATATGGTTGGATGAGTCATCCTTCACCGTATTCCCAACCACGGGCCGTGTTTATGTGTGGAGAACGTCCAAAGAAGCTTATGATCCGCAGTGTCTCCGCCCAACTGTGAAACATGGCGGCGGCTCGGTGATGCTGTGGGCCGCCATATCATGGTTTTCATTGAGTCATGTGGTCACACTTAGCGGACGAATCACTGCCAACGATTATGTCGCAATTTTAGGAGACCACTTGCATCCTATGGTCCGGATGTTGTTCCCGGACAATGACGCCATCTTCCAGGATGATAATGCACCCATTCACACAGTTGGCGTTGTTGCAGCGTGGTTTGAGGAACATCGGGATGAAGTTCAACACCTCCTTTGGCCTGCCCAATCCCCAGATCTCAACATAATTGAACATCTGTGGTCCGTCTTGGAAACACGACTCCGACGACGATTTCGACCTCCATCCTCTCTCACAGAACTGGCCGATGCCCTGCTCGAGGAATGGTGTAAAATTCCACTTGCTACCATTGACGACCTCTATGCCTCTATCCCACGTCGCATCAAGGCTGCTCTGAAGGCGAAAGGTGGCCTGACACCATATTAATCTGGTAAGTTGCAATTTCGTTCAGGTGTTTCCATTTTTCTGATCACCATCTGTATATCTACGCAGATGAATTGCAAGTTGGCCGGATTTTGTGTCCGTCATGAAAATCACTGAAAAAAAAAATCAAAATGTTTTAGAAGATCTGGTACTGCAAAAGGCAGTATTTTGTAGAGTAGTACCAAAGGTTTCTCAGAACTATTCGTAAATATTCTGGTCCTTCACATTAACATTCGTTGCTTTTTGAAATGAGAGGAACTCTCAAGATTGTATGACCTGAAGAATGGATTATCGTCAATATCTGCAGCACAAAAACGTGAGTTTGCTGCTCTCATTAAAGCATCACGCTCAAAAGTTGCAGTTTGTAGTCATTTGATCCTATTCGGGCTAATATACAAGGGAAATATATTCTTACGTTATGCTATAAACGGTCTACTATATATATATATATATTTGGTCTAGGAATTAATTCGTGCGGTTGGTACGCACACATTGAAGCTGTAGTACAAACACAAAATACATAAATACCTTAAGAAAAATATTGTCCATCGCTAGCCACCACTTTCGCCCATCTGTCAGGCAATGTACGGATTCCGTGGCGAAAAAAGTCCTCATCCTTGGAAGCGATCCAGTCAGAGACCCATGTTTCGATATCTTCTGAAGAAGTAAACCGCTGTCCAATCAAATCGTTGTTCATGCAATCGAACAAGTAGTCGTCCGAAGGAGCAACGTCTGGTGAATACGGCGGGTGGGGTAAAACTTCCCATCCGACATTTTCTAAATAGGTTTTGACCGGTTTTGCGACATGTGGGCGAACGTTATCATGTTGAATAATAAGTTTATCATGTCTGTTCTCCCATTCTGGTCGTGTTCTGGCCAGAGCTTGCTTCAAACGCATTAATTGTCGTCGATAACGTTCTCCATTCATAGTTTCACCCGGTTGCAGCAGCTCATAGTACACCACACCTTTCATATCCCACCATATGCACAGCATAACCTTTGCACAGTGAATATCTCGTTTTGGTTGTGATGGACCTGGTTCACCTGGTTTCACTCAGGCCTTTTTTCGTTTAGGGTTCTCGTAATGGATCCACTTCTCATCACCCGTAATAATTCGATGCAGAAACCCCTTTCTGCTCTGTCGTTGAAGCAGCAATTCGCAAATGGTTTTTCGTCTTTCAACGTCTCTGTCTTTCAATTCATGTGGAACCCAATGTGACATCTTTTGAATCATTCCCATGGCTTTCAAGCGTTTGGAGACTGTTGTTTGATCAACGCCTAATGCTGCTGCAAGTTGTTCCTGCGTTTGACACGAATCCTGCTCGAGCAATGCTGTCAATTCTTCGTCTTGAAATTTTTTTGGCTGTCCAGCTCGCTCTTGGTCTGCCAAGCCGAAATCACCACTTCTAAACCGTGCAAACCACTTCTGACACGTTCGCTCAGTTAGAGCATGGTCACCATACACTTCCACCAAAATACGATGACTTTCAGTCGCACTTTTCTGCATGTTAAAGTAATGCAGCAGGACACCCCGCAAAAACACTTTATCAGGCACAAATTGCGCCATGTTCACTTAACTACAAACTGGTGTTGTTGACGCTTTAATCCACTGCCCTATACTACGAACGATACGCGATGACAGGGGTTTGCAACACATGTGTGGATACACGGAACTGTGGGACGCTCCGTTCGTTGCGCCATCTCTTGTCCACCCGCACGAATTAATTCCTAGACCATATATATATATATATATATATATATATATATATATATATATATATATAGATATATAGATATAGATATAGATATAGATAGATAGATAGATAGATAGATAGATAGATAGATAGATAGGGGGCGCGGTGGCTCAGTGGAAGAGCGTTCACCTCCGGTGCTTGGGATCCCTGGTTCGATCCCAGCTCGCGCCGTGTGGACTTTGTGGTGAAGAAACACCGTGCTCGTGGGTTTTCTCGGGGTTCTCCCGTTTCCTCCCACTTTCTTCATTCCACCATTTCACTCATCTCTCATCATCACCATCTCCTTTACCCTAACCGGCATAACCGTGGGACGTAAAATTTAAAGATTTTATTTAATTTCATTTAGATAGATAGATAGATAGATAGATAGATAGATAGATAGATAGATAGACAAGGCAGTGTTATGCATATACATATTCAGGATTGATTTTAAGCACAACTCTCGGTTCTGAAGGATGAATTCACCAAAATTTCCCTTCTTTCAATGTGGATGAATACGATTACTGTCTCCCGTTATTTGATTGGAGTTTACCGTTCCTTTTCAGCCCTGAGCTTGTATAAGATGTGGACCTACAGTTTAAGATGGGATCTGAAACACTGTAATACATTCAAATTTTAAAGATCTCCCACATCAAATAGAACCTGGGACTCAGTGTTGTACGAAAGATGTTACAGGTACCGACTGGATGAGCTAAGAGATTTTGAGAGCTTTTGTTTCAGCTACAATGAATCTTAGAGTTTCTAAACGCCATAGAGTTAGTTGGAAATAAACTCTTTATTATTTCACTTGAAGACATTACGTCTTTCATTATTTTTATTTGTATTTTTGCTGTTCTTTTTAGAATGTTGGGCAGACGTTTTTATAAGATTGTTTTTATAAAGAATATAGATGAAGTATACAATCAAATGTTCATGTCCTAACAATCATTTTCCTATTAAACAAATAGAGTTTTATTACGAAAGTATACAAATGTATGTTGAATTAGGAAGTTTTGGGGGGTCTGGATCCAGTGGATCTCCCTGTACTGTGGGTGCGTCCCTGATAATGGGAAACAGGTTTGTTAAACTTAAGATTTCGTTTTATTAAAAACGTATCTGTATATGATGGTAAAATAAGCAACCAATCATATTTCGCAAAAGAAATTAGTTTCTATGATTGCTCCAATAAATTTTGAAAGAAAATTCACGCACTGAAATATACACAGCCTTAGGGACATTCCTTGTTGATGACTGCTACAGGGTAGAATTGTAATTAATGCCGCTGTAAGACTGAAGGAACATACCTACTTGCGTCATCAACCTACGCAAATCTTTCAATATCACTATCTTTTCGTACACGTGCACTGCTTTAAGCCTGTATCACGAAAAAAAAAAAAAAATAATAATAATAATAATAATAATAAAAATCTTACTTAGTTGCTTGCTATTATTTTTCTTTCTTTTCTTTGACTGCTGACAGACACACGTGCTTTTTTTAAAAGAAAAAAGAACAAAGTGTACAGGCATCGACTGAGACCGGTTATGTTGTCAGGAAGAAACTCCGCAGGGTTCCATCCCCATCTTGCGATTTTCTTAAATAGTTAGTACGTGAGGTAGGGATATTTTATTAGCACTGCCATAGACACGTATGCGTGTAGTTCGTAGGATAAAGTTCAACCTCTTCCCATACTCTTGCTTATATTTGGAAACAATAAGTATTTTAAGTATTTTTCAAGATACTTGTTGATGCATGTTTGATTTCAATGGAGTGTAAAAACTTGCATAATCGGCCCTAATTCACTTTTCCCAGTGTTAAGATTATTATTATTATTATTATTATTATTATTATTATGCCTTTCGGCAGGTCCTGGGACTAATGAGGATTTTCTTTTTCAATTTTAGATTTGAGCCTGGAAATGCTTCTTCCACTTTTCTTGATCTTCAGCTTCCTCTTTTAACTCCTAATATTTTCTCCTATCTTTCAAATTATCGATCAGCTGTGTTCTTCTTCTTCCTATTCCACGCTTCCCTTCTATCTTTCCTTCTATGGCGGTGTGAAGAAGACAATTTCTTCTCAAGATATGTCCAATCCAATAAGCCTTTCTACAAAGGATAGTGTCTAGAAGTGTCCTATTCTTTCCTAACCGTTTTAGACGTCTTCGTTTGTTGCTCTCTCTATCCATTTTATCTTCTCCATCTTCCTCCAACACCACATTTCGAAGCTCTCAGAATATTTCTTCTCTAACTTCCGTAATGTCCAGGTTTCTGAACCATACAGTCCAATGCTCCATGTATAGCACTTGACCAACTTCTTTTTAAGTCCAATATTGAGCCTGCTAGTTAAGAGTGATCTTTTCTTGTTGAATGCTTCTTTAGCTATGGCAATTCTTGACCTGATCCCTTTAGTAAGCGTCTCTCGTCAAAATACTTCCCAGATACTTGAAATTATCGATCTCTTCAAGTTCTCTTTGATCTACTCTAATCCGTAAGGGCACGTTTACACGGGATATTTTCATGATTTTAGACTTTTTGATGTTACTTTCCATTCCATACAGTTTCCCAGTGTCAACTATTTTGTCAATCATCTTCTGTAGTCCTCCTTCGGTTTTAGCTATTATAACCTTATCATCTGCATACCTGATCTTGTTAATGATCTGCCCTCCAATCTTGAAGTCTCCACTTCCCATTAATGCTTCCTTCATTAAACATTCGCTGTAAATGTTGAATAATTTTGGCGACAAACTACATCCTTGTCTGACTCCTCGTCCAATCTCCACACTATTGGTTTCTCCCTCATTCGAGCACATTTTCACTCGTTGTCCTATGTAACGGTTTTGAATGAGTCGTCGATCTCTCCAGGTGACTCCGATTTCTTTCAGAATTTTCAGAAGTTTCGTCCAATTGAATCGGTCGAAAGCTTTCCGCTAGTCGATGAAGCACAAACACAACTCTTCCTTTACATCAAGAATTCTTTCTGATATAATTCTCATCAATCAAATAGCATCTATGGTGCCTTTTCCTTTTCGGAATTCAAATTGATCTTCATCTAACCTCTCATCTATCTTAGTTTCCAGCCGTCTGTTCAGTATGCGCGCAATAATCTTTCCAGTGTGGGAAATCATGTTAATGGTTCTGTAATCGCTGCACTTCTTTGCTTGCTTTTTCTTGGGCAATGCAATCATTGTAACATCAAGAAAATCCTTTGTCCATTCTCCACTCAGGTAGATCTTGTTAATATGTGAAGTCAGTACCGGTACTTTCATTGCATTGTCTCCTAATTCCTTGAGCAAATCTACTGGTATGTCGTCTTCTCCAGTGGCCTTTCTCCTTCGCATGTCTTTGATTGTTTGTACTACATCACTTTTCAATATACTGGGTCTTTTTCATCATCATCCACCTTTTCCTCTGCTTCGATCGCAATATCTTTGGAGCGGTTCTTCTGATCATATAGATCTTTTATATATTCCTCCCAAATTCTAAGGATTATTTGATGGTCAGTAGCTACATTACCTTGTTGATCTTCGATGCCGAACGTTCGTATACTTTTGTTAGCTCTCCCTCCTAATTCTTGTCCTTTCTGGTACATCAGATCATATCTGCCCCGCCGTTGAAGTTCCATTATTTCTTCACATATCTGCTACATGTACATTTCTTTGGCTTTGCCCGTTCCTCTTCTCAATTCATTATTCAGCCTTCTGTATTCATTGATGTCCGTGTTTTTTGCCCTTCTGCGTTCCTCCATCTTCTTAAGTATTGCTTCAGTTATCCATGGTTTTCTCGGTGCTCTTTCCATCCTACCAAGGTTATTGTGGGGTGTGTCAAGTAGAATCTCTTTAACTTTTCCCCAACTATTTTCTATATTGTCAACCATATCTCCCATTGCACAGAATTTTTCTTCAATCTCTTCTTTCACATCGTCGTCGATACTTCTTAGTCGCTCTAAGTTCCATTTTCGATTTCTCATCCCATTTTTCTTGATCGACTTTAACCAGGTTTGCACTTCCGCCACCAGGAGATTGTGATCCGAATGAATGTCCGCTCCTGGCAATATCTTTACGTCTCGTACACTATTTCTGAAATGTTGCTTCACAAGAATGTAATCGATTAATTAGCGTTTCTTATCTCCTGGATTCTTCCACGTGTACAGCTTGGTTTTTCTTTTCTTAAACCACATGTTCATCACCACCAGATCATGTTGCCTACAGAAATCGATAAGCATTAGACCTCGTTTGTTTCTTCTACCTAGTCCAAATGGTCCCACTACCTTACTCACAGCTCCTTCTCCTACTACGTTGTTGAAGTCTCCCATTATTATGGCGTTGACTTTACCTCTTCCTTCCTGATGCAATATGTCACTGATCTGATCATACATTACTTCTAGCCTACTTCATTATCATCATTGTCGGTTGTTCGCATATAAACTTGTATTATCACAATATCCACTGGTTTTGCATGTAGTTTTACAAACATCAAGCGGTCACTGCAGCATTCCACTTTGGTTACACTTCTTGCTACTTCCTTCTTCATTGCTATGGCGACACCATGCTCGGCCTTATCGCCAACCGAATAGTATATTCTGTAATTTCCCAATACTATCTCATCTTTCCCTGGCTATCTCACTTCACTCAAGCTCACTATGTTCACAGCAGTTAAATAGTGTTTTCGTACATCAAACCGATGGATTCACCCATTTTACGCAAATCGTTAGACAAACTCTTTATGAATGTGACAATTGGAAGTCAGAATATTATAGTAGAAATTATTCCCACTTCTCATTTAAGAGCAGAATTTTCGAAAACGCCGTTTAGCGCCACGAAGGCCCAAGGGACCTACATATCTATACATATCTACTTCATTTATTTAATTCCTTAGAAAGCCATTGATCTGATCTTGGTGAGACTTTTCTATTAGAAGGGACCGATATGGACCTTTCGAAGGATTTTGAGCTAATGGTCCACTAATATTGAACTTTTTCTTTTAAAAAATATATAATTTACAAAATTCGCTACTATAGCGGCCTCATGGGATTAAACACAAAATTTACCGCCGCAATAAACGTGTTTACACATTATTTTACATATTTATAACAGGAGCTTATATACCGAGTTTCATCCTAATAACTTAAAAGATTCATGAGATACTGTACGTCTATTCTTGGTAAATAAATTAAACCTCTTCCCTTACCCAACCCTACGATATATACAGGGTGTTTTAAAACAATACCGACAATGTTGGAAGGTGATTCCTGACATCAAAATAAGACGAAAAGTATAGACCAATTTGGGTGCACTAATGCTTCCATTCGGAGTTATAGGCTGCCGAAATCGTGAAAAATTGAACTTTAAAGGTCCATAGCTCCAAAACTATAGGATCCACCGTAGTCGGGTCAAGACTTCACTTAGGAACTAATATGTGCCCTATCCAAATACCCATGTTTCAGAGTCCTTCAGTACTTCCGCAACAATTTTTATAGAGGTAGCTGATGAGTACTCCAAATTATGATTCCCTTAGCCAAACTCTCTATATAAAAACTGTAGCGGAAGTACCGCAGGATTTTGAAACATTGATTTCTGGATAGCGCACATATTAGTTCCTCAGGGAAGTCTTGATGCGACTTCGGTAGGTACCATAGTTTTGCAGCTATGGACCTTCAAAGTTCAATTTTTCATGATTTCGGCAGCCTATAACTCCAAAAGGAAGCATTTGTGCACCCAAGTTGGTCTATACTTTTTCTCTTATCTTGGTGTCAGGAATCATCTCCCAAACGTTGTCGGTGTTGTTCTGAAACACCCTATATTTAAATCAAAGTAGCATGATTAAAAAAGGCTCAAATCTAATGTTGAAGATATATATCACATTAGCGCCGTGCGTGATCATATGATCACAGCGGTTAGTATTTATCAAAATAAGTCTTGTGTAACACACTTTTAGTAGTTTCTTTAAATTGTTGATATTGTCTAGTAGGAGAAGGTTCTGGCAACGCTGTTCAAACAAAACAACTTCCACATTGTGGCGTGAATGCAACCTGGAGACTCACAAATCAGCAACGTGCCAGAAACAGATGAAAAATGGCATCGTCCTCTAAGTAAGTATGAAAATATATTCTTATATCTTATCCTTTCAAATGATTTTGTGCTGGGTTATATTTTAGAGATGTCAAAATTTGTAACAGATTACATTTCACTCATCTGAAAATATCTGGAGACGCTTATACAAATTTTTCATCAGTGTGATCATGTGAACACGCAAGGCGTTTAGGCAGCTTTTTCTCTCTTACGTACGTATGTAAAAATGTAAATAGTACAGTAAAATGTTGAGATTTATCAATTTAGAACAGTTTGTACATGGTTTCATTTGACTTGTTTTATATATTCGTTTCACTTTATTATTATTATTATTATTATTATTATTATTATTATTATTATTATTATTATTATTATTATTATTATTATTATTATTATTATTATTATTAGAGCACTTTCGCGGCTAAGCGGTTAGCGAACGCGCCTTTGGCGTGGGAGACCCGGATTCTATTCCCTAGTGGGATCTCATGTGGTTCTGATTCCATGTAAATCAGTAGGTCCACGTCTCATAGAAACCTTGCTGCTGAACGGGACGTTAAAACTCAAAATCAACTCATTATTATTATTGTTATTATTGTTATTATTATTATTATTAATGGCTTTTGCTACTACTGTTTCTGGTAATTATTATTATTATTTTTTCATTACAGAGGTCTTTCACTTCAACAAATTCTTGATATTTTGGAATCGGATGACGTGCAAGACGTACAAGTCATATATCTTGAACCCCCGGAACCAGACGTCTTTTCGGATGAAGATTCAGGAGAAGAGGATGGCAGAGGACTCATTGACAACTAGACAGGGCGCCCTTATCAGTCACGCTGAAGTTGTTTTTACGGATAACACCCACTTTTTATTTTACGTGAGGATGATACGTAAGATAATTCACCAACAATGTCTTCCCACCAGACGAAAGATAAGAGTCTTAAGAAAAAGAAGACAGGAGCCAATATTTGGACACATGATGACATAAAAGAATCCACAACTGTATTTCCTGTAGCAGATTTCTCAACATTTCGCGCGAAATCTCTTACAGAATGTTTTGTAATGATTTTCTATGATGAAGTTTCAGGTTTGCTTGCTTCGGAATCTAACAAATACGCTGTTTTCAAAAACTGTAATCCCCCTGCAGTTACTAAAGACGAAATGAGAGTGTTTATTGCAATCTTTGTGCTTTCCGGATACAATACAGTTCCTTCGAAAATATCATATTGGAAGGGAGCAGGTGATGTAAGAAATAAATTGGTGGTAAATGCTATGCGAAGAGAACGATTTTTCGACATATGTCATTTTGTTCACTGTGCAGATAATACTCGACCAAATGAAGACGATAAAATGTGGTAGCTGCGCTCACTCATGATGTTGCTTCAAAAACGTTTTATTTCCTTATTTCAGCCAGAACAGAATATTGACTTCGATGAATGTATGGTGCAATATTTTGGTAAGCATGGTTGTAAACAGTTTATCCGTGGAAAACCTATCCGTTTTGGGTATAAAATCTGGTGTCTAAACGATTCGTATGGATATTTGATCACCTTTGATGTATATCAGAGGACGAAGGGACGAATCCAAGAGGACGAAGTGAGTATGAAGAACAGTTTGGTAAGTGCGCTGCTCCTACGCTTACTATGATCGACAAGTTACCATCCAGCATAAAATACCTACCATTCCACATTTACTTCGGTAACTTGTTCACAAGAATCCCCTATTCCACCTCAAGAATAGGAGATACACAATGCTACTTGAACGATTGGAGAAAATAGAGTGCACAAGGACTGTCCTGTTACAAATTCCAAGGAGATGAAAAAAAAAAAAAAAAAAGAACACGCGGGACGTTTGAGGTAGCCAGAAATGTTAATAAAATTTGTGTTGTACGTTGGGTAGATAACTCTGTCGTCACAACTGCGTCTATATGTCATGGAACGTAGCCTGTTTCTAGTGTCGAGCGATATTTCCAGAGTGAAAGAAGAGTTTAGTTGACTTTGAGTTTTACGTCCCGTTCAGCAGCGAGGCTATATGAGACGTGGACCTACTGATTAACGTGGGATCCGAACCACATGAGCTCCCGCCGGGAATCGAACCCGGTCTCCCACGCCAAAGAGAGTGAAAAGAAGAAAGTGCATGTTGCTCGTCCATATGTATTCGGAGAATACAACAAGCACATGGGAGGTACTGATCAAATGGACCAGAATATCTCATATTATAGTATTGGGATCAGATCTAAAAAGTGATAGTGGGCTCTTTTCCCTTGGATGATTGACGTATCGGTAATCGGTATCGTTTGCATTGCTTTTGTTGAGAAAAACCAGAATAGACATCTCACACTTAGAATTTCGAAGGCACATTGTACAAACTTATTTGCAGAAATATAAGACCGTACCATTAGGCGCAGGACGTCCAGCTATTTCTAAAAAATGAAATCTTTGAGTTTTACGTCCCACACTTATGCCGGTTAGACTAAAGGAGACGGTGATTATGAGAAATGAGTGAAATGGTGGAATGAAGAAAATGGGAGGAAACGGAAGACCCCGAGAAAACCCACGCACGGTGTTTGTCCACCACAAAGTCCACACGGCGCGAGCTGGGATCGAACCAGGGACCCAAGCACCGGAGGTAAACGCTCTACCACTAAGTCACCGCGCTCCCCAGCTATTTCTAAGTTCAGCAGTGAACAATGCCGTGTAATTGATGGCGTAGACGTTGTGCGGGTACACTGTGTTCAAGCACAGTTCGTACGAAATGTTCCAAATGTAATGTGGGCTTGTGCACTGACTGTTTTTTTTTTTCAATTTCCATAGTCCCATATATAATGGGTTCCACAAACTGACAATTCCATAGTCCCAATACTGTGTTTGTTTTTGTCTTCTAGGGTGTAATAGCTCCTAACACAATACATACGTGTTAATAATTTAACACGGCATCCATCTAATCATAATATTCGAAAGTATGTATTTAAACGCCTAACGTGTTCATATGATCACGGGGTACCCCAACGAAACCGCCTACGCCACGAACTCCAAATTTCTCATGAGTGGTCTTTGCACCTAAATGACCCAAAATTACAAATTTCATCAAAATTAATAAAAAAAAATACTTCCGGCGTTAATGGGATATATATACAGGGTGTTAATGGACTATACCCACAAATTGTAAGACGTGATTCCTTACCTCAAAATAAGAGAAAAGGTTCATATGGACCTATGGCAAAAAGTACATAGTTTCAGACCTAGGGCTGTCCAAAATCGCGAAAAAGCTAAATTTCAAGAGGCTCTATTTCGAATTCTTAAACTGTGGATGATTCTTATCAGCGAAAAGGAAGCCAGACATACACAATCCAAAAGTTTATATTTCATCAATTGTCAATAGGTGTAGAGGGTATTTCCTACGGTGTGTAGTTCTCAGATACACTCTCAATAGAGTTTTGAGATATACCCTGATTTCAAGGAGGGTTCAGAGTAGGCAGGAGGTAAGCCTTTTCAACAATGGACATCGAATGCTTCGGAGGGAAGGTAGAAGTGTTAGAAACTGGCAGCTCCATGATTTTTTTGTGTTCGGAATAACGTCTCATGATATGTACTTCGTCACGGTACAGTGCATTTCATGTTTTCTACACTTCTAAGTGTGAAAGAAAACATCGCACCATGCGTTTTCCCAAGTACGAAAGACCGTGCTGCTGATGATCCTTAACACTTCCGTCATAGATCCATATGATTCTGTGTTCACTGCTATCAAGGCTTATCGTTTACCTACTTTGGACTAATTATAAAATCAGAGCGTATCTCAAAATTAGGTTGATGGCATGTGTGGGAATTTCCCCCTGCAGGGAATATTCTGTACTAGAGATGCAAGGACTCGGAAAAAACCGGCTTTTTTGGAAAAAAAACTCGGTTTTTTCTGCTTCGCTTTTTTGCTTGGGAAATTTTGGGCTTTTTTGAAAATTCTGCTTTAAATTGACAAACCAGATTTTGTTTCGCTTTTCTACAACACAAAACGTCATTTAATTAGTGGTTGATGTCGATAATAATATAAAACTTCGAAAATAAACCATGAATTTCGAAAAGATATTTCAAACAGTTTTACTTCTCAACATATTTACATTAGAAATTACAAAGGATTAATCAATGTATATAATAAGATTTTTTTAACCTCCTACATACAAAAGTTAACAGGGTTGGCAAGAACCATGGTTGTTTTTGAAAATGCCAAAAACCCGATTTTGGGGGGAAGTTTAAACTAGGCTTTTTTGGTTTAAACCAGGTTTTTTTGGGTTTAGATATTTTGCTTTATGTATTTATATTACATATTGACAGAAATAAGTTTGTTTCGCCTTGGTGTTATTATGCAACAACGGGGTTATGCTGAAAGAAGTCACATAAGCTTAAAGAAGTCCGGTCAGTAAATTTCTTAAATTGAGAAACTCCCGCCCTAGCCATCGGGAAAATCCCGTTATTACTCTAAATGTAAAACAATAATGGAAAAAATCCTGTTATTGCTTTCCATGTAAAATTTAAAGGTCAACGTATCATAATCAGTACGCTAAAACTGAGGTATTAAATTACAAATTTAGTGCGTACATATCATTGAAAGTACAATTCAAGCTAATGTTGGAAGCTACGTAGGCAATCGATAAATTTTGTCAATTTATATCAGTATATTCAGTGGTGCCCACCCCCCTCATGTCCATGACGCACTCCCCCTCAATTGTCTATCCGTAGGTGTTCTTTCATGAAAAAAATTTCGATTAATTTTTACACCCCCTCAAACATATTTATATAGATTTTTAACCCCCCCAAATATTTCAATGACGCAGTTTGCGTCATAGCCCCCCCTTGTGGGCACCCCTGGTATATTTAAGCAACCTTGGCTTCTTTATAAAACAACAGGCATTCAGGCATGCAGAAATATACAATTTAGTTTCGTTTCGTATGTTCAGGCTTAACATCCTTACGTAATACCGAGGTTATCAAGGAGAAGACTTTCGCTTAAAGTTACATCCCAACCGCTACTTTGTTTACGCATGAAAGAAGGGTTGTGGTTCGACCGAGAATTGAACATGGGACACCTTGATTAAAAGGTGAAAAGGAAATAAAACTAATGCAGATGGTTTGATGTATGGAAACGTCACCATGAAATTCACACGATTTGCATTTTTCGTTCTTTTTATTTTATTTATTTATTTATTTATTTATTTATTTATTTATTTATTTATTTTTTGGTTTAAACCAGTTGTTTATTTTTTAAAAAAAGAAGAAAAACAGCTGGTGTAAATCAGCCAACCCTAAAAGTAAATACTTCTTTAAAAAAATACTCAAATAAGTAGCAAAATTCTATGTAGTATTTTTACTTCAAAATATTTCATACCCTCTTTTTGGAACAAAACAAAATTAAAATAAAACATAAGAAAAATACTTAGATTTATATGATACACTTAAAGGCTGCACATCTAGAGCTTTTGGTTTTGTATATTCTTGAAATTCTAGTTTTATATAAGCACCATCACGGTTTACTCAGTCCTCAAGTTTTCTGTATTTTTAACAAGAGGGATTCAACATATGAAGGATGTGAGGTAAGAACATGGTAACCCACAATTTTACTATTTTATAAAATTAGAAATTTTCTGCTGCACAATCCATTTTGAAAGTCGGAAAGCTGATTTTTCACATAAGACTATACATGAGGGATTAAAAAAAAAAAAAAAAAACGGTATGCGTTGCTGTCTATCTGGTGCTGCATAACTCAGGAATTGAAAATTTGTTAGTTACCATGTTCTTGGCTCACACCCTTCATATCCTTATGGGACTCTCCCCACCCCACCAACACCAAAAAAAAAAAAAAAAAAGAAAGAAAAAAAAAGAAAAGAAAAGAAAAAAGGGGGCTACGGAATATATTTAAGTTAAGATAAATGCAACTGCACATCAAACATAACTGAGTGGAGCTGTTGCGCTTCTATCGAGAAGTCCGCAATTCAACTCAGCATTCGACCATTCTGACAAAACTTTTCTTCATTCCATCTATGAAGTAGAAATAGTGCGTGTACTGTGAGTTGGCCGACCTCCTTTCTTATTGTTTTTAAATCGTTATTATTACTAATTACCAGCAGTGACGGAGGGGTTTGCGAAGGTTAGGAGGGCGGTCTTTCGGACTGAAGCTTGTTCTCCAAAATTACGGAATGTCTAAAACAAACGAAATATCTATTAGTCATGCCTTTACTCATAAACTTTAAGCTGCCGTCAAATAAAAATTACGAATGTTTAGAAAAACTAAACATTAGTAAGGAAAAAACCCTCCCAAAATACTTTTCTAAATCCGCCACTGATTCTCAGTATAAAATATTCTTCAAGGCTGTATATGGAAGATTATCGCTAAATATATAAACGAAACGAAATACAGTATTAGTTATGCTTGTACTCATAAACTTCAAGCTCCTACCAAATAAAATTAGGACATTTTAGAAAATGAAACAATCAGAGAAACCGTCCCAAAGTACGTTTCTCAATCCGCTACTGATTATTTGTATAAATTAGTATTCAAGGTTGTATCCGGAAAATTATTGCTAAATTGTTGCACAGCTACAGTATAACAGAAATGTGGAAGTACGGTTAGACGGATATATTGAAAAACGTACGCTTTGAGGGATATATAGAAAAACGTAAGTTTAACTTTTGCGCTAGAAGCTAGAGTACTAAGCTCTTAGAAATGAAACACAGATGACAAACTGAAATGATCCCGAGAAGAAAAAAATGTCGATAACTCAAAAGTTAAAAATAAAGTTAAATAGCCTCTAAAATTGCCCTCAAATACTACATTCTTCATGTTAGCTTTAATTCTTAAAACATGTGCTCCATCCACCTTGATGGTGAATTTTAGAGCGAAATATGGCAATTAGGTCATGGAATTCTTATCTAACTATAGAATATACTATGAAAAAGCTATTTAGATAGAAAAATCATGAAAATGAAAATAGCCAAAATTTCCAAAATTCTCGTTTTTTCCCCAAAAAAGCCGGCTTTTTATGTGAAAAAAAACCATCGATTCAAAAAAACCGGCTTTTTTCATCTCTATTCTGTACTCCACTGAACATTAATGAAATATGCATTTTAGAATTGAAAAAAAAAATGAAATGAAATCTTTGAGTTTTACAACCCACGGTTATGCCAGTTAGGCTAAAGATGACGGTGATGATGAATAATGAATGAAATGGTGGAATGAAAAAAGTGGGAGGAAACGGGAGAACCCCGAGAAAACCCACGCACACGGTGTTTGTCTACCACAAAGTTCACTTAGCGGGGGCTGGGATCGAACCCGGGACCCCAAGTACCAGAGGTGAACGCTCTACCACTGAGCCACCGCGGCCCCCACATTTTTGGATTGCGTATGCGTAACTTCCTTTACGTTGATAAGGACGACCGCCCACAGTTTCTCGAATTTAAAATAGGGCCTCTTGAAATTTGGCTTTTCCGCGATTTTGTAAAGTCCTAGCTCTGAAACTATGCACTTTTCCCCATAGGTCCATATGAACTTTTTCTCTTATTTTCATGTGAGGAATCGTCGGTATAGTTCATTAACACCTTATTTATCCAGGGCGTTTCAGAGCGAACCAGACACTTCCTTTTTCTCGAAAACGGCACATGCTATCAAGTTAAAATAAAAAATCGCATCACAAGTGCAGGTCTAAAGAATTCGTAGAAATCATTTACAAAATCCCGAAAGGCCCCCTTCGTGGTGTAATCGGGGGGGGGCACGTGCCCCGTTCTTGCGATTTTCAAATGGGAACGATATGTTTCGAATGCACATTCGAAAAGGTAGGGAAAAACAAGATTGCCCTACGAAACATTTGTCCGTACTACCTACCGTTTTCCATGTACCATTTTTTTTTTTTTTTTTTTTTTTTTTTTTTTTTTTTTTAATATGAAGGTGCGCGAAATAGAGTATACGGAGTTTACTAATTAAGATAATTTAAACACCGTCACAGTTTCGGGGAAAAAATGGTTAAAATATATATTGGTTGAAATTGTTGCCTGTATCAGATAAAACGCCCAGTACCACTAATATGAAAACGGTTAGAGACAAATGAACAGAATATAACTCGTATAGGAAATCACTGAGGATATTTATCATTCCATGGCTAGGGAATAATGCAACGGAGAAAAATATTATTAGAGCAGATCCTATAAGTGACATATTGCAAAGGAGGAAATCTAATTCTTACTTGTTAGAAAATTATCTTTCCGATCTCCCTCCGTAAGTGGGTGAAGCGGGAATGAATGGTAAAATCTCAAATGAGAACCCCACGTTTACTTGCAATAGATATGGTTTGTCTGAAACACTTGTGTGTACAAGTGACTGGTACTTTGCAGTCGCTACCAGAGGCGCTAGTTTCGCGTCACCAACGTGATGCACGGAGTACGGAGTAGCCAGACACTTGTGTACAAGCCGTGCAGAGGAGAGACGCGTGTGAGCAGAATGCCGCCGAAAATCGACCCTTTTTGGGAGGGCTACATCGTAACACTTTCTGATATAGGCTACAGCTATACCCGAATAAGAACACAGTGGAAGAAGAAAGGTTTCACTGTGTCTGATAAGGAAATTAATGCAGCCATCCATCGCAATGCAAACCCAGAGCAAACCATTGCCATGCGTCGTCAAATGGGGCAAAAGAAGCAACCGGCTCCACAACGCAGTCAAGACGTCATTGCCAAGGTCCGCCGGTTTGTGACCCAGGAGAATTCACCCACCCAACGTGACATAGCGAGGCGTGTTGGACGGTCAACTGTAACTGTACACCGAATCATACGTGACAATTTGGGACTCAGAAGTGCACAAAGCTGCGGGTCCATGTTCTGAAGCCAACACACATCGCAGAACGGCGGGTGGCATGCACAAGGCTGTATGAAGGTTACCTGGCAGGTGACAAATGGCGTTATGTGATCACCTTAGATGAAGAATGGGTCTATTTGACAAGACCCCAGCAGATGCGTGCAATTTACTACCGCCGCAGTGGTGGAACGATCATGCAAAGTGGGTTCGCTCCTGCAAGGGGAGTTTTCCAAAGGGATTTATTGTAGTGACGGGTTTCTGTGCAAAAGGAAAGCTTCCGATACACCGGGGTGTCATCAAATGTCAAGGTGAATGCAGCGTATTATATTGAGCATGTACTGGATCCCATCTATCGCCAACATGCCCCGGCTTTGTATGGCAATGACATTAACAGAGTTTTCATTCACCAGGACAAGGCCAGCAGCCATACTGCCAAACGAACGGTGGCCTACATGACACGTATGGAACAGAAGACAGGTGTAAAGACTATCCCATTTCGAGACATCCCCGTCAAGTCACCAGATGCATCTCCTATGGACTTCTGTACTTTCGGCCTCCTCAAACGGAACTTCAATAAGCGTCGTCCGACCACACTTGGTGGCCTTTGGAAAGGAGGAGTGGGCGAAATTGGATCAGACAGTGCTCAATAGAGGTCTCCTTCAGTGGAAACTACGATGTCGTGCAATCGTTCACCAACGGGGCTCTCACATCGAACATGATCGCTGGTGGAGACGGGGTTTTACGCCCTAGGGAACGGGTCTGTACTTCACTACCACAGGGCTGAAACAACCTTCTGTAACTATGGACAACATCTCAGTGAAGCTCATTTCTATTACATGCAAAAAGGCAGAAGGAGAAGAATCGAATCAGTATCGTTTTGACGACTGCTGTGCTAAACCAACGTTTGTATACATTGTTCTAAAATTGCATTGTTCGGCAAATTTGCTTCGCATTGCAGTTGATTCATTTTTACATCAAATCATTGATTGCAATCAAAATGCAAGGTACCATTTAACAAAAATTTTATCTACTTTTTCCCATTACAGAGATATCTATCTCTTATAAAAACATATTTAAGATAATTTTGTTGCGTAGATACACTTTGCGAGAACTAAGGTTCTCATTTGCAATCTCATCGTTCCTTCCCGCTTCACTCACTTACAAAGGGAGGTTGGAGCGATAGTTTTCTAGGAATTAGATTTTCTCCTTTGCGTTATGGCACTTTCACTCTAATCATCTTTTCCTCTGTTGCAACGTTCTCGAGCCATGGAATGATAAATGCCCTCTGTAATGTCCTATTCGAATTTTTGTTCTGTTCATTTATCTTTAACCGTTTCCATATTAATGATACTGGACGTTTTATCTGTTACAGGTACCATGTCTTAGTAGTAATTTTGAAAACGGTGACCCATATGAACAATCTTTTGCAACAGCGCTCTTTAGTTTAAGATATATCGAACGAGGTATCACTCACCCCATGTTTCCATTTACAATGTTGAAGTTGGGCCCTGGGTCCCCATAAAGGGTGGACCTGAGGGGCACCACGACAAAACAATTCGATGTGCTCCATGGTATTTTCTATTTGAGTTTTTGTTCGGTTCATTTATGTTCAACGGTTTTCATATTAGTGGTACTGGACGTTTTATGTGATACAGGCAACATGCCTTGGCGGCCATCTTGAATACGGTGACTGATATGAAAAATCTTTTGGTTTTTAGTTTTTAAAGATTTATCGATTGAGGTATAACTCGACACATGTTTCCATTTAGTTCCATAGTTCTTGCGGTCGCCGAAATGAACAGTGACACTTCTGATGCTGTTTAAGTCCATTTTCAGCCCTGACACTTGGGGGATGAGGAGGGATGACATACATTAAAATTATCCAAAATGAGTAATACAATGTGCATTTAAATTATTTATTTCAACCCAGCGAAGCGGGTAATATATGCTAGTATATTATAAAATTGAAAGTGACTATGTTTGTGACTCTTAATCTCATGAACCGCCCGACAGATCTCGATCAAATTTTCAAAGTAGATGCGGTTCTGGTCTGGGAGTATTTTTAGCTATTTACTTTGACGGTAGAACTTAGGGGAGGAGGAGGAGGGGCATATAAAAATTAAATAAAACTTAATAACTCTTGAACCACCCGACCGATCTTGATCAAATTTTTAATGTAGGTGAGGTTTGGGACTGGGATGGTTTTTATCATTTGACTTTGACGGAGCAACGTCAGGGAGGGGATGGAGGGGGAAATATACAAAAATCAATAAATACAGGGTGCGGCACGTAAAACCGGCCCGTAAAGTGAACACATAAAATGAAATGTAATGTATTGAATATGATTAACTACAACACATAAATGAAATGTAATGTATTGAATATGACTACTCACGTTCACAGCAGCCTTCACAGCAGGTGCTGAGAGTGTCCTCCGCCCACTTCAACACACATGTGAGCACGATTGAGGAGATTCATATATACCCTTGTCAGTTCTTGTGTTGTAATGCTATTGGTGACATCCTGGATCCTGGTGTGTGGATTTGTTTCGTATACTCTTCCCTTTAACATTCCCCATAAGTAAAAGTCACACGTGGACAAGTCTGGTGACGAGGAGGCCACAAGCCTTTGCTGATTGTCCTCTCTGGTGTAAACATCTCATGCACAAGGGACAATGATGCAGCTGATGTGTGGCATGTTGCACCGTCCTGCTGAAAGTAACATAACTGACGCTCCTCTTCGGTCAAGTGTGTATAAAACTCCTCCAGGATTCCCATAGACACGTCACTGTTCACTGTCGTCTCAAAGAATATGGGCCCAATAACGCGTGTGGCGGAAATGGCACACCAAACACCAATCTTCTCATCATGCAAGGGTACCTGGTGGATTGCGTGTGGATTTTCTGTCGACCAATACCGGTTGTTTTGGGAATTTACGTACCCAGACAGGTGGAACCACGCCTCGTCACTCATGATGAGCATTAGTGGATCCAAGAAACCACTGGCAACATTGCTCAACAGCCATGAACAGAAATGCACCCTCTTCTGCAGGTCAGGCTCCTTCAGTTCTTGCACAACACTTATCCGGTACGGTTTTAACTTCAGTCCCCTTAAAACACGTCTGCAACTTCTCTCACTCGCATGAACCTGTTGACTCAATCTCCTGGTTGACTTTAGAGGACTTCTTGTCATTATCTCCTCCACCTGCATCTTTAATTCGGGTGTGCAGACAGATGGTCGTCTGTTCCTGGGAGTATTTTGAACCGATCCTGTACGCCGCCATTTATCAATCAATTCCTGAATGGTGCTTTTTGCTGGCACAGAACGTCCTGGAAATTTCTCCCGAAACAAATTCTTTGTCTTCACAAAAGATCCAGTGAGAATGAACCCTTCAACAATGGCAACACGCTCGGGTATCGAATACGGCATTATCACACACTGACACTCACCCGGCTTAACACAACGAGGCCTTTTTCTCAACTGGTTTCGACAAGTTTCACTGGCTGCGGCTGCACGTGACTGCTGCAGGTCACGTTAGTCGACCCGACCTCGACACGCCATCTCTTGGTAGGAAGGTAGATTATTTAAGTGTTGCCAAAAACACAATATACCAGAATATTACGACGGGCCGGTTTTACGTGCCGCACCCTGTATAAAAATAAAAGTGACTATGTTTGTGAATTAATAACTCTTGAACCACGCGATCGATCTCAATCATATTTTCAACATATATGAAGTTCAAACCTGGGAAGATTTTTATCATTTCATTTTGACAGTAAATCTTAGGAGAGTAGAGGGAAGGGAAGGAGGGGAAATATGTCAAAATGAATAAAACTTAACTCTTGAACCACCCGACCAATCTCGATCAAACTTTCAACATAGATAAGGTTCGGGCCTGGGATGTTTTCTTCATTTTGCTTTTACAGTGCAATGAAGGGGACGGGAGGGGGGGAGATATGTCAGAAAAGTAAAAATAAAAGTCGCTGTCTTTGTGACTTCATCACGCTTAAACCACCCGGCCGATCTTAACCAAATTTTAAACACGGAAGAGGTTCAGATATGAGGTGGTTTTTACCATATCACTTTAACTGTAGAACTTAGAGGAGGGGGACGGGAGTGGATAAATCTATAAAAAAAAATGAAAGTTAATAATTCGTGAGCTACCAGACCTATCTTGATCAAACTTTAATCAATAAGGTTCGGGCCTGGGATGTTTTCGTTATTTCACTTTTACGGTGCAACCTAGGGGCAGGGGGAGATATATATGTACAAAAAAATAGAAACAAAAGTGACCGTCATTGTGACTTCATCACGCTTAAACCACACGATCGATCTTTTAAAAAAAATTCAATATGGATGAAGTTCGGACCTGGGGTGGCTTTTACCATATCACTTTGACGGTAGACCGTAGGGGAGGAGCAGGAGAGGGGACAGATATATAAAATATATTAAAAACCTAATAACTCTTGAACCACCCAACCGATCACAATCAAATTTTCAACATAGATGAGGGTCTGGCCTTAGGTGTTTTTTATCGTTTCACTTTGACAAGCCAACGTAGTGGAGGGGGAGGGGTGAGATATATGTAAAAAAAAAATCAAAATCAAAATGACTGTCTTCGTGACTTCATCACTCTTGAACGACCCGATCGATCTTAATCAAATTTTCAACATACATGAGTTCAGGGGCAGGGATTACTTTAGGCTATGCACTTTGACGATGCAACGTAGGGGAGGAGGGACGGTGAGAGAAATTTCAAAAATGATGAAAAATGATTATTGTTGAATCCCTAGTTTTTGGGCTCAATGAGAGAAACAGTGACACTTCTGATGCTGTTTCAATCCAAATTTGGGTCTGATAGTTAAAGAGGTGGAGGGCACAACATAGGGGAGGGGGATGAAGATTTAAAAATGATTGAAAATGACTAAATTAGTGTCGAATCTATAGTTTTAGGAGTAGCTGAGATTAACAGCGACGATTCTGACGCGTGCCGCAGCACGGAGATGGGGGAGCGGCACCTATATATAATAATGATCGAAAATGACCAATATTAGTGTCTAATCCATAGTTTTCGGGATCATTCAGATGGACAGTGACATTTCCGATCCAGTTTAAATACAAAATCAGCTCCGCCACTCGGAGGAGGGGGAGAAAGAGATATATAACAATGATCGAAAATGGTCACTATCAGTGTCGAATTTAGTTTTCTGGGTCCCTTAGATGAACAGTGATACTTTCGATCCCATTTAAATTGAAATTCAAACCCGCAATTTGAGGAGGGGAGCAAGAGATATTTAAAAATCATAGAAAATGACCGTTATTAGTGCTGAATCCATATTTTTTGGGGTCGCTGAGATGAACGGTGACACTTCCGATGCCATGGCCGCAACATGGTCAAAACTGACTGGTATTAGTGTTGAATCCATAGTTCTTGCGGATGAGGAGGGGTGACAGATTAAAATGATCGAAAATTAGCAATATCAATGTGCATTCAAATTATTTATTTCAACCAATATAATATATATTCATAGATATATTAACACCATGTATATATCCATGTATATAAACAGTGGGGAATGAACTTTTGCCGTTATGGATCTTGAAACCAGTGGTGTAACGACACCTATGCAGAGTCGCCTGCAAAAATTAATTTTGGGCTTTCCATAAGTATAATAAAAAGTTACATAAATCAAAAAAGTTATAGTTAGTTAGTTACAAGTAACAGTTAGTATAGTTAGTTAGTTAGTCATTAATAGGAGCAGGTGCGTATCCAAGGGGAGGGCTATAGGGACTATAATCCCCCTTGCCGCTCAGTTATACACTGAGTAAAATAGGCTTCAATCCTACTTCCTTTATACTTGATAAAGCGCCAACTATGGTTAGCCCCTGTTTTGATCATATCCTGGATGCGTTTTGATCATATCCTGGATTAGGAGTATGGATGTTCCTGTTAGGAGAATACAAGAAACCAATACAATCAATTTGTTAATTAATAGTCTTTTACGTTTTTATACATACGGTATATAAATAAAATAAACAATATTTTTTTTTAGCAGAATAAAAACCTTCAAGTTACTTTTGGCGATGAACGACATACTTTTCATGGCTATAATTTTTTTTTTTTCAATTTTCTCGTGAACTATATTCAATGGTAATTTAACCTCAAAAATACTTATCACCGAGTAACAAAATATACAGGTAAAAGGAATCAAATGTCATGGCTAGCATTTCGACAGTATGTGTCCAGAAGCTTTATAAATAACTATTCCAGTCGCAAAAGTTCATTTCCACAAATGTGAAATGAAGAATTTTCTTCTTACCACCATCAATACATTCACAAAATGACAAAATCAAGTACAAAGAAAAGGAGTATTTAGTGCAGTGGCTCTCAATTTGTTTGACTGACGACGGACTTTACTGAACTATAGAACATCGCGACACACTTGTTTCATATTATTATTATTATTATTATTATTATTATTATTATTATTATTATTATTATTATTATTATTATTATTATTATTATTATTATTATTAATAATAATAATAATAATAATAATAATAATAATAATAATAATATAATTATAAAAGTGTAACCTATAAGTTTTTATAATGTAATGACTATGTTGTACTGAGTATTATTGCTGCTGCTAAAAGCATTGACTGGTACAGTCTATCACAAAGTTGATTTCAACTACTTATTATTGCATTCTTCATGATTTTTAAATTCTAAAATTTCGCGACACACCCTAGAAGACTGCGTGACACACCAATGTGTCGCGACACAATGGTTGAGAACTGCTGGTTTAGTGTATAAAGTTGCGTATTGGAAACCATCAAATAATGTTTTCGAACAGTGTAATGTGTATTTGTCTGACACACTTAGACTGTTTTAATCGACTTTCATTCACCCTAAAACCTTAAATACATTAGGAAGGGAGACTAAGTTCAGTATTACAGTTAAAATTTGCTGAGACAGATATGTTTCAAAATTAAATGTCATTTGCCAAGGTCAAATTTAAAATCCAACTTTTGACTTTTTACAATCTTATATTAATTCATTACTCTAAACAATCATATCTCAAAACTTTCATTTACTTATGTACCTGAAAGGGACATAGCCTCAGAGCAGAAAGGTATCCTAAACTTTAACCAACCAATCAAGTGAATACTTAGGCACTCTAAAATTTGATTGCATATTTGCTTTTTTAATTAGTTATGTCATAATATTATTATATAATATGTGGTCATTACGTTTGATCCGGTAGTTGTTAATGTCCTGTCAAAATTTCTACAGTAGAAAGTCGTTTATCCGCATGTAAATTATCCGCAACATCAGTTATCCGCATACTCAAAAAAGAAGAAGCACGTATGTATGCGTACTACATTTGTTTAAGTTCTGGACAAATTTGGGCAATTCCGTCAATTTTCTCAAGTCTTTTGTTTTTGTACATTTAAATCTATACAGTATGTTGTAAGCTACTGTAAACAATTCATTTATGTAAATTACAGTGTACTGTAAGAAAAAAAACTAAATCTTTACTGTACGTGCTCTTCTTTGTTAAATACATGCATTTTGATTATTCATATAACCGTCGGTCTCAATTAATGCTTAGAAACAACTAATTAACTAACTCTATGGCCTATGGAACCCGGAGATTCAATGCCGCGCTCACAAAAGCTCTCCATTGGCTTCTATCCTTAGCCAACTGGATCAGTTTCTTCTTTGGATTCCTATTTCTGCGAGATCCATCCAGGTCTGTAGCCAGCCCAAAAATGTAGAGGGGGCCCAGCCGAAGTTAGGGGGGCCCGATGCAACCATATTATAGTTCATTTACCAGTCTACCGTGAAAATTTTAGAGGGGCAGCCAAATTTTAGGAGGGCCCGGTCCCCTAGACCCCTAGACCTGGATACAGGCCTGGATCCTTCTTAATATTGTCCTCCCATCTGCACCTAGGTCTTCCTAATGATCGTTTTCCGATTGAACTTCCAATTAAGACTTTGAAAGCGTTCATACTTTCTTCCATTCTCGCTACATGTCCTGCACACCTGAACTTCCAAGATTTGATGACCCAACAATATTTGGCAAACGGTATAAATTATGGCCTACAAACAACTCTTTTCGGCATTTTCTTTTATTATTATTATTTTTGCTAATTCTTCAGAAAATAACAATTTATTTATTTTTGTTTATCTGTTTTAAGCTATATTATCGTATAAGTGTTAAAGGAATCAACTACATCTCACGTTCTATTGCTTTTTTAAAACATATTTCGTTTATGACCTTACATTTTGATTTGTGAGCGGAAATAAAGTTCCCAAGTGCGTTGATAACCAGTATCCCAGCAGTTAACATGTTTCATCAGTTGCACATTCAAATGAAACTTGTTTCAGAGGCTCGAATGCTGCTTTAATGTCAATGAATAAAAATATATTAGCTAGGAAAGATCCCATCATGCATACTCACGGCAATTTCTTTTCGCTTCTGCTAACGTAATGGATTATTCTCTTATGGTAGACGTCAACAGCATCTCTTATCTACGCACACAGCCTGTCATTTATTACCCTGCTGGAAAGACTGGACAAGGTGAACCAACTTATTTACATAGAACCATACTTTATTCCTTAGTCCAAGTTCTTAAGCAAGTTTTATGCTTCTGATTCATTTGCATTTTGGTATTTCCCCAGATATGTTTGAGATTAAATGGCATTCAAGTGGTGTTGAATTCTGTACATGATTTGCTTAATAGTGTGGAATAGATTTATCAGTTACGTCATGAATATGATATAACTTGTTGAAATAAAACTGGCACCACACTTCTTTTTTAAAACGATGTATTTTCACAACTGTACGAAGGACACTTTAGTATTTGGCTTGCGGTAAAGATTTAAATAGTTAAAAGGAAATTTGTTGAGTTGTTTCATTTACGTCTGCTATGGAAAGGGTTGAAACTTTTTTTTTTTTTTTTTAAGATTTAGGTGACAGACCACAAAGATCGGTCATAGAAACCATTGAACATACACACGCCACTACTCACAAGCACCATTATCATAGAAATCAACAGTCATCGCAACTACTATAGACTATCTATGAAAGAAATATGTCTTACAAGCTACATACAGGAGGTACAAGATAGATCACAGAAACAACTGGTCACTGAAGTCATATGGCAGCAATAGCAGCACCAAACTAATACTAACACAGCAGGTAATTCTGAGGTCTTCTCGATTATTGGGAAGTATCTTTGGACAAAATCTTTATTACTGCTATTAGTCGTGGAATTACAAAGCAGTCATCAATTGTTTGGAGCGACTTATTTACTTTTAATATCTGGATCAAAGTACATTGCTTACAATCATGACAGAAGAGATTAATCGCTTCTTAGTGAAATTTATTATTATTATTATTATTATTATTATTATTATTATTATTATTATTATTATTATTATTATTATTATTATTATTATAGTGATCGCACAGAATCATGAAGCTTGACCTAGAACTACAAATTGTAGCATCCAATAAAACGTAAGGGTGTTTCGATCGTCAACCTCCATCCATGAAATTTTTTCATTGTTATCTCTCACGCTATATGGAGAACATCTCCTAAGGGTACAATGTTGTTGATCGCCGTTAAGCTTAGTTTTGTTTGTTTTTGTTGTTGTTGTTTTATATTTTGCTATTATTATTGTTACCGTTTAATTCGAATAATTGTTCGTGTTCTTTAAACTTTGTTTTCTTTGTCGCTCGTTCGTCATGTCTTCTAAGTTTAGCAACAATATTGCTGCACTTCTGTTGTTTCACGTTTTCTCAAATATGCATTCGGAAGGCAGCTGCACGAATTGTACCAAATCCTTCTGATGCATCATACGTGAAGAAAAGCAGTTCTATGATTGGTGTAGAGCCCAGGCTTTACACAGTCCTCGCGGTCACTATAGTAGTAGTAGTACAGTGAAACCTCTACTAACGGACACCTCTATAAAGCGGACACCTCCCTTAACGGACATATTTTGTAATCCCCAAACACTGGAATAGGAAAAAACATATTGGCAAACCTCTCAAAAGCGGACACTCTCTAGTACGGACACAGACAGTCTTTTCTGTCTTTTATAGGTATTATTTACCTCCGTATTACGGACACTTTCTCTAGAAATAAGTTGAAAATGTAGTAAAAATACATTTTTAGTAATTCATTCATGTGTCACCAAGAAAGCATTGTGAGAACATTTTGCCTCCTCAAGTGTCTGCTCAGCAACCCAGACGAAGCTTCTCTGTTTAACAACACTCTTATGTCCTTTGCCTGCATCCCACTCCCACCCAAGCTGTTTTAGACACAAAAGTGAATACAGTTGCCTGCCGTTAGGGATGACACGTTATGCTACTGTCTCGTTAGAGTCTCTAACCAACCAGAAGACAAGTTTAGTATTTTTTGCCCTCAGGTAAATATATTGTCTCAAAAAGGACACTTCAGGACTGCAATTAGCCCACAAACTATAGCGCCATACTGAAAACGAACGAAGTACTGATAAGTGTAAAGTGCAGAGAACTATAGCATGTTATTTCCATGTTGTGCCTCGAACATAGAGTATTGGATGACAGAGGATAATGCATGTAATATTCGTAAATACGTGATTCATGCAAAAATATTTTTTCTACTTGTATATTACCTTGCTTACTAATTTACACAACAAAATACTGAAACCTCTTGAAGGCGGACACCTCTCTACAGCGGACAGTTTTTGATTCCCCATGGCTGTCCGTTTTAGAGAGGTTTCACTGTAGTAATAATAGTGGTAGTGGTTATCCTGCAAGCTTTTACCTTGTTGTACGCTATAGGTTCAAATCACGCATAATTCAAAATTAAAAATTGTTTATCTTAACTTTATTTAGTTTGTCCATCAACTGACTTGCGGTTACACACAAATATTAATGTATAAACATGTATATGGCCAGGGCCGGATTTCCCAATAGGCCCGGTAGGCCCGGGCCTATGGGCGCAAGCTCCTAGGGGGCGCAAGGCCGAGAGAAAAAAATAAAAAATATCTACAAATAAAAATAAATAGCCATAACATACTTTTTGAATTGATTTTAAAAAATCAGGCTAATAAAGCATTCTGATTTTGAAGTTCATTGGAACAAATAATTGTTGGTAAAGTTAAAGATAAAATTGCACCGTGGAATGGTGTTTAAGCAATTAACATATAGGCCTGATATAATTTTTTAAATAAAAGTTTTTAGGAAAGTAACTTTAACCAGACCAGGGGGCGGAAAAAAATATTGGGCCTAGGGGCGCCAAAATGCTAAATCCGGCCCTGTATATGGCTACGGTTCTTGTCTTAAGAATAAACAGCAAAGCATGTTCATGCTCAGCATCATCACTATTACTTTCAGAATAATTGAATGGAAACAATTTCGTTTTCAAGTCGCAATATAATCGTTACGATAGTAACTTGCCCGCCATCTATTGGAAGCAGGTATTATAGGGAGCTAGCTTTAATGCGAGGCTAAGGAATTCAGAGTTGATTGGCAGGTTCCCCACCCCGTTGCCAAGAAACGGTCACTCGACGGTCCTGGGCAGGGTTGCCAGTGCGTTGTCAAAAAATTCAGCTAATACTCACTTAATTCAAAGAGTTTATGCAATTATGCAATCCCTATCGAAGATCCCTGTATACGTGGACACACGCAAATTAGGCTGTGATAACAAATGCTACAGTTTTTTCTTCCTCGCTTCTTCGTCGCACTGCACTATGGCCTTCCTTATTACTTCTCTAGCTTCGCTGTGTATAGTTTGCCCTCTCTTACACTGTGAAGCCATTGTCAAATTAATAATAAGCAACAAAACCGCAACCACAACAGTACACAACAAATAACCAACTCACACTAACTCTTCAGAATGACATTCATGTGACAAATTTTTAACCCTGGCAACGCTGACATATAGAAGGAGAAAAGAGAGTATTGCAAGAGTCAGTCAGAAAAATTGTTGAAATCCTTTCCCCTTTACCTCAGCCCCCGCTGGTAAACAAGCTAGCTCCCTATAATAGTCAGGGTGTGGAGCGGCGAGTGTTAACTTTTAGGAATTAGCATTACCTACAAACTGACACGTTCTCGTACTTCTTCTTCTTCTTCTTCTTCTTCTTCTTTTTCATATTATTATTATTATTATTATTATTATTATAAGATGAAAATTACCTCAATAGAACTTTCACATCCCTATTTTTAAAATTTGAGTAACTAATCTTTCATACTGCAGTTATTATTGAAATCAAATCTAGCCCAAAATCTGAAATTTTTAAAATTCGAAAAGAAGAAGCCATTACATTGTCAAGTGCAACAAGATATTAAATAAATACAAATGCTTTATTCTAGATAAACCATTGTAAACAAACAGCAATATAAAGTTGTCTTAATTCATAAATTACAGTTATCTCAATGACCTTTTTACATCAAGTCGTTGCAGTGCAGGTGACACTTTTGGGTCACTTGCTGGTTTTTATGTTTAAATATATTGATGCTTTAAATTTAAATATTGTTTTACGTATATCGGTATATTGGTATTGATATATATATATATATATATATATATATATATATATATATATATATATATATATATATTATTATTATTATTATTATTAGGTTAAGGAATCCAGATCTGGGCCTTGGGTGATTAATTATTATTATTATTAATTGTATGTAAATGTAATTGTTGTATTTACTGTGTATATTTATATTATTTCTATTTTCAGCTATTACATAAAAAATACCTCTAGTAAAAAGAATGCTGTAGTTAGATAGCAACTCTGTTTCAGAGAATAACAGTTTCAAAGCATTCAGAGAAAGCTTCCTTTTGGTAGGAGAACCCTCCTTCCCAACGCTCGCTTTTTCTACATAGCTTAGGATACGATAACTTTCCTATATAAACGGAAAATTTTTACAAGGAAGGGGTCAGTTTACCGTCAATTTTGGGGAGACTTTGAATAGTCTCCAGAATGTAGTACGTAGGACGAACTCGTTTCGGTGAGTCGAGTGGGAGCTTTTTCTCCCCGTAAGGGAAAATTATTACTTCAAGTAAAAGAAGGGGAGTATTTACGGAGGTCTTGCTTGGACTCGTTAGGTTCTCCGAGTCTTAAATAGGACAGAAGGCATGAGCTATATTAGGTTCTACCTTCTAGTAGGTTTTCATTTTTAAGGGACTTCTTTCTTGGACTAAAATGAGGTCCTGTGAGAAGAAGGGATATAGAAATATAATTCTTATACTAATTCAAGAAACAGATTTTTGCTGGGGAATTAGGCCCTGTAGAATAGGGACAGGATTTGATCCTTGAAATGCTGCATTCCATATTTAAGTGGATATGGCATTTAGATTAACAATTCCGTGATATTAGAATTTTTGAGTATTTGTTCAAAACTGAAGCTGTATACGGCTTTGGTCGGTTATAAAGTAATTTGTTCCTTTTGCAGGACACATTAGGTTTTTATGAATACTCTGAACACAGATTACTGGGTTCGATCCCTCGAAGTAAACTCGTAAGAGGTTACTGATAAAGTTTTTAGATTTTTTTAATCACATCTCCTAATTCAGGGAGTATGGTTCTTATCTAACCTTTACCTGCCAAATATATTTAAGGATCTTTCGCTACTATAAGGCAAACTCATTCTCCTTACCTACCTATCCCTATAATAAGTATTTAGATAGATATCCTTCTAGTGCATCTCCTATTTAAGGGAGTACACGAAATAAGGTCGTAGGCCAGGGCTTTTGATGTAGTGAGTTAACGCCCTTTATAAGTTAAGGTTGACAGAGGAAGCTTTTAGTGAGGGCTAACCCTTCTGTCTGCCAGAGGAACATAAGTAGAAAAACCTTAGCTTAATAAAGTTTACTAAAACTAGAGAAAAATTAAGGAATTAGAGAAGAGAATACCAAATAGGTATATCTCATTCACTTTTAAAGAATTATCAACTTTTTCTAAAAAAAACTTTTAATAGAGGTAACTCATGTGTTATGATTTCATATGTAGATAAGATTATGAGTTAGAAACCTGTTTATTAAGTAAATTACCCTAGACATTACTTATTTTGTTTTAATATACGAGTCTGAATATAATTTATTATATTCTATTTTAAAAAAAAGTTTGTCGAAAATTTTGTGATAGAAACAAGAATAGCCATAGCTCACGGTCTGACGGATTTCAGTGTTACATACAAAAAGTAAGTTTAATCTTATATATATATCTTCTATTTTTTTCGACAAACAGTAGACAGAGTAAATCATCAAAATTATTATGTACGATTTTCATTTTTAAAAAGCGAGAGAACAAAATTTGTCATCAGTAAATTACGTTTTGTAATGCCTTATAAAATAAATGAGTTATACTTTAAGATGAAATGTGAGCAAAATTATAAAAGTTTATTTAAAAAAAAAAAAAAAAGTCGTATCAAAATTTGAATCTGTCATATGAACTATAACTTATTTTTTTATGTATTTTTTATTTTCTTTTAAAAAAATATTATATTTTAAACTTACATGACGATTGTTGATGAAACGTAACTAGTGTTGCCTATGAAACGACAATTATCTCGTCTAGTCTCGAAAAGGAAACGTCAGTCCACACCAGTAGTACCTTCTCTAATTAGAGACGAATGGGAAAAAATCACGAATCTCGTGAGTAACATTAGTTTATTCACGTCTTACAGGGAACCCTAGGTATCTATCAGAGCCCGATTTTCATGAAACTTTGTATATAGAGAGAGTATCTAGGGAAATTCGTGCAGCCAAAATTGTAGCTGCAGTGTCCAAGACGTTAGGACACTAGGGCTCGAGAAAGATCAAAAGTGGAACGTCAGTACATTAAGGACATGATGAGAAAATGCACGTTTTTCTTTAAAACTGGTCATTGTAACGACACGAAATAAGCATACATGGATACGAGATGGTAGATATGATCTATTAAAAGTTATAAAAAGAATATCCGCCATCTTGAAAGAGACCATGTTGAAACTGGTGCGATTGGTGTAAATGAAAAGAGAGACGTGCGATGCATCAATTTGAACGTAAATAGACACAAAAACCTGTTGGTGAAGTCTGTTGTGGGGTTATGTTATTCCTGTGCTTCCGGTAGAGTGATTTATGTACAAGATGAGCAGAGGTATCTCATGACACTCGAGCAGATGGAGGGTATGATGTGACGTTCTGATTTCTGTTCGAATAAATTGAATTATAATAAATAGTTACAAGTTAATGCCAACCATGGTATTATTATGAAGGTTGAACCCATCATATCAGTAGATTCATACCAATTACATGTTGACTCTGACACAAATCATGTAGTGCTAAAACTATACTTGGCTGTTTTTCTAGTTAAACTGATCCCACTCATAGCGCTCCATAACCTGCATCTGCTCGAGTGTCATGACTACACTTTGCTCATTTTGTACCTAAAACACTCTACAAGAAGCACAGAAATAATGTAATGCCACAACAGACCTCACCAACAGGTTTTTGTGTCTATTTAAGTTCAAATTGATGCATCGCACGTCTCTCTTCTCATTTACACTAATCGCACCAGTTTCAACATGGTCTCTTTCAAGATGGCGGATATTCTTTTTATAACTTTTAACAGAACATATCTACCATCTCGTATCCATGTATACTTATTTCGTGTCGTTACAATGACCAGTTTTAAAGAAAAACGTGCATTTTCTCACCATGTCTTTAATGTACTGACGTTCCACATTTTATCTTTCTCGAGCCCTAGTGTCCAATATCTTGCAGCTACAATTTTAGCTGTATGAGTTTCCCAAGGTACTCTCTCTATATACAAAGTTTCATGAAAATCGGGCTCTGATAGATACCTAGGGTTCCTTGTTAGAGCTCTAACATTGTTTTAGTGTTTCATGACCGAACCCTGGCCTCCTACGCCAAAGGGACGTACACTAATCTCCATGGTTTCAAGAGAGCTTCATACATGATTTGGAAAGTGAATCAATTACCAGTAGGGAGAACACAGAAGGAAAAAGAGAGCTTGAAGAGGACCTGAGACATAGAGGTAATGGTAATGTACAGTCAGCAATTTGGTAATGGCTGATCCACCGGACTCGAAGAGCTGGAGAGACCCATGTTCCAGTCTGCTTCGGATAGGCCTTTGACTCACATTGACTCGGTACGACCTGGAGACGAAACCTCGTCATATACATGCAAGCCCGTATTTATATATTGTGAGCCCCTTTGCTCTAAATAATTTGCCGCTTCACACCCCTCACCCCCCGCAAATCTTGTCTCAAACAACGATACAAGCCGTGATTTTGCAAACATACCAGCTCTTGTTGAGTAGCAGTTTATGTACTACAAAAGTTACAACGTAATTTCAAATGGCCTAATTCTCTAAATGATGATTATGGTGGTGATAGATGAACCATACTAGATAGAAATATAAAATTTTAATGTTTTAAAGTTCTGAGAGAAATGATCCAAATAACCTGTTCCAGGTCCCTAGGTCACACCTGAACTGAGATACGAAGGTGCAAAGTCCCCATAAGAATAACATGAGGCATTTTGAAAATATAATCGAAAATGACCAATATTAGAGTTGAATTTAGAAAAAATATAGATTTTGGAGTCGCTGAGGTGCATAGTGACAGTTTTAATCCAATTTAACTTCAGGGTCACACTCACTTCAAGGAATATATATATATATATATATATATATATATATATATATATATATATATATATATATATATATATATATATATATATATATATATATATATATATACTGTATATAACTAAAACATCGGACCGATCTCGATCAAATTTTCAACCTAGATGAAGTTCGAATCCGATATGATATTGTCATATCACTTTGGCGGTGTAAGTTAAGGGAGGTGGAGAGACATTTGAAAATGATCAAAAATGACGGATATTAGTGTCGAATGTATATTTTTTGGGGTCGCTGAGATGAACAGTGACACTTCTGATGTCGCTTAAATCCAAATTCAAAACCACAACTTGGCGGAGGGTGAGATATATATAAAAATGATCGAAATGACTAATATCAGTGTTGAATTCATAGTTTTTGGTGTTGCTGAGATGAACAATGATACTTCCGATGCCGTGCTTCTCAACATGGGGAGGGGAGAGGGATATATAAAAATCACCGAAAATGACCAATATCAAAGAGCGCTTTAGTAATAGTAAAAAGTGACTGACTAACGGAACATATTACTATTTTTTCTTAATTTAACTCAGCGAAGCGGATAATTGATGCTAGTTAGTTATAAAACTAAGTTAAACTAGAGATTTTGGTTTTATAGTTCATTCATAATCCATGCATTATTGACAATCGGGACAGTTGAGGACTACTTTTATATCGTAAGAACGAGTGCGGAAGTTTAAAGAAAAAGTAGACAATGATGCACCTAGCTAAATCTTAACAAGTAAATTTATAAGCAGAGACTCTTTGTATTGCTACCAAAATAATGGTGCTGCCATCTAGCCATTTCAGACTTAATGAAATTTATTGTTAGTATCGAAAAGAAAAATGGAAAACAGGAATTTCTACCCCTGTTGGAAGAAACGTATTTTTAGCTTTACGTCCCATGCTTATGCCCATTAGGCTAAAGGAGAAGAAGGATTAGTGATTATGAGTGGTAATGAAATAATTAATAAATGCAATGAGAATGTGGGAGGAAACGGGACAACGCTAGAAAATTTGCTAGAACTACATTGCTAGAAAAGTTCAATTAAAGGATAGTTTATATTCGCTAGAACTACACATAAAGTTCTGGTTCATTTTTAGTATTATTTAGAGTGTTTAAGTTATATAAATTCATGAAATTAAATATTTCCTGACAATTGCTTGTAGAATTAAGAAAATCAAAATCATCTCCGATTGTGTGTGGTTGATTCCAGTTGCATATTTAAAAAATATATTACTTCCCGGTTGCAAAAGGCTATTTAAGTAATCGATGTATTGCTGATATACAGTATTTGCTAGATTTGGTGCAACATATAGAAGACCACGAATCGTTGTGTACAGTAACTTTTTTACAATAATAGAATCCAAGAATCTGGTGGAAGAAGTGGTTGAACATTGCAGTCTTGGTTTATCGCTAACAGAAAAGACACCATTAGTACGAGTAGTCAAGTTTCTATCCGATTTACTAACTATGTATCTGTCATCAAGCAATTCATCATCAGTGTCTCAGAATCATAATCACTTTGTTAAATAACACTTTGTTCCTACTATCATATTAATAGTAAGTTATTTTGAGAAATTATTATTCTTCAACTTCTATAATATGATTAGCAAAATATAGATAGGAGAGTTCAATGAATGAATGAGGATAACGTTAAAGAGATGAATGAATACCTTTAACAGAGCTTGATTTCAGGCGCGTCATTTAAGAGCACAAAGCGCTGCTCCTCCTAAGTTTAAACTATATATAATATTTTATTTAAGCGGTATTGCATCGTTGATTGCTACACAAAATCATAGAAATGTGATACAAACGAAAAAATTGCATCGCAAAATGTGATGCATTTATGATCATAATTTATTACTAAAGCGAGATATTTTTGCGACAAAAGCAGTGTAACATAGTCTTTTGTTCGTGATAGAAAAGTTCCTTTTTGGTCTCAGTTATGTCTTCCCTCGAAAACCTAAGGTTTTCTATTGCCTGCCTCTTTTCTATCCTTAATAGCGCATAACAATCCACTATGGTCTACCGATCATATTACTGGACACTAGCCATAGAATTGACGAAAAATAATCAAATGCACTTCATCGTTGTATAACATATGGGAATAAAGTGCCTCAATTGACTTTCCAAACGCAAGACAATTTACTTTTCTTAAATTAGATATCTATCGAAGATATGAGACTTAAGCATTAGCCCCTCCTCTGTCCTTAGGTTGTTTTAAGCTCTAATAAATAGTTCATACATGACATTTACATAGTTATTTTATAGTATAACCCAAGAATATTCATTCTTTCCCTACGTCACCTTGTTTTTCATGGAAATGATTAAAGAAAGCAGTGGAAATTTACAACGTTTAAAATCTTGAAAAAAAAAAGATTTGGGCAGTACTTGGCTACAATATTGAGTTAGGATATTAGCACTTATGTGAAATTAAGTTACTGTGGTTTTGTCATAAAAACTAAAGTTCACTTCGTTCGTTGTGGAGTGTCAATATCTTATTTCTTGACGGCATTATAAATTCAGCACTTAATAAAAGGTTTCATATGAAAACATTTAAAACCAGGTAGCCTACTATCTTATCCAATTTGTAGAATGATAAAGTTAACGCTTTATTATGATTGGCATTACTTTTTCTCTCTTACTTTTCATTATTATACTGTTTATGATAAATAAAAATGTTTCTTGATACGAAAATTTTCATTTCTATTACTACCTAAAATGCTATACAAAAATTATAAATTGTGACGCAAAGTTAAATTTGTATCACAAATTGCGACGAAAAAATCAAAATTCAAAAAACGCTTATATTATAATCAATAGCATAGTAATATATTAACGAAATACGTGAAACTGCACGATGTTGGTGAAAAATCTTGTCCTCTCCCGGTCTCCACCAAATGAATCCAGAAAAAATATTCTTTGTTTGACTGACCAAATAAATAATCAGCTTCCTTTGGTAAAATCGCTATCCTGAATTAAGGCTTAGTCCTGCAAACACGTATATGCATATAACCACGCCACATACTACGGGTAAGTTGTCTGGAGAGTAACTACAGATATGGATTGTGCAAGAATATAATTAAAGAAACGCGTTAGATAAGTTAAAGATCATAGTATTTAAAAACATCAAAATAGAAACTAAATCAAATATTGCTTGTAATGACAAATCTACGCCATATTCAGCATGTCTTTTGCTAAATATATTGACTGTCAAATTCCATATCAATGCAAATATCCTACTAGAAAGATTATTATTCTAGTTCTGATTTTGCAGATTATGACTGTTTTTTTAGTGTCCAACAAAGCCATTTCAAATTGGATTCAGTTATTATGATGATGGTTACACGGAAGTGAAATAATGCTTAGCCGAACAAGGAAATAGGTAAAATGACTAAGGAATGCAATAAAAAACAAAGCACACAGATAGTTTCTGTTAACGATTCACAGATCTGTAAAAAGTTTCGGCTATTCAGTGTGATACACATTAATACTTAAACGTTGGTAGTTGGGCACAAGAGCTTTTCCAGAGCAATGGATTCAGAAGAATTTTTGCAAAGAAAGATTCAGAAGCTCGAAAGCAAGCAAAGTGGTGATTAGAACTCGAAAGTATCAAAAGATATAGCACTATAGTTATGAGAAGAAAAGGAATATGAGAGATATTAAAGAAAAGATTACAAAAAATAATCACACTGGAGAAGATGCTATGAAAAGTCTGCAGAAAGTGAAGTATGTTTAAAAATTGTAACAAATTACCCGAAACATAATTATAATACAAAATTGAGGAGATGTAGAAAGAAGCGCTAAAGGTGTTTATGTAGATAAACTTAATTGCTGAACTGTAGAAGAAAGTTTTCATTTCTAAGAAAGGACCAAGAAGGTACAGAAGGCAGACATTATGTAGCGATGGATTAATGGCAATATAAAAGCACGCGGTATATTCTGTGGTAACCAGAAAAAAACGTGTAGTTTATCTTCAAATCATTGGAAGCCTAATAAGCATTTGCAATCGTCTTACTAGGGCTCAAGAAATGGTTTGCTTGATATGCTGATGTGTGTGGTTAGAGATTATAGAGCACTTTAATTTCAGATGTGACCAAATGTATGAATTCAGTATTATATTTGAAAAGAAATGAATAAAGTTACCTATTGGTTAGATTGAAATAGATATTTGATGTAATTAAACCTAAGGCTAATGGTCAGTACATATGTTGTGAAATTTCTTTGGGGCTTTAAAAGAGATTTTGGTTGGTTGACAGCTTTAATTAGTGTTCTTTAGTAAAGTAGATAATCAGTATTTAGTCCTCGTTATTTTCTGTCTGTTTACCCAACAAATCTATCTAACGAACTTGTTAGTACATGTATACAATTAAACCCAACCTTTCTGTCAGTTGTGTTTTCAATTTTTACAAATAATTTACTACTATTGAATTTAACAAACGAGGAAAAAAGTCGTAATTATGCATTACCTTCAGAGATAATCTCTTGCAAACATTTAAAGTATATTTATGTTTATTTTGAGACACTTAAAAGTGGAGAACTAAAGGTTCAAAGCAATGTTTGTTAAATAGATTGCGTTGAAGATAAAATTCAACTTTAATGCAATTGAATGCATGCAGATTTCCAAGAAAATTGAAATTCCAGAAATTTTAATATATTGCTCGTTTTGAGTCAGGACAGAACATTTAATTTCCATGTCGATGAACACAGATGAATAACATCACCCATGTCAACAAAAAGATTATCATCATTGTAAAGAGATACAAATAAAAAAAATGAGTGACATAACCATTGTTTATATTATGAAAAGACGTTATGAAAGAAAATATACGTTCTCTGTACTAGCCATAAATGACAACGCAATATCGAATTTACTTCTTTCGTTGCAGGAATTGATTTCAAAGATTTTCTAATAAGCCATACCAAGTATAAATTTTACGCTACATGCAAAATCTGTGCAACTTTACCAAACCAAATCTGACATAAGAATTTCCTCCAAAGTTTTTCAAAATTATCTAATAATTATAAATATTACTATTGAATTGAATTGATTAACGATTAAGCTATAATCTTGACAATTTACAAGACTATTTTTTCTACTTCACAGAAACTAACAATATTAACAACGACAGAATATTACATGAAATAATTAGAAACTTTTTAATTGGTATTCTTTTGTGTAAGTAATTTGTTTGAAGAACCAAAATCTACTTTGAGAAGCATAAATAATGATCAATTGACTAAATTAATATCATGAATACTTCTGGGAAATCAAATTTTTGAGTATTGTGTATATGGCCACCAATTTGCGTCGCTAAGTAAAAAATGATTAAGCCATTTTCATGATATATAGATAGTTGATTATTATTATTTCAGTTGAATACTAGATAGGTTTGTCAGTTGAACTATATAGTTTCAAGTTTCGTATGTTGTGGAATGATGTTCTATGTTTGTTGTGTTATAGCACAGAATAGAAATTTATGTTACAGCTGTGATTAGCAATACAATAAAGAAATATATTTCTATTGATGGCTCGATTTTACTGATAGTTATGACGTGGTAAATTTATCAATTGCTTTAACCTTCAACTACTGTCACTCTCTCTCTCCTTCAACATATGTTCAAAATCTGACAATAGATAGATATAAATAGACAGTCATTGTCAAAAGTCTAAGAACACTATTGATTTTTCAGAATTTTCCAAATAGAAAGTACTGTGTCCATATTAAACCAAGTTTATTGGACTCATTTTTGAAAATTAATAACATTGTTCATATAAGGGTATAAAAATTCATGGTCTTATTAACATCGAGACAAGTTTATTGAGAAAAGCTGCTTGCCAATAAATAGATAACTAATAAACAGGCAAGTAACGCCACGCTTTGTTTCATGATAAATCGTTTCAACGATACCTAGTGGTGTGTAAATGAACCCTTGTCAGTAGTGGTCTCTTTACTTCAACGAAGTTGTGTATGCGCTATTCAGTTGTGTCATACTATGTGTAAAACTGTATGCAAATCAGTTACATACAAACTTATTGTTTTCATTCGTGTGAACCAGTTGAAATAGTGTAAAGAACATGCAAATGCTATAAGATGCGGAAGAGAAAATATTAACTAAGAATCGAAGCGCGTGTTCAAGTGGTTAGTTTGAAAGAGAAGAGTCATTCTCTGCAGAGAAATTGCTCAGTGGTCGTGCGGAGCAGTGCGTCAGAATCGTGAAAGCTAGTCACAAAGCGATGTAAATATTACATGAAAACGCAATAATTGTCTGAAAACAACTATTTCTCTTAAGAACAAGTTCACTGGAAAAGTAAGCAAACGGAATACCAATAGAACTATGGAAGAGCCATTTTCAATCGGTATCAAATAGGAAGTTGCCCAGTGCCTTCATATATATGGTCTTGGGGGTAGAATTGCCGTAAAGAAACCATTCCTTCATGCAAAAAGCATTACAGAAAAATACTCCCGGGTCAAAAGAATAAAATAGAATAAAGACTGAAACGATGAACAATAGAAGAGAGCACTCTAAATTCCAACTTTTCACCTTCTACTGCTAGAAGTTTATGCGTCATTGTCCCTAAGAGGACTTTTATCCCGACCATGTAATAAATACAGCAAGGCACAGAGAAGGTAGTATCACTGTTTGGGAATGCTTTACAAACTACCAGTTGATAATTTAGTTTGAATTCATAGAATAGACAAAACCGTGTTTCACAACTTTTAAGTAAGGTATGGAATTCTATCAGGAACACGGATTTGAGGCAGAAATATTGTACTACAACAAGATTACCATCCCAAACATTCTTCCAAACTAGGCAGTTCTTATCTGCAATGCAAAGAATACGCTTACATCACCAAGAACTCGAATAGTCAACGCAGTTACCAGATTAGTTAGATATCGAGCTCTGGTAAGATTAACTTGGCAGAATAGTCTGTAAATAAATGCCAACGAAAACAGATCATCTTTAGAAGGCTCTTTACTGGAGTATCATAGCTTCGTAAAAGTGGATAAATTAATCAAACAAATGCCTGGAATTTGTAAATCTCTCTGCATTTCATTGAATGCAAACGTGCTCAATAAATTTGTCTCAGTTGAAACAAAAACTTTTTTTTTGGGGGGGGGAATTCTGAAAAATCAGTAGTGTGCTCAGTCTTTTGACAATGACTATATACTTCGAAATCTCAGTTGAAATACATGCAAGTTTTATGCGAGTGCAAAGGAAAATTAATGTAACGAAATGTAATATCAAAATCAGGATAAAAGAGTACATCACTGTTGTAAAACGTCCCATACCTCTTGAAGATTTTTCTTAACGTAAATTTAAAAACGAACATTGTTTAATATGCAGTATGTATAGAAATTTATGTGAGAACTAATAAAATTAAGTTACAAACTAAATGCAAACCAAAATTATTAAAGTATACATAGGAAGATAATTTTATTTAAAAGCTGTCATTTATTTTCAGAATTTACTCAAACGTAGTCTAGTAATACTCTTTTGTGCACTTTGAAACTACAATGAAAAATTATAAAATGGAAAATCACTCACTTAAGATGATTTAAAAAATAATTCGGTCTTATTCTATCAATTTCGAATCCAAAACATCTTAACTTTATGCTTTAGGATGGAAGATGAATGTATGAGAAGAATTACGTTTCTGTTACGAAACACAAAACTTTCAACGTTAACATGTCATCTTATCACTCTTTTGAGATTTTTTTCGAAGACGTTTTAGCACGTTTTTCTACATTTTGTTTATGTGGTATTTCTCACTATTTTCATTATGACTTTGAGACAGCCCTTATTATATCTCTTTTTCTACGCAGCTCTATATTTTGGATTGCCATCTGGAGAGTAGCTCCAGAAACATTAGCGCATCAGATAACGCTTTCCAGATCCGGAGTGAAAAACATTCTACCCAAGGAATCGAGCATATGTATAAACTTAGCTTATTAACATATATAGCAGAAATGACCAAGGAAATTTCAGATTCAAAATTATTATTACAAACTCAATAAATTGGAAGAGCAAGATTGGAATACAATATTTTAGTTTCATAACTGTTTCTATATTCTATTATCTGTGCATCATTAAATAGGGCCTATTTGTTTTATCTTCAGTTTTTTTATGAATCCAATGATTGGAGTTTCCAGTGATGAATAAATACATTGGCTGTAGGTTTAGTTTGTAACGAAAACTAGGTGTAAATTAAGTTCTATAATTAGGTTTAGTTTCTGGTAGAATATATTTCCTATTATTTGCAAGCCGTTGAGTTGTTTGATGTTAAATATCCAGTTTATTCCAGAAGGTTGTTTATGTTGTTTAGCATGGTTGATTTTAGGTTAACACTAGCACTCTTACTTAACTATAACTTTAAATAGCACTTGGTTCATAGAAGTTAGCTATGCCTGTTTCATTTTCATCATATTTATATATGTATATACTTTCTTATATTAACTTATTTATTTCACTATATTTATTATACACCTTTATATTAACTTTCATCGTAGAACATTTTATTCGTTGCAATATTTTAATATCATTATATTTATTTTCATTTTATTCGTCGTAATTACGTATTTAACAGACATACACCAATTGTGAACTCAATAAATCAAATACGTATGTAATACCGCGTCAACCTATTCCAAGCAGAAGTATGTAAGTAAGTCTCCTTTCGACGTAATCCCCAATCGACATGCAACCTTCAAAATAGTATGTAGTTCGAAAACCATTCTTTTGCAAACATTAAATCAACGACTTCCTTCTTCTATTGGAACTGATACCATTTGAATAGCCAATGCACAAATAACATAGTATAAGTTAACAGGGAATTTGGATTGAGTATAGCTCGCTTCCCCCAGCGATTTTTAACGAATCATAGTGATTCTAACGATTCATACTAGTTCATAATGAATCGGAATCGCATGTTATAAAGATTTAAGATGTGAATCTTGTGGTAAGGAAGCTTTAGTATAAGAAGTAGTAGTAGTAGTGGTAGTAGCAGTAGTAGTAGTAGTTAGTAGCAGCAGTAGTAGTAGTAGTAATAGGAACGGGTTAGAAGCCCCGCAGGGATTGGTTGTGTTCTGTTCTCGATATAAGTAGTAGTAGTAGTAGTAGTAGTAGTAGTAGTGGTAGTAGCAGTAGCACTAGTAGTAGTAGTGACTCTTCCAGTTCCGGTGACAAAGAACTGGGGGAAGCGGGCTATACACAAGCCGGGAATTTTGACGAGGCTATAATTAATTTAGACAATTGATACGAATATCGGAAGATACATTACTTATGAGAACCCGGAGTGGGTTTAGGTAATTCACTTCATAATAATTGAACACAAACTTTAAGCAACGCTTCTCTTGAATGTACCGTACTAATCAAAGTTCAAACATTTTACTCTAGGACTAAAATATTTCTTAAAAGATACAATTTAAAAATCTTCATTTACATTTTTCACTCCATGGTTGAAATCTATATTTTTTTCTCTATATTTCTTCTTCTTAAGGCAACAGTAGCTTTTCTGGCGCAGAATTTCAAGTCTTTACTTGCCATCAAATTAACAAATCATTTAATAATTTTGAATGGATCTAAAATATAATTATAAAGATAGAATAAGTATTTGGAAATTAAGAACGTACAGAAATTATGTATTCGTAATGCCATCACGCAAGATGATGGGGCATTACAACTCTAAAGTGTTCCAGATAGTTAGATACATTTCCCACCGTAACAATCTCTAGCTTATTGTGTGCTGAAAACAAGGATGTATAATTGTTCGCTTCAGATAATTAGGGTAGAAGCTATATCTAATTGCACACAACACTTTACTCATAGCAGAAAATAGTGGTGAATTAAACTTACATAAACAACCCAAAAATATTTTCTTGGTATTGATGTATCTTTTTGAGGTTTACGTCCCACGGTTATGCCGGCTAGGCTAAAGGTGACGGAGAAATGAATGAAATGGTGGAATGAAGAAAGTGGAAGAAACGGGAGAACCCCGAGGAAACCCACGCACACGGCATTTGTCCACCACAAAGTTCACTTGGTGGGAGCAGGGTTTGAACCCAGGACCCCATGCACCACAGGTGATCGCTCTACCACTGAGTCACCGCGGCCCTCTGATGTATTTTTTTGATCGTTATAAATCATTTTTTCCTCGAGAAAATGTATGTAGTGTTTTGGATCTATTTTTTTTTTCTCCATGTCAGCAAATGTGCGATAGAAATTACCTGATTCACGCGAGAGAAAGTTTGTAAGAAAGAAATTCCTCTGGTGCGACAGTTCAATTCCAAAGTATGCGAGTTTGTAGTGACCTAAAACATATTCGAGAAATTTTCAGGATACTTCTGTTTCCTTCCAAATCATTATTCTACCAACTTCATAATCATTCACTTTCACTAATTATCTGTTTCCTTTAGCTCAAAGAGAATAATTGGACTATGTACTAAACATTGGAAAAAACGAAAAGTTATGACACATTTTCTAGGCAATAATATAATTCTAAAGCCTGCTCAACATTTTAAAATGGTTTTTCAATAATTGTGTACGAGTTGTAATCATTTAAAGAAATTCTAAATTTTATTTGTAAATATTAGAATTTAAAAAGTTTATATGTTTCTGGAAACATAATTGAGATCGAATTACTCCACTTACTTCCCTACTGAGCGTTATACTCATTGTTACATGCAGAGAACTCTTTTGTTTCACTATTTGTGTTAATTCAATTTTCTTTTAGCAAATTTAAGGGCTAGTAAGAATATCAACTCAATAAAAGGAGTATAAACAATATTATTATTCAATTCTGAGAGTGAAAAATGTTCATACACATACCTTAAGATTTCCTTTCTTTTAGTTCCAAAACTATTTACCAAAACAAATATTACTCCAAGTTTGGAAAATATATATTTTTAGATTTTTTGTCAATCCAAACATTACATTTTACATGAGTTTTGTATATAGCAAATGTTTATATCGTTTTTATCTCAGATAATAAGTATAGACTCAAAAATAGTAAGAATTTTATGTCAAGCCCAATATTTATTTACAAAATATTTTTTTATCCAACTTTTTGCCGTTGTTTTCATGTATTCTTTTATAGTTTCAAACAATAAAACATAAATTAGCAAGTAAACATTACTTACATAATTAAAAAATAGGTCATATTCTAAATATGATACTGTTATGTGTAAATGCATATAGCTATTATGAAACTAGTTATTTTTATTGTGTACAAAATGATTTCTTTCAACACTAAGTCGAGCAGTGAAAAGAGGTCGCATAACTTCACAGTAATATTAAGTTGCAATGTAAATTGTATTAATATTTAATATAAATGTATACCCATGTCCAAAATTATTGTCGCATGTCTATAAATATGTTGTTCTAGGAATATAATTTGCTAACGAATTTTCCCGGTATTTCTTACAATGTTAGTATGTGTATAATTGGCAGATACATGTATGTGGTAAATTTCATGCCAAAAGAGCAGTAAATAAGAACAATAAAACGAAAATAAAATCTTCTTTACCATTTAGTAACATTTTATTTTACTCATTATAATTTCCGTATTTACAATTCTTTTCCTATGAAATTTACCACAAATATACATTTCCCGATTATATACGTAATATCAGTATTAAAAGTACCCTGCAAAATCATTATCAAATTATATTCCTACAATATATTTAGACATGCGTCAATAATTTTGGACACGAGTGTACAATGTAGTAAAATACAGGTACATAATCTTATCTAAATGTAAATCATGATTGCATTTACTGTACAGAAACGCTAACACCATGTTTTCCTTATTGTTTTGGTATAATTACAACTGTGTTACTACAGTTACACATCCAAATCAGTCATTTAATTCGAATACACAACTGCACTATTCTGTATCCGTAATTCTGATCAGTTTACAGAGTAAACGTCTACATTTTTATGTTGTGTGTGTCTAAAACAAGTGCTTTATACAATATTTTTCGTATAAAATCTGATCTCAACAACAACAATAAGAGAATTAATAGCACCAGATATTCTCATCCACAATTTGAAGTTCTAGGTCTAGGAGTAACATCTAATCCTCGTATTCTCTCTCCTAGAGACAAATCACTTCTCACATGACAAGCACAACATGAAGGGATTCTAAAAAATTCAGGATATGCTTTGCCGTCATTGTTGAGAGCTACCAACTTCCTGTATATGTATTTCTGCTTGCACACTGTCTTGTAGCCAAGTGGAAAACTCTCAGTAAACTTGCAAACGCTTTCTTTCCTGTAAAGAGAATACATATAATAGAAATATGCTCAAATATTTCGACATTATGAAGTCAAATCTGTATGAAGTAGTCAATAAATTGTTTGCTTGATTATACATATGAGATAAATTTACAAGAATTTACATGTTAATTAATTTTAGTCAATAATTAGGCTACTAGTATGTCTTAACCGGGACATAGCTTCTGATTATACGTTACTTATTATTGAAAAGGCATACAAAAGACTGTCAAGAAAGCATATTAACAGATCAAATATATAATTAGACTGAATACTTATGCAGAAAATTAATCATCAGTTCCCTTGTAGCCATATGGTTACCATACCCGCTTTGGAACGGGAGACCCGAGTTTGATTTCCAGTGGGGGCTGAAGTAAATCGAATCTCATATTAAGCTGTAAGTATACGTTTCATTTAGCCTCACTGCTAAAAGGGACGCTAAACTCCAATTCAACCAATCAAAAAATCAGCATTCTGTAGATCTTATCTGAGAATAGATAACATTAGGCTCAATTCTCGAACAAAACATTAAAATGCACGATGTCCATGAAACAAAATATTTAAGGAAACGTTTAAGGAACATTGTAGATCGAAGTTACATTTACACAAGTTAAAAGTGAATTTAAGTTTAATTTCATTAACTTGGAAAGTTTTCCACAAAATTTGATAACCTATATACGTATAAATATGTTAATTAATTGGTGAAACATGTCAACAAATGCAAGAATCCATTTCAAATTGCATGTCGAAAAAGATGGATTTAGTGCTTTCGGAAGTTTTGTTTCTGAACGAAGGACCACAACAAAACCTCAACAAACTGTTTGTCATCATTTTAGTTTTTTAGTTTGTTGAAATTAAATGTAGGTTAAAATGAAATTAAATGTAGGTTAAAGAGAAGAGGTAATATGAGTAATTTACGTATATAGTCTCTTCACAGGTCTTCAGTTTACGGATATTTGAAAGAACGCCAGTCATTTCTTATTCAGAACTAAACGTTTTTTTTTATCTTAGCCATTTAGCACTAAAGTAATTGGAATTTAATATTTTATTATTTTATTTCTATTTAAGTTAGGTTAGATATGATCAAAACACTTATATTAATAATATGTATTACGGTTTCGGCCATATAGCATTGCTTTAATCGGACACATTGTGTTTCACATTATTCAATACCTAACACATTCAGAAAATAGCAAACAATGAACCTCAAAGTTTATCCTCTGCAGCAAATTTTCGTTAATTGAAAATGTCAACCAATAAATAATATCCTTTTTAAATTACAACTCTTTGAGTACGTAATTAAGGAAGTAAAAAATGCTATGAAATTTATTACTAAATGTGGACGAGGAAATTCCCAATTGGTCGTACATTCACCTTTGATGGGCGTTGTACTAGGGTAAATTAGCAATGGATTCTCAAGGCTATAGTAAACAAGTTGACGTCCTTCCAACTGAAAATACACTAAGTTAATTCAACTAGCTATGACAGTATCACGGTCACGGATACTTCATTCTTTTTAATGGGAAAGATACAATACTTCAACTTTAGTGTTTACCAATCTAATTTTAAAATAATAGTAAAAGCATAAAGAGGAAAATGGCAGATGTTCAGTGTATGAATCAGAATAAATCATCTTTATATCGAATATCTTTGTTTAGAAGATGGAAACCGAGAAAATTAGGATGCTTCTCGCAAAAAGTATCTAACGCACCTAGGCATTCCAGTGCTATTCCGCAGCGTCTAACATTGTGCCCCAACTTTCCACACCACCATTTTACTACCTCCTAGACTACTATCCTTGATATCTTCAAACATCGCCTCTTCTCTTCTCCAGAATTCAGAAATATGCAAAACTGTACAATTTCTATTTTTTAAACTTAGATTTATAGTGTATTGTGGTTAAATTTATGCAAATGAAATTTTGTAAATTGTTAATTCATTGCTTACCTAAATATGTCTAAGATAATTACAAGTTAATAGTGTCAAAATTCCAACAACCTAATGTTCAAATATTTCAACAGTGTAGTTCTTCAATTATGTTATTCTTACATTCATATTTATGGTATTCGAATAATTATTTGAATATTCAAATATTCGATATTCGTATATTTGAAAAATTACTTTAAATAAATGAACAATTCTTTGAATATCGAACTATTGTCCAAACGATTGTTGATATAATCAATGAATATTTGATTGGTTAGATTAAATTCTAGCGTCCTTTTTGGCAACGACGTTATATGAGATTTGAATCTTATGGAGATGTTGAACAACAGTCATTTGTAAATACATATGCTCATAATTTATCATGTAGGTTGTATGCAAACCTAATGACAGTAATATGAACACTTGATAATGGACAAAAGTTAACTGCTAGAATTAATCACTTTCATTTTCTATCCCTCGTTATCACTTTTCACAGCTGTTGTTCATAAAAAAATAAAAAATAAAATAAAATAAAATCTTCCGTTTAATTTTTTACTATTGCGATCTGAGGGATGCAAATAAGTGACGAAAGAATAAGTATTGAACGAAAAAAATCCTTGGAAGACTCTCGTAAACCTAGCTGTTATTTATTAGAATTAACCAACTCTATGCATAATATCTTATAAAATGGATGGGAGTAAGAATATCGTATAGTGTTAAATATTGTTTTAGGTAGCTTTTAGTATTGACTATTCGCACTGCCAGACTTCGAAAGAACGGTATCTTTCCAGTGGCGTAGCACACTTTTGCGGGCCCCCCCGCAAGGTATAGAGAAGGGGCCCTAGTTGTAAAGCCGATAGAAGTAAGGTTGGAGGTCTACTTCTTTAAATCTTTATTCATCGCAAGGTTTCGGGGCCCCCTATACCTCGGGGCCCCCCCGCACTGCGGGGGTTGCGGGGGCAGCTGCTACGCCACTGTATCTTTCTCTAAACTTCATTTCACTATAAAAGATCAACAAATTACATATTTATTGACGTACAGTTCATATCAATGTCCCAACTTGCAAGTGTTTGAGAGTATCTTGTGTTTGTACGAAAGTGGTAAAGCGATTGAGAATCTATATAGATTAAGAGGTAACGGCCTTTGATTTGGAAAGCCAGAAAATCGCGTCACCCAATTAAACAAACGCCATTTAGAGTCCTTCGTAACATGTAGTTAATAGTATGTGTGTGTCGCGCAATCGCTACGTAGTCAACTTTAAAAGTTCAAACCTATAGGTCACATACAATCAGCATTCTCCCTCAAACAACTTCAGTTCTATACGAAAATACTTCAATGTGTCCAAGTAGAACATGAAAATGACAACGGTCTTGTTTAAAACTAAGCTTGAGCATGGTTGCAGATATATTAAAAACATCATACAAGCACCTGTTCGAATCGCTCTTTATGGGTTTTGTGTACTAAACTTTAATGCATCCACAATGTTCTTTAAGGATGCAGAGGAGCAATTGTATTTAGGATATATATTTTAATGAACCTTTTAGTAATCCAATATATTAATAAGAAAAGCGAAACTGCTTCATCTATTAATTAAACTTCAAAAGACAAAGACAAGACGTATACGGTATATTCCCCCTAAAGAAACTAAAATGATGCTCCTGGAGTCATCCTTTTATTTTAGGAAGACTGCATTCGAAAACAGAAAAGTTTTTTTTTTTTTTTTTTTTTTTTTTTTTTTTTTTTTTTTTTTTTTTTAATGGTCAAAGAACCTTAAGCTCTTGTCGTTTAAGCATCTATTGTAGTCCAGGCCCTGGCCATAGGTCCCGTAGGAATGGCATGTCTCACAGCTATTCTCTCCGGATCCGGTATCTACAATCAAAAACAAGTTAAAAAAAAACTTCGGTAGACATTCTGAATTCCGAGCACATTTTTCTATGACGTCATCAATCTGGCCGCCAACAAATTTCGACTTACCAAATTTAAATTTTTTTAACTTTCTTACTATTCAAAATAAAAGCTTCGTTCTTCTTTTCTTTATCAGAGAATATATTGGACTTTCCTTGTTATTATAAAATTTTGCTTTCTATTGCCACTATTTTTAAATATGGCCACTCAAACTAGAAAAATTATTTTCACATATTTTTAAAACTTTATGGCAAATAACTTTGAAACGGCTATGTTTAAGAAAACACATTCTGAAACAAACGTTATGAAGCATTTCAATAGCTTTCAAATGCGACCAGAATCATTGATATATCTCAATTAACAACGGAGATGTTCAATTTTATGTTAGGTTAAGTGTAAAATTTTCTTCAGTAAGTTCGAAATATTAAAATTGTATCCATAAATGTCGGTGCCGTGAACTTTCGGTGCCAGAGCTGAACATGGCGAGAAGTAAGGTTGGATAGGTTATGTTGAGGATAGCTTTAAACGCCTAAGCCGCAGAACTCAAAAATCAAAATTAGGTTGGATTAGAGATGCTTAAAATATTGATCATTTCGAATCTCTTTAAATACCTTTTCAACTTAGTTACCTTAGAATTTCGGCTGTAATTCCTTAAAAAATACCTGGGCTCCGAAGCATAGCATACCCATAACTTATTCAATAGTCTGACGTAACTTATAATTATTTTCTGTAACAATAAAACGATATTTAGCATAAAGTAATCACTTTACATTCTTTCAAGTCTATATTAATATTATTGCAACTGGAGTTAGAAATTTCTTTTGATATTTAGAAAGTACTATTTCCACTTTCAGGATGATGGCGAGAGGCGCAATTTATGTTTAAATTATTTATTCAGTTAATATAGTTTATATATATATATATTCCTGCTGAAGTTATTCCTGCAGGTATATTGTTTGGCAAAAGTAATACATTTTGTGAAACTATATCGAAGACCATAGATTATTGAAGTCCAGAATTGTTTGAAAGCTTCAGAATTACCAATTCCATGATCCAAACAAAATTCACAATTTAAAATAGACTCCCGAATCAATACTACTACGTCTCTTGCACGCTTGTGTTTCGTATGGCTTCAGCTAACTAATCAACACTCAGTTTGGAAGAGTAAACAAAACTAGGATATTTTTTTTTTTTTTTGTTTGGATTTCAAATTGTATATCATATCCAAAAGTTTTAAGCAGATAAAGTTTGACTCCCTTGTTTGTTACCTTTATTTCTCTTTTCTGGTTTATGTAGTCACGTATTTCAGATAGTGTCAACTTTTACCTTTATCTAGGATATCTTTAATTAATGGAAAAAACTTCTTGCAACACTTCTTCTTTGTTGATTACCTGTACTGACTTTATTTTCATTTTCTTTCTGCTTTTTTCCGTACTTTATAATGTAAGTTTCAAGACATATCTTGTGACAGAACAGGTCAGCCCCAAAAACAGATGCTTCATCTCCCAAGCATGTACATCATTTTTCACACAGAAAGTTGCTTCAAGAAATACTGAATCTCTGGGACTTACACAAATACGATATATTTCTATAATATCGCCACGTGTCTTATAATCACACACTGCACAATTAATTTCGAATGGATTTATGTTTTTGAGATGGCTTTTCTCAAGATGTGATAACTGATCGAAATATTTTCCTTTCCTGCTCAATATTATCAAGTCCATCATCATCTTTTCCTTCTTCTCCAATTAAGCTTTAATCTAACTTCAGCAATGTCTTCTTTAAAGTGTACTGTTTGTAACATGTATTAGTGCAATGATAAATAAACTCTATTTCTGGTTGCAGAAGTCCTGCAGAATTTCTTTGATAAACTACATCTTTCCTTATTTCAGCAGCATGAAGAATATTTTTCCTTCCAAGGACTGACGTACATGTTTTTTTTTCTTTCGTAGCTTGTGGACAGATAATACATTTGTTAATGTCAATGTGGATACTAGTCTCATAATCTTTCATTCTTTCTACTGCCAATTTAATTCCAACTAATGATTGAGATGAATATAATTTTTATGCCATGGCACAGGACGTTTCTGATCTTTACAAGTTCAATATTTCATATAGCCTGAAGCTAAGAAAAATATAATTATAATTATTGGTGTATATATATATATATATATATATATATATATATATATATATATATATATATATATATATATATATATATATATAACTGAATAAATAATTTAAACATAAATTGCGCCTCTCGCCATCATCCTGAAAGTGGAAATAGTACTTTCTAAATATCAAAAGAAATTTCTAACTCCAGTTGCAATAATATTAATATAGACTTGAAAGAATGTAAAGTGATTACTTTATGCTAAATATCGTTTTATTGTTACAGAAAATAATTATAAGTTACGTCAGACTATTGAATAAGTTATGGGTATGCTATGCTTCGGAGCCCAGGTATTTTTTAAGGAATTACAGCCGAAATTCTAAGGTAACTAAGGTGAAAAGGTATTTAAAGAGGTTCGAAATGATCAATATTTTAAGCATCTCTAATCCAACCTAATTTTGATTTTTGAGTTCTGCGGCTTAGGCGTTTAAAGCTATCCTCAACATAACCTATCCAACCTTACTTCTCGGCATGTTCAGCTCTGGCACCGAAAGTTCACGGCACCGACATCTATGGATACAATTTTAATATTTCGAACTTACTGAAGAAAATGTTACACTCAACCTAACATAAAATTGAGTATCTCCGTTGTTAATTGAGATATATCAATGATTCTGGTCGCATTTGAAAGCTATTGAAATGCTTCATAACGTTTGTTTGAGGATGTGTTTTCTTAAACATAGCCGTTTCAAAGTTATTTGCCATAAAGTTTTAAAAATATGTGAAAATTATAATTTTTCTAGTTTGAGTGGCCATATTTAAAAATGGTGGCAATAGAATTGCAAAATTTTATAATAACAAGGAAAGCCCAATATATTCTCCGATAAAGAAAAGAACAACGAAAGTTTTATTTTGAATAGTAAGAAAGTTAAAAAAAATTAAATTTGGTAAGTCGAAATTCGTTGGCGGCCATATTGATGACGTCATAGAAAAAATGTACCCGAAATTTAGAATGTCTATCCGAGTTTTTTTTGTTTTGTTTTTTTACTTGTTTTTGATGGTAGATACCGGATCCGAAGAGAACAGCTGTGAGACATGCCATTCCTACGGGACCTATGGCCAGGGCCCGTACTATTGAGTTTGGCGTTACAATGCCTATCTGAATAAGGGCACTCGCTGAATGACGCATAGATACAATGATGGATTTCTCTCTAAATTCGTAGTTACACAATTTATGTAAACAGCCCTTTTACCGCAACAATAGGCTCACTAAAACTGCTTTGTCTTAGAGACGAACCATTAATGAAGTTGTTACGCAAGTCACAATGCAACCTTCAGCAGGACAAGTAACTCCTTTTTGCCTTGACCTTCATAATAACACTCTTGTTCACATGTTTAATTAGAGCAGTCTACTATTATGAGAGCGAAAACAAATCTTTCTCAAAATGCTATTCCACATATTTTTCAGTATCTTCAGCACGATGAACAAGTACACTTAAGACGGTGCTTTTCTACAGGAGCTCCCCTGGCTCTGGTTCACTATCCTCAAAAATTCTCTCACTCAAGCTTAGAGCTCAGGCTCGCACTCGTTCAGAGCTCGGGTTCGTTATCCTCAAATGAAGTTCTCATTTGCTCGTACTCGTCAATTACATTTATAATTGCTCATATTCAGGCTCACTATCCACTTATATACGTACTTCAATATGTGGTCGCACTCAATTGAGTTCGAGCCCGATTGAGTCTCAAAAACCGAACCCACGAGTTTGTAAACACAGTGCAGTAGCATATTCTACTTGATGTGGATGATACCTATATTCTTCCATTAGTTAAAGTTCGTATATTAATAGTTTTTCTTAAAGAAGAGCGATTGTAATCTTTACACGTAAAAGAACATATCCTAACTGACTGATTGATGAGTGTGAAGGCTAGGTCAAACTGCTTATTCTAGAAACTTGATATTCAAGACGTACATAGAATTTATGTTGTAAGGTACTACTAAGGGTGGGTTTTCAGGAACTGGATGTGGAAAGGAGGAAAATATGGAGGTTGCATTTATTGCAAGTAGTTGCTCCTCCATGTATTCGGCTAGTCTGCAAATTGCGTGCACGCTAGGAACATAAATTGGTGTCATGTAGGGAGCAGCGTAGCTAATGACAATATTAGCCTGACTGAACTATTAGGAATTAGCGTGATAGACAGACTGACATCTTGCGCTTATAGTGAAGATCAAGAATATCTAAATATCTTCGCCTAGATGGTTATGTAATCCGTAACTCTGGAAAGATTTGAAGTTTGCATATTAGTGCTACTCACAAACTGAAATGTTTCTGTTTTATAAATAGGATAAGATGTCCATATATTGAAATCTCTTAAGGGAGTATAAAATTAAAATTTAAAATCACGTACACATATAATATAATTTAATGATTGTATAGCCTGTTTCTGTTAATAAAATTGGAGATGTGTATTATAAATGCAATGATAAATTGTTCTTAATATTATACTATACCACAAATGTGACTACTAGTAATAAGTGAACATGTTTTAAAACGGAAAAAGTGAGGAGTTATCTTACCTCAAAATCAGCAGCACTATATCAAGATATGTTTGTTTGGCACAAACCTGTATTATGTTCTGTAATTAAACTAAATGTATATGTTCAGTTTTTTGTTTAAATTTTGTATATAATTTGATAACTCTAATAATAACGTATGAATATGGGCTTATTAGAAAAAAATTATAATAGTCTTGAAGCTCTACGAGTCAAGCAACGCCCTTTTGGACAAATAAATTAGATATAAAATATGGCATCACTTAAAATAATTAAACAACATTTAAAATAATAATTACTGGTCAAATTGAATTGAATTCTTAATTGTCTCTTCTTTGGCTTGATTAAAGTTTGGTGTTGCTTCCAGTTCCGAGGCTATATGAGACGTAAACCTACAATTTAACAAATCCGAACCTCCGTAATGTGTTTAAATTTTCCAATTATTTCCCATCGGGAATCGAACCTGAACTCCGTGCACCGAAGATGTGCACGCTAGCCACGAGAACAATGGACATACCTAGATAATCACTGTATTTTGAAGTCGTCAGTTAGTGTGGATAGGTGCCTCTGTATTTTAGAGACCATGCTCTTCACTTGTTTCTACCTTAAACATAAAATAAATCATCAAGTACGTAAAATTAAATACACACTAAGAAGGAAAAGGTAACAAAGTGATCTAGTTTTGCCTCTACTAGTTTTCAAAAAATACGTTTCAAATAATAGTAGGATCGCTATGATAAATTTATAGGTATAGTAGTTATAATTAAAGATGTACCAGCGATAAAGTATTATAGATTAATACTACACTAATAACCTGGAATTATTTCCGAAGAAGTAATTATTATGGTTTCCCGAAAAGAACTAAGATCAGTGGAAGAAAATACCGGTACAAAAGTAGAAGTAGCATTTAGTATTAAGCAAGATGAAGTTTCTAGTCTCTATATCCATCCTTCAGTGAAAATTTTGTATAACGATCATACGCTTTTAATAATTTTGGGAAATGTAAATTAGTATTTTCCTTTACAGCTAAAAACAAAATTAAATACAGCAATTATTTGGTTTACTTACAAGCATTTCTCAATACGAACACCTTGTTTATAAGCGCCTTCATTAACAACAAATAACCATTTATCATCTCGATTTTGGGCTACTTTGGGATAAATTACCAACTCCTAAAATAATAGAAAGGAAAGAACTATTACGTTTGAATAAGGGATATACGAGAGTTACGGCAAAAGTCATATATATTATATAGGCAAAAGTCACTATATCATATATATTACAAAAATGAGAACGAAAAAAGGTATTCTGAAGTATGCAAATGGAAGATTAGTACATATGAAAACATTACATGCATAGAGTTGGGTGAACATACATATCTCATAAGAAAATACAGCGGGAAAAATGAATACAACGAATTATTCGCTTCATACGCGTTTTACCACAAATTACAACACTACATATCATTAAAAGTAGAATTACAATTGTGCGCAAAGCCAAGCAATACATATCATATAACCTAAAATCCTTCAAAGTAGTCTTCCAAAGAATCCACTAGATGGCATGCTACAGTAATGCTATATAACCAAGTTGTAAATGCACTCTAATACTCCCGCAGTTTTCTGCAATGACACCTATGTTGGGCTAGTAAGGAGAAACGCCCTGAGCGTCTACATAATGCACTCATCCTTCACGACAGCATGACAGCTCATATAATCCAGCAGCTAGGAAAGTCCTGTTGGGAGTTTGAGAGCCAGAAGGTTTGTTTGTTTTACCGAGTTCTACTATCTTTAGTGTTTAAAAAAAAATTGGTCACATGTTATGAATCATGGTCATTATAGCGCAATGGCCGCCATCTTGAATATTCCTTTCGTATTCACTACATTTTTCTTAAATACATCTAGCTCAAGCTGTAATTGTCGCAAAATTATCAGTTATACCTCGTTCGATTTGCAATAGTATAGGCTTTTAGGTGACGTTATTCACTTGTCAGTAATACTCACAAGAGGGAAGTAAAGGAGGGAAATTTTGAAAAATTCCCTAAAAATTTTCCCTTTTACCGATTTTTTGCTATTATTATATGGCAACGCTGGGTTCTAGGCGAGCAAGAAAAATTACATACATTTCCTGTAATGTGATAAATATATGCTGAAAGTTTTGTCTTGATTGGTTCACTAGCAGAGAAGTAATAAAATATTTTGTATTTTATGATTTTGGTCGCTCTAACAATCTTTGGATTTAATGAAAGTACTTTTGTCACATAGAAAGACCTCCATCTCAGACTGTAATTGCCGCAGAGGTACAAATAATATTTCATTTTATAATTTGTTTGATTAGAGTAATAAATGATGTGGTGATACAGTTGACCTGCAAAAATCTGAATTAGATTATGAACAGTCACGCCCAAAGCAATGGGAAAAGTTCCTTTACGAGTTAGTACTCTCATTCTGTATATCATCAAGTACTCAACGTAGACGTGATACCTTATTTCAGATATCCTATTTCTTAATACACAATGGCTTAAGAAAACACCGTTACATGTCGCTAATGCTCAAGCAATACACTATTTAAGTAGATCTAAAACTCTCATCACCATGTTGAACCGTCAAGGGCTATGCTGCAATTATGATGATGTACTACGTCAAGATCAAATGCTAGCAAACAGGACTATTATTAGGGCTAAATGACACCGTGTTCCCATACCTCCATCAATAAAATCCAATATTCCTGTTCGAGGCGTTATGGATAATTTCGACAGAGAAGAAGCTACATTTTCAGGAATGCATTGAACACACGACACAGTACTTGTCTTCTTTCAAGACCATCATCTGAGTGATAAACTTAACGTCTCGTTAGAAGAACCTGATAGTCCAGAGAGATGCCTGGGAACGTTTGGCATTGATGTCACTTCACGAACTCTCACTAAAGATATAGATGCCCAAAAACTATTGTACTACACAAAGCCAAAAGCAAGGTGCAGTATCCTCAGTACTTTCGTTCCTAGCAATGACATAATTACAACAAATGAAATAAAACAGCCAAGCAGAAATTTAGATCTCATATGGTTTCTTTCAAGATTTCTTTAAAAATCCAACGTACCTCAATTAGATTTTCCTCAAGAAGTTGAGATTCCCTCTAGAAACGCTTTTATGAGTGCACTGTCTGAACATCCATCTCACAGGACCATTACGGGATATACTCCAATACTACTCTATCCTGCAACTCAGTATGACTCTTTTTATATAACAATGTGTAATTTCCAAGATATCTTGCACCAGTTAAATGTCGAAGAGAGTTCACTGTGGTGTGGCGAAGGCGTATATCATATAGCTAAAGAAATTCAGCTTCTTCAACCCGAAAAGTTTTCCAACATAGTTTTTGGCCTTGGAGGATTTCATCTTCAGAAAGTCGTGCTTGCATGTATTGGTCTATATCTCAAGAGAAGTGGAGCTTTGGAAATTCTTGTTCAGACTGAAACCATGGGTCCACACACTGCTGAAAGCGCTTTAAAAGGAAACCAGTATAGCAGGGGAGTTAGAGCAATAGGAATGCTTTGTGAAGTAATGGAAACACTGGAATGGAAGGCGTTCATGGAACAGATTAACATAACTAAATACTCCAAATTGTTCTCAATAGTAAAACGCATACAGTTATCAGTGTATGAAGAACAAAGTTTATCTAAAGAAACTAAATGTGCTATCGAAAACCTGAGTGCCATCAGAATGGACTTTGAGAAATTTAGAGAAAGTGGAGCACAAAAAAATATGAAATGTCTGCTTATTGGGATCAGTTTGTCTCCACACTTGCTCCTCTTCTCCGAGACTTAATTCGAGCGGACAGAGAAAATAACTGGGACTTGCATGTGTGCAGCCTAAGAGAGTGTTTGCCACTTTTCTTCTCATTTGACAAAACAAATTATGCACAGTGGTGTACTCTATATTACCACGATTGCTTAAAACTAGAACAAGAACATCCTCTGATCTATAATGAGTTTAAGAACGGTCGTTTCACAATTCAACATAGTAACAATAGATTTAGCAGTGTTGCATTGGATTAAGCACTAGAACAACACTACAATAAGCCAGCCAAGGGATCTGGAGGCATAATCGGAGTAACCAGACGAAAAGAAGCCGTGACAAAACACGATCTTATCAAACATGAGAAAGAAAATATAGCATACTTTTTGAGACGGTTTTGTGGGCTTAATGAAGACGATGAATATGCTCTTCATAATCAGTTTTCGAAGTATTTAACAATTCAGGAGCAGCAAAATATTTCAGAGATGATAACTCTTGTGCTTGAGAGAGGAGATCCCTTTTCGAAAGTTGATAGTTGTGGAATTTCTAACATCATAAGTGGAACAAAAATTGATCAAGTAATAGCTGAGTACTTACTCTCTATACAAGGAAAAGGAGATACTAGCTACAAAAACTTCGTTCAAGAAAGGCTTATTGACAAATCCAAAGGTATTCTAGATCCCATACATAAACAATTTCGAAAGACAAAGAAACACATATCTGCAACCGAGACGGCACTCCAAGAAACAAATAATGCTATTCGGTTCATAGAAATAGCATGTTCAAGAAATTTCGAAATTGACACAGTACTAAAATACGAGCTTACATCTACATCGTATTATCTAACAGATGATGGGTTCTTAAAGAAAGCAGATAAAGCACAACTCAGCAAAGAACTTGAAAAACACTTTTTAAATAAGAATGATGCAGTTAGTCATCTACCAACGCAGGAAACGAGAGCAACAATGGTGATTGACTTTATGGTGTACGCGCGAAAAGTCTATGTCAAACGACTTATGTGTAAGACGTTTGGAGACTACTTTGACTATTTGTGGAAAATATTTTTAAAACTTTCCGAAGGTTGTTTGCGCACTGCCATAGTGCTTGACTTGTATCAAGATAAAAGTATCAAAAACTGGGAGCGACTGAGGCGACAAAAAAATGTTGATCCTATTGATGTGATTCCTAGTAACCCAAATGCACCCCTTCCTGTCAACATGGATACTTTTTGGGCTTCAAGCCAGAACAAAGCACGTTTGCAAGAACTCTTCATTGAGTGGATTGTCGATCAAGGAAATTCTATAAAATCTTTGTATTTGGGAGGAGGTCACAAACATAACCCAAAGCTATGCCTGAAATTAACTGAAGGATCTGTTAGTTTGGTACCAGATCTTAACTGTGAATGTGAGGAAGCTGATAATAGAATCATGAAACATATCCAACACATGGTCGAAACTGATTCCATTGAAAGAGTTATGATTGCCTCAGTAGATACAGATGTTATGATTTCCGCACTATATCATTTCAAAAGGAGTTATAAAAAATGTGCCCTGAAAGAACTCTGGGTTGTCAAAGACACACGACCATCTATGAGGTACATACCACTTCACAAAATGACGGAGAACATGGATGACACACTTTTATATGTTCTTTCTGCTGTTCACAGTTTAACTGGTTGCGATACCACAAGTAAGGTTGGGACAAAACTTATGGCACTTAAAACAGCAATGACATCAGGAACCCTGTTGAACAATTTTGGGGTTGCTCCCTTGGATGAAGGAATGATACAAAATGCCGAGCATTTTATCGCAAAAGCACTTGGTTCACCAAAACCAAACTGTGATATGGTACGATTTGAACAATACCACAAAGCAAAAGCTATCAACTTTTCTCAACTATGTCCAACATCATCAACGATAGTCTTTCATATGCAGCGTGCATATCTTCAGTGCTACATATGGATGACTGCTGGATGAAGCCCAACCACTGAATCCACTAGAGTATGGTTACATAGAAGAAGCAGGATATCTTAAGCCAATAATAACGACTGGATATTTCAGACCTCCTGAATTTGTCTCTCCTTGTATGTGCAAGACATGTACAGTACAAAAGTTAATGTTTGTCCTTGCAGAGTGAAACAAATACCGTGTTGTCCATTCTGTAAATGTCAAGTGAAGAATATGTGTGTAAATGTGGGATGAAAGTGTCAGTTTATCAGACATTTGTGGACTATTATGTAAGAAGAAGAATAAATTGCTGTTTGAAAATATTACTTCATATCAAATTTGGAACACATTTCTTAATTACGAAACATGAAATGTTACGATTTTAAAAAAATCTATGTCTTCACTTGTGAATTAAATATTGGGTATTAATGTTTAGTGAATTTCTAGTAGTTCCACTTCTATCTTTTAGTGTTTCCACATCATTAAAGGGAAATATTTCGTGTGGATTTTATATTTATTTCCCTTATACTTCCTTGTCATAAGTTATAATGGCACATATGTTAGATTAATCCACACCATTTATTACTCTAATCAAACAAATTATAAAACGAAATATTATTTGTACCTCTGCGGCAATTACAGTCTGAGATGGAGGTCTTTCTATGTGACAAAAGTACTTTCATTAAATCCAAAGATTGTTAGAGCGACCAAAATCATAAAATACAAAATATTTTATTACTTCTCTGCTAGTGAACCAATCAAGACAAAACTTTCAGCATATATTTATCACATTACAGGAAATGTATGTAATTTTTCTTGCTCGCCTAGAACCCAGCGTTGCCATATAATAATAGCAAAAAATCGGTAAAAGGGAAAATTTTTAGGGAATTTTTCAAAATTTCCCTCCTTTACTTCCCTCTTGTGAGTATTACTGACAAGTGAATAACGTCACCTAAAAGCCTATACTATTGCAAATCGAACGAGGTATAACTGATAATTTTGCGACAATTACAGCTTGAGCTAGATGTATTTAAGAAAAATGTAGTGAATACGAAAGGAATATTCAAGATGGCGGCCATTGCGCTATAATGACCATGATTCATAACATGTGACCAATTTTTTTTTAAACACTAAAGATAGTAGAACTCGGTAAAACAAACAAACCTTCTGGCTCTCAAACTCCCAACAGGACTTTCCCAGCTGCTAGACTAATACGGCAGCAAGTGTGCAGAATCTTCTCTTGTACTCGAACATCTGCCATATTCACCAGACTTGACATCTTGCGATTTCGACTGTTACTAAAACTAATGGAACTACTGCATGAAACACGCTTGTGAGCACGTGAAGACATTGCCACAACAGTGAACCGTGAAATCAGAAGATTCGCTTGTAGTAAGGCTGTGTGTTTTCGACGTCTTCTGCAATGTTGGAAGTGTGTGTCTGCCACTGGTGTGTGTTTCTGGTCTTTACACATAATTGTAAAAGTGTTTCTAATGTAATTCGAGATAAAACACGTATGAAATGAACAATTTGTTGTACTCATTTTCCTCGTGATACTTTCTGATAAGGAAATGTACGTCCATCCAACGTCTTGTATGTTTACACATGTACTAAGCTTACATTTTTATATTTCAGATTTTTTTTTTACTTCATTACCATTTTCGTAAATAATAATAATAAGTAATTGCAATGACTCGCATACTAACACAAAAACCTTTAATTCACTTGCATCTATAATGTTGTCAAGATACAGGTTTGAAACTGTGTTGAAATTATTTATGATTACTGTCATACCCCTTACAATCACCTCGTAACAGGTCAAAAGAATCATAATGATCCACATGATTAAACTCTTGAATTTTATGGACAAATCATAAAAGTGTTGTTCACAATCACACATTATTATTATTATTATTATTATTATTATTATTATTATTATTATTATTATTATTATTATTATTATTATTATTATTATTATTATTATTGTAGTATTGGTAGTAGTAGTAGTATTGTAGTATTAGTAGTATTGGTATTATATACGAGTATTCATATTACCACACACACTGAAGAAAATAAAGGAAAACACAATTTTTCCATTTTTGCGAAATTAAAATAATAGCAAAAATGATAATTATCTTTCGGTTTTTCCTCGGAAAGTTAATGTACCTAACTCTGGGTTATAACAAACCTACTGTTATTATCATTTGAGAGATTTTTATGGTTATTGTCTTAAAATCATTACTCAACAATCTACTCAAAAAGTACATATATGCAAGTTAAAAGATGGAGAAACCGTTTGTATACATCTAAACATCGAGAAGATGATTATAGTGCACTGATTCAAGTTCGAATATACCAAGAAAATTTATATTATATATATAGTTAGTTTTTTCCTGGAGGTACGCAACGGTACGACGTACAATCACCTTTTCAATGAGAATGAAATATTTCCATTTCTAAATTGAACTGAACTGAATTAAACTGAAAGACAGTACGAAAATTCTGTTGGGACTCCACCTCTGTACTTTCTCCGCCGAAAAGCCTTTACTCAGTTCCCATTTTAATGTATCCAGTTAATTGTTTTTGTTCACTATTAGGAAGAGGATTAAGTGAAAACATTCCCTTGATTCTTTTCGCAAAGTTTATCCATTACTTTGGTGGTAGTTTTTAAAAACATTTTGGTAGCATGACTAGTATTCTGAAGAACATTATATGAATAATGTACTGTATGTGTGTTGTTATTGAAATTCAGTATTTGTGGAACCCTTGATGCCTTTTAAAAACAAACAATAGCAGTTTACTTTCGCCCGTTTACAAAGAGAGAGAGAGAAAGCAAGAAACAAATCACTCATAAATACTGGTTTATCATTACGTTTATTTTATTGTAAAATTAGAATGCAAGTAAGAATCAGACATTTTTAAAACATCTTTACGTATATGTATGAAGAGTTATTAGTTACAAGACTGCAGTGATATGTTATTGGGCATTATTATTATTATTATTATTATTATTATTATTATTATTATTATTATTATTATTATTATTATACCCTGAAAGGTATGCAACATTTTAACAATTATGAACCTGAGGTCCAGCGTACTGGCACCTTTATTTTTAGAAATAAAACGCTGAATGTGTATATATATAAGTGCATGTATGTTCAAGCATAACTCTGGAATACCTGAAGCAATTTTAACCAAATTTCCTACACATGTTACTTACAGTCTGGTAAACTACTGTGTCAGTAAGACTGCCTGGCAAACCTAGAGAGTTGGAGGGGGTGACACATAAAAATGATCCAAAATGACCAATTTTGGTGTCGAATCCATAGTTTTCAGGGTCGCTAAGATAAATAGTGACACTCCAGATGTCATTTAAATCAAGTTCAGCTCCCATTTGCACCCCTCTGGTGGGAAATGATGACATGTGAAATAATTGAAAATGACAGTTATTAGTAATCAAATGCATAGTTTTCGAAGTCGCTGATACCCTCGATACTATTTACGTACAAGTTCAGTGCCTATTAGCACCCTGAGGGAGAAGAATGGTGGCATGTAAAAATAATAGAAAACGACCGATATTATTGGGTCGATGCATAAGTTCGTGCTGTTTTCTTTTGGGTTGTCAACAATGCGGCGGCAAGCGATTGTTTATCGTTATTCCATTGTTTTAGCGTTGTTTGGAGTTTGTATGTTGTGAAACAAAGGTTTTCACGATTTGAACGTATTATTGTATGTATTTCAAACTAATATGAAATGTCAAGTTGAGAAAAATGATTATTTCCGTCACATTTTACTCTTCGGGTTTAGCCGAAATTCCAGTGTAGCAGAACCTGCGAGAACAATTTGTGCAGTGCACGGGAATGAAGCAATTGCTGAAAGAACAGCATAGAAAAGCTTCTCTTGATCAATGGCTAACAGGTTTCTTCGAGTGAAAACCAAAACAATTCTACAGGTGAGGCACTGAACTGCTACCTGAACGTTGGCAGAAGGTCATAGATAGTGGAGGCAAATACATCACTGAGTGATTGTGAGTTAATGTGAGTGTCAGTAAATGTATGCATTGTATTGTTACACACTCGTAGAATATGTTCATGTTATATCTATGTTGTATTTGTATTTGAATTAACAGAACAACAGAATGAAAATAAAATATAAAATATAAGAACCGCACGAACTTGTGCATCGACCCAATAGTTTTGAATCCACAGTTTTCTGGTCCTTAAGTTGAACTTTAAGTTTAACTTCAGCCCCAAAGTAGCTAAGATCCCCTAAAACACTAGGAGTAGTGGGAGGGAGAACATAAAATGATCAAAAGCCATCAATATTAGTGTTGAATTCGTAGTTTTCGGGGTTGCCGATATGAATAGTGGCATTCTCGATTCCATTTACATCCAAATTCAGCCCCACTACCATCCCTGGAAAGAAATGGTGACATGTAAAAATAATCGAGAGAGACGATATTAGTATCAAATCCATAGTTTTTTTTTTTTTTTTTTTTTTTGGATTTTTTAAGTTGACAGTTCCGATGCCCTTTAAGTCCAAGTTTAGTCCCCATTGGGAATAATGCTCTTAGCATTTATAAGAGGGTGAGAAGTAGGGAACGTATAAAAATAATTTTAAAAAATGACCTATAATAGTATCGAATCCATAGTTTTCGGGATCTCTGAGACGAATAGTGGCACCTCGAGAGCTCCCATTAGTATTTTTACGGAGTGGGAAGGGAGTGAAATATAAAAATAATAGAAAATGACAGATTTTTGTCTCGAATCCAAGTTCAAGCCTATCTTCAGACCGGGGAAGAAAAGGCGAAAAATATATATTAAAAAAAAAATGACTGACATGTGAAATTACTGTCAAATTCATAGATTTCGGGGTTGGGAAAACGACTGACCCATTTCAGATGACTTTTGGAACATAATAAATAATATCTGCCTCAACCTGATTTTTAAAAATCATATCAATTTGATTGCAGGGCGTTTTCTGTAGGGATAAGATTTTTCGAAATGTATACGAAAAGTAGAGTATTTTCTGTATTTTGATTATTAGGCTTTCATTGAAAAATGAATGCTAAAAGGGAAGCGAATTAAAATATTTTTCATAAATCTATTGTTCCCTAGCGAATAAGGGGCATTTCAGCTAGTAGTGTATAAACCAGAACGGTTTGACCATATAACATATACATATAGGCAGTCAAAATTTTACTCTTCAAAGAGACCTGTGAATGAGCCTAGGCAGATATATAGTCTATAATGAGCTTATTCATTCGTCTCTTCGGAGAATAAAATTTTGACTTTCTATGTATATGTTATGTTGTTAAACCATTCTAGTGTATATACTATTTCCTTTTCTTAATATACTCAAACCTGAATCAATGTACTGTAATGTAAATTCTCGATGTTTCGACGTACACAAGTGGTTTCCCCAGTTTTTTAAAACTTAATTTGCATTTCGACAATAATCATAATTAATGTTAAATTGGATAACCACATACTGTAAACAAACTGCAACCCTGTCTATTTCTTCACTTTGTTTTCTGAACGCTTGCAAATTGTTCCCGGAAACTCCAAAATATGAGTTAATAATGTCTACATTGGTAAAATATGAAATTACAGCAAATAGTGTCCTAAGCAGGATATCTATCAGTGCACGTTTGTTTAAAAAAATTTTAAGTTTTCACAAGCGATTTTTTAAAACAGATTACCTTTACGAATGTGTGTCTAAAATTGAAATTAAGAATGGGAAGTCATAGATTCAAAAAATATCTAACACACATCGGTGCTTTTAAATCTTAATTTAACGTATCTACTTGTGCTATGAGTAATTGTTAATACCTATACTCTATGAATTGCACAATCATATTCATAAAATATATAGACAATGTATTTATATTTTTTTAAACCATATTATCAAGTTTCAGTAAAAAAAATAAACTCTTTTTGACTCCACTTCTCTTTCATTAGTTAAAAGATAAATCAATTTATAAATTGCTAATTCAATTTCAGAAATAATATATACCTAGGTATAATCGAGTAATTAAATAACAAAGATATACCTCAGATGGGCAAAGTTCTGACTCGCCAGGTTCCAGAATACGACGAGAGATGGTATCGGTCTGAAACAAAAAAGTATCATGGCTACAATATTCAGCTATTATTCTTAATAGTATTTCAACAGAAGAAATATTTAAACCAAAATGAACCCAAAATAGCATTAGTTATTTACATTCAAGATAAAATAGCTCGTAAAATATCTCTCTTCCTTTCTTAATTTGTTTATTATTATTATTTCATGAAATTATGTCAAAACGCAACGCTAGTTTTGAATTGAATAATGGAAACAATATTGCTAGATTGGGCTGGAAGTAGCGGATTGGGTGACTTTTAAGGACTCTTACTACAAGAGTTTCAAATTGGGCGATAAGCTACTTTTGAGCTACTTTTAGTTATCTAGGAATATCTGCAGGTTATAAATGTTAAAATTACTTTTTAAATTGTCATATATTGTGTGAAATCATAATTTGTATGCTTATTATTATTGAAATTCCTCTGAATATTCATAACTTTCCTCCTAAGATCTAATTGCCTCAAACATGCCTATCACATTCTGAAGATCACGACTTCCAAAGCTAACCTTAAATTAAAGATAGATAATGTAAAGGTAGGTAATTACATTGGCTTCATTCTCATATTACGGGGCAGCAAATGGAAATCCTTGAAAAAGTTACATTCTTTTATGGAAACGACAGTACGATTATCTATGCGTACGATATTTGACGTTACGGCAGGCAGGTAAGATACTGTACTTCACATAGAAAGAAACCTAAGGTAATATACAATATACTATCTGTATGTCTTCAAGCAGTACTTGTGCATATATATATATATATATATATATATATATATATATATATATATATATATATATATATATATATATATATATATATATATATATATATATATATATATATAAAGAAAAAACAAAGATCTTTGAATTTTTATACGAACAGTGATTTTATTTGCAACTATATATGACAAAAATAAGGTACAATTTATTTGTTAAAATTTTGAGTAAAAAAACGAAGACCGTGCATAATTTTAGTATATTATTATTCCATATGGCTACAAGCTAAGTGTGAGAAGTTTTAAGCAGTTGAGAGAGAAGTTCCTATATAGTCAACATATTTTGGAATTTTTTTTTAACTTGCTTATATTTTTTAGAATATGGTTATTTTTTTTTAAAAAAATGTAGAAGTATTATTATACAAAATAACCTGAAATAAAAATTATTAAGAAAAGCAAACATACTTACAATATCTTCGTCCAGCAGTTCCTGGAAAAGAGGGTCATTTAGCTTCAGTTCATTTTCCACGTAACTACTGCAAAAGAAATATAATAATTTTGTTGTGTTATTTTTCCTTCTTTTGGTTCATATCTAAACGGTTGTAATAATGGCATTGGTAATTCAAAATATAACCAATAAACATCATATTTAATAACCAACTAATTAAATCATGTATAATACTGTCACTACTACTACTACTACTAAAAACTAACTCTATGACCTATGGAACCAGGAGATTCAATGCCGCGTCACGAAAGCTCTCCAGTGACTCCTATCCTTAGCCAATTCGATCAGTTTCTACTTTGTATTCCTATTTCTACGAGATTCATCTTAATATTGTTCTCCCATCTGCGCATAGGTCTTCCTAATGGTCGCTTTTCGATTGGTCCTCCAGTCAAGACTTTGAAAGCGTTCCGACTTTCTTTCATCCTTGCTACATGACCTGCTCACCTGAGCCTCCTAGACTTGATAACCCTGACAATATCTGGTAAACTGTATGTATAAATTATGTAGTTCCTCGTTATGAAGTTTCCCTATTCCTGTTTACCTTGGGTCTTAGGATCTTGTTCTCAAATCCAGTTAGTCTATGTTATTCCTTCCGAGCAAGTGACCATGTTTCGCACCATACAGAACAGCAGGCATGATTATCGTTTTATATATTTTAAGCTTCAAATTTCTCGACAGAGTTAGTGACGACAAGAGATTTTGAACTGAATAATAACACGAATTCCCTGCTTTTAGTCGACATTTAATTTCTTCGTGAACATGGTTTTCGTCTGTTAACATTGATCCTAGATATTTGAAACTGTCCACTTTACCAAAAGTATTAATCGATATTCTAACGCATCTATAATTTGCCGTATTACGATCCCGACGCACTTCCAAGTATTTAGTTTTCTCTGCGTTTACTTCTAAACTATTAACCCTGCAAGCGTTTAATAAGACCTCTGCATTTCTTTCTATTGTTTTCCTATCATCCCCTATTAAATTTACATCAGCATATGCCATAACAGCATAGGCCCTGATTGCTATCTTTAATTTTCCTTATAGCATATTACAAACCAAAGTTGAATAATAATGACGACAACGCATCTCCTTGTTTCAGGCCATTCGTGACGTGAAAGCTCGTGGGAAAAAAAATCCTACCCGGGCTTTACTTTGGGATTCATTTAAACATATCTTAATTAATCTAATTAGCTTTTTCTGCATTCCAAATTCTGTAAGAATGTTGTACAATGTTTCTCTCATAACCGAGTCGTAAGCCTTTCTAAAATCAATAAATAGTTGATATTGTATTGTATTGTTGATGTTGTATTGTATTCAGTGGGGAATATATTCCCACTTCTTCTCGAGTATTTGTCGAATGGTAAATATTTGGTCAATAGTTGAGCGATTTCGTCTAAATCCGTACTAATAATCTCTAATAATTTCATCTGCATGTGTGGTCAATTTTGCTAATAGAATGTTTGAGAGGATTTTATAGGATGTTGACAGAAGAGAATTACCTCCATAATTATTACAGTCAGTTTTGTCACCTTTCTTGTGAACTGGAACAATGATTGTACAACGACTCACCAAAGGTAGTCGTCAACCCTGGTTCGGCTAATAATATAAGTAAATCTTTAGTGGCAATAATCGTTTGCACCTTAAAATATCTTCAGTAATTATATTCACTAGTATTATCACCTTTTCTACTGAAATTACAAGTCGATGATGAGTATTAAATAAATTATTCGTTGATTCTCTTTTAACGTATCTTCACACAAACTGTCTTGCAATCATACATGTTGATTAGGTATCCATAAACAAACTACATAGCAACCAACTATACAATAATGTATATTTTTTACATATATTAAAACATTCTTCTTTTATTTTCAATTAACATTATATCAGGTATAGTGCTTGTGTAGAAGCACTTTCTGCCCAAGATACAGGTAATTATCAACCAATACAAAGTATCTCGTTGTATAAAATGTCGCCCGATAATGGGACTAAATATAAAAGTTACAAGGGAGCTTGACTTTTATATTTAAGAACCACTGGTCCGTTTATAATAATGATATTATATTAATTATGTCCTTTACATTTTGATCGCCCCTCGTATATAACTTTATTAAGTTTCCTTCATATAGATACATTTATAATAAGTCTTTTATTCCATTAATATTTATCTTTTATTATAAAAACGTCGTCGCTTACTAATATAATCAACGAAGGGTGCGAAGTCAAAAACGTAAGAGGTAATTACATTTTAAAAGCATAAATCACAATGACCAACAGTTTCAATCATCATTAAAAACGGTGATGTTAAAAAAATGTTTGATCTTTCCAGGGCGCATTATATAATAACTACGTTAGATGATATTTTTAATGTATACATCGTATCAATAAGGCGTCAGAATACAGAAGAATCTTATTCGAGTAACATATAAGGTAGCGCATGAAGACAGTCGTCGGATAATTAGCTTAATAGAATGAACCTTATACTTAAAATAATCTTTGACAACAAAGTTTCAACACAAATCAATATAATATAAATAACCTTTGCTTTTAATCAATTATGAATCGAATTATAATTCTTCACATTAACAAGAAAGAATTAAAATCATTTGAAAATTATCATTTGTTGAAACAAACGTGATAAAGTATCTAAAAGTCATAAGGGTTGTTTTCATTATTGACATTAACACATAAATTTGAAGATAAATGTTCATAAGAATCTATAGCTGATATGGGTTTAACCCTTACTTCATCAACTGCAGTCAGTTTAAATTCGTATTTGCATATGATTCTAATAAAGTACATTGTACTGCACAATCGTGATTATGTTCCGCATTATTTTGTACATGAATTGCGTCATGATTTTGATTTTGATATGAAGTGCCATCTCTTGAACTACGGTTATGTCTATCCATGTAGTTTACTGTATTTCTGGAATTTCGCCATGTATTTCGTCTATTTTTGAATCTATTTCGATTAAGCGATCTGACATAATTATTGTCACGATTGGTTAGGTTAGGTGGATTCCCATCATATCTTTGCCTATTTTGATCGTTCTGATTGTTTAAATTTACTCGATTTAGGTTGTGTTCCGTATCGTTCACATTACGGATATTTAGATTCCGAACAGGTACAAGGTGATCTGAATTATTTTTAATTTTGCCTAATCCCGCTTGATGATTCTGAGCATGGTATTGAGTTTCATAACATTGGACAAGCATTAATAGGTGATTAAAACTCATGCACTGCGTAGAAAACAGGATCTGTTGTAGTTTAAACGGTAGTAGATTTCGAATTGATGCAATCACTCTAGATTCCGATTGCAGTGGATTTACGACTTTTAATTCGTTATACGTATTTACAACAAAATCAACAACAGATTTGTGCAAGCGAGGATTAAAAGGTTGGTTTCTAATCGTGGCATCTCTGTTTGCAAGTAAAAAGTCGTTTTCGTAATTTGCAATCAACGCTGCTTTGAATTCCTCATATGTATTGACGTGATCTCGTACTGCTTTAAACCATAAAGAACATGGTGGGAGTAATAAATGAGGGATTAGTTTCATATATTGCGATTTATCTATACACATTATACTGCACTCATCCTGAAATTTTTCTAGGAAAGAAGTAGCATTTTCATTACATTTACCACTAAACTTACTCATAGCACGTATTTCGCTCATCTTTACACTTAACTTTACCTTCCTTTCACCATTTCGTGTTCGTGTTGAGTGACAATTCCTACCTACTGCGTTACGCGTGGTTCCACCATCTCTTTTCCGCCCATCTGTATTCATTGGATGAATTCTTTCCAAAATAATGTCCTCATCGGATAGATTACTTGAAGAAGAGATAACGTAAGGCCCACGTTGATCTGCTGCGGGTGAATGCGAGGACATCTCTTGTGAACAAGGGAACTCCAAACGATCATTAACCATGTTGTTGTGGTATGCGTTGTCCTTAATCTGTAGCGTCCTAATTTCCTCTTGTAAGGTAGATATCAATTGAGTATTTGCACGTATTTGACTAGAATTATCTGTGACCTGAATCTTTTGCTGACGAACAGAAGATTCTATTACTTCCAAATCCTTTTTTACACAATTGACTTCTTGGATTACATGGTTGTAATTATCCTGGCAATCTTCAGATAATCTTTTTAGCTTTTCATCAAACTGTAACGTGATGTCTCTCACCGCCTGGATAACAGATTGTTTCGTCTCTTCTGATTTTTGATCTATTTGTTCTAATCCTTTACTCAATTCTTCTGACTTTTGATCTAAGTGCTCCAATCGTCTACTTAATTCTTCGGATTTCTGCTGTACCGTCTGTTTTAATTCGTTGGACATCTGAGCCAAATTTTGCTTCATTGCTTCTAAATCGTCTTTTCGGCTTTGTTCCTGTCGCTGTAATGCCATTAAAATTTTGTCTTCTAATGTCAACATTTCGGGTGTAACGGGAGCTATATTTTGCTCGTTGTTAACACTGTCAACAGTTTCATTTTCCACTGTCTCACCGATCATAATTTTTCTTGTGATTATTCTGCCACTTCTAAGAATAGTTGAGTTCGTATTCATGAACCTTCTTACTGAGGTAAATTCACCCTTACTTTAGACTTCGGGATATGAATTTACAAGAATCCCGGGTGAGGTAAACCAAAAATTTTACAACGACTCACCAAAGGTAGTCGTCAACCCTGGTTCGGCTAATAATATAAGTAAATCTTTAGTGGCAATAATCGTTTGCACCTTAAAATATCTTCAGTAATTATATTCACTAGTATTATCACCTTTTCTACTGAAATTACAAGTCGATGATGAGTATTAAATAATTTATTCGTTGATTCTCTTTTAACGTATCTTCACACAAACTGTCTTGCAATCATACATGTTGATTAGGTATCCATTGGTTCTTTCCATTGGTTCTTATGGCAATTCTTCCTTGTTCCAGATAAGGAGAATGAGTTTGTGTATCTTGTTCCACAATTTTTTTTTTTTTTTTTTTGCCTCCAACTAAAATTAACTCAGCTGGAATTTCGTCTATACTCGGAGATTTGTGTTTCTTTAATTTCTTTATAGCGATTTCTACTTCTATTCGGTTGAGTTCTGGAATATACGGTTCTGCGGTGTGTATTTCCTTCTCTCCACGCACATTAGTTTTTGGATGCGTGTTAAGCAAATCGTCACAGAAATCTTTCCATCTATTTAAGATGCTATCAGTATCAGTGAGAACTTTTCCGTCAGCCTTGTTTAATATATAAGCACGAAGTTGATATCCTTTCTTAAATTCGTTGATTCCCTTATACATGTCCCGAATGTTTTTATTTTTACTATTATCTTCAAGAACCTTAACTTTAGCTTTCAAAAACTCGCGTTTCTTTGTTCTAAACGTTTTGGAAGCTTACTAACTGATGTCTAAGAGCTTATGTGTAATTATTTCATTTGGACTTTGTAGCCAACGTAATTTTGCCTATTTTCTCTTCTCTACTACTACTACTACTACTACTACTAATACTAATACTAATAATAATAATAATAATAATAATAATAATAATAATAAATAAAATTATATGCTCTACTCTTTAACCTCAACTGGAGGTTTATATTATGGTGGTGACGCACTTATAAATGTACTTTTAAACCGCCTCCAGTAGTTCGCACAGTATTATCTTTACTGAAATACCACTAAATCTGCTTCAGATCACAATAACTCGAAGTTATTGAAGAAAGGAAAATTAATATATAAATATTTAGGTACAATTTGTTAATTGCTGCAATTACACATTGAATTTTCAAATACATAATATCAGTTAAGTTGTCATTCCATCCCACATGCATTAATATTATATTGATACGTATTCAAAGAATTACAATAATAATAATAAGAAGCAGTGTCACAGGTACGCCACATAAAGAAGTTTGGTTTGCACAGTTCCACAACATGAAAACAGAAGTTTGAATATTTGTATTTCCCCGCTTTTCCTTCCTCATTTAAAAACTTTACTAACAGTACGGTAAATAAATATTTTAAAACAAAAAATAATTAAATATTTAGATTCATCGAGTAGAAAGTATTGTACTTTCATTGTAACATTATACTCTAGAAACAGATTAATATTTTATCCTGAGCATTATACTAAGATGCTAATCTCAACAGCACTGCGGGTAGCCTACCAAACAAGGCTGGTGTTCATAATTACTTCCAACAGAACTATATAACGAACCGATTTTCGATTGTCAATATCTTGGGATCAACTGGATCGATCGTCTCCATCAACAAACTCGATTTTCAACTTGTGACCCTCTATCCTGACCAAAATTGATGATAATTAAGTTGTTCTTGAGATTTTGTCTCTCCCGACACATGGACACACAGGAACAGACAAAACAAATGTATACATGAGTTTTCAAGGAGTTCGGTTTACCAAAACTCGTTTATAATATTTACTCTGTTTGTTTTCTCTATTAACGCACCAGACCATATTATTTAATGTGATATATATTTACAACTTTTTTTTTTTAAATCTTCTCCATATTGTTTCCAGATGTACTTCTAAATATACAGAGGTTAACCCTATATCTTTCACATCTCTAGATAACTTGGTTTAAATTAGGATTAAACTATATTTAATGCTATATAGTATATAGTAGAAACGCGTTATTTCGCGGATGTTGGAAGACATTATTTTACACCCGCGATATAACCATAACACGATATAATGAATCTTAATCTTATAAGGAAGTTAAAGGAAATTTTCACTTTTTTATTTACATAACTTCCTTGTTGAAGAAGCCACTTATACATCAAGCAGTCATCTGCTTTAATATCTTTCCCGATTCAAGCTCCCCTCCCCCTTTTCGAATCCAACATCACGTTCATATCAAAGACACAAAATACGGAACTTTTCTTCATTTTTATTTCACTCTCGTTCTAAACCTTTCGCTATTCTGCACTTGAGAAATAGCCCTATACTCGCTTTTGACATGCAACTTTTACTCTCTTAATTATTTTTAAATTTTCCTCTATTGTATTTTTTCTCTCTCTTAATGGTTCAACCTACTGTTACCTCGACAAATAACCGGGCAAGAACAATCACAAGTAGAAAATTTAGAAACTACAGAACGACCAGGAATAAAACAACAGTACATTCTTAGTAGATAAGTGCAACAAATTCTTAAGTAGTGCAGTAAATTCTTAGTAGATTTTCGGTGCCAAATATTGGAAACTCGAACTAGGCTGCACGTATAAAAAGAGTTCAATTCGACTTTAAGGTACATATTTGTACAGTACCAGCGATATTATCGATTTCGCGTTGTTTTTGAGGTGCGACAATAACTGGTTTCTACTGTACTTCATAAAGTTCTTAATTTGACATGGTTTGTATCAATTTATGTCTGCTATGAAATATACGAAGCTCTTTCCTTTTTGTAAATAGTAAGTTTATTGGAGATTTTTGAAGGAAATGATTCAGTAAATAAGAAAAGGTGAGTCATGGGGGGGCACGGACTTCCCGAAATCCCGACTTTTCTGTAAATTTAGTCTAATTTTAGTGGTAATGTTTCAAATTTTAATATAAAATTTATCCTCAATTAAAACTAAAATCTGACTAATGCAAATCACTATTATTCATTAAAATTGATTTGCTTTAGTCAGGTTTTAATCTTAATCAAGGCAAAGCAATTCTAAAACTAGAATGAATTGCATTCATAATTTATCCTCATATTGAAGTTGACTCCTCTCCTCAGAAATAAATTCCTGCGTACGTTGCTGGCCACAAGCTAAGCAACGAAAACTTTAGAGAGATCATACAGATTCAGAAAGTTGTATCAAAAACAATTAGTTCATTAAGGTAAACTTTCTTTCCTTAGGTCATAGCAATAAAATTTAAATTTTTATCAATATGACTTTCCTCAAGGGGTAGTACTGACTACGTTACTGCGAATAATTTGTGCCAATACATTACATATGTAGATAGGAGTGTAAGTTTAATAATATTTCAAATGGAACTTTGTTTGTTTTAACGATAATGCTTCTGCTTAGATGAGATTGTGAAAAAAAGAAATGAAATTCCTACTTTTATGTTCCATGGATTATGTCACTTAGGCTAAAAGAGACTATTGATTAATACACGTGATGAAATAAGAATTTGGGGGAAACTGAAGAATCCTGAAAAGTTCCACAAATACAATGATGTCCACCACAAACTGTTGTAGCACCGAGGCAGTGTTCTTCCCTGGATGATAATGTGAATAACAGTATATAGCCGTTGTAGTTTTCTTTTGCCATATATAGAGTGATTTTATTTTATATTTACTTATAGAGTGAAGGCCCCGCATGGTACACAAATATATCAATGACTCTACATGTAGGTAAGTTTAAAAGTAAATATTCTAATTTTGATTGTATAAAATTTACTATAGCAGTACTGCTGAATAAGTTTCTAATAGAAATCATTATATTTAAGAAAATGTACTTAAGTTAAGGTCTTTTAAAGTTCATTAAATATTATTGACTATTTGACTATGGAACTCTAATCTTATGCAAAATCGTCTTACCTTGGATAGTTTTCAATGTCAATACAAAATGTACTTCCATTAGCACAGCAAGGACCATTACGGCCAGAAAATGGAACAAACCGCCTGTCAGGAAACACAATATCAGGAGATTCAATGTGTGTTGGTCGTTTATTTGGTCTGACCAACCCACCACTCGATCCTGTTCTTTTGGGATGTGATGGACGTTGTTGTTGTTGTTGTTGTCCTCTGTGTTGCTCAGCAAACACTGGTCTGGATGGAGATCTACGAGCTGTTGGTGATACTTCTTGGTTTTGGATAGAATCTATTTGCCCTCTTGACGCAATGGTGCTTGTGGATGCATTTCTAGGCACTTGTGAAGAAATCGATTGGTGCTGTTGACGTACTGACGGAGTTTCTTGTGATGGGCGCTCAACAACTTCATAAGTTGGTTCAAACTCTTGTTTGTTTCCAGTGGAACTTGTAAATGGTGTTGAAGGAGGTTGATGTAAATTCACTCCACTAACAACTAAGCCAGGAATATTTCCATATTGATCAACTCTACGTTTAGTTTCAGCTCGACTAGAAGTTGGTAACTGAGATGAGATTACACTTTCTTGCAATGCCACTTGGCTTACATAAAGAGTTTCTCCATCTGGTGTAATTATTTGTTGTCTTTGAGTACGCGTGGGATTCACTCTAGCATAAGAGGCTTGAGATGACTGAGTTAAAATGTCTGGTATGTTTGCTGAACGATATGAATGAGTTCTAGGAGCAGCTGTGCCCCAACTTGGCCCCCCACCTCCTTCTCTCCCCCCTCCGGCACGAGAATACGTTTCATAGCTGTATGTTGGTGCCCCATCCGAGTAGTAAGGATTTGCGTTGTAGATGGAACCTTGAGGCAGAGCTGCTACGTACCAGTGAGCTCCACTGATCCAAACCTATGGAAATAAGAAATGTAGCGTAAGTAACGAGCTATCTGATAGAACACGGATATAAATTTGCACAATGTAACAATATAAATTAAATTTAGAAAAATATCTTCCTCGCAAGCTTTATCGAAACCATAGCGAGTTCAGATGACAGGTAAAAGTTAGAGCCAGCAGCTCGTTCCTATTATTTAGTATAATGGTAGCATGTTATTTTGAATTTGGGTAAACTTTTACACTAAAAATCTCCTTCACATTATCTTGGCAGATAGGTGCAGTTTATCAAAATAATTAAAGTAAGACACAGAAAGACGAAACAGTCCCTAAAGAGCCAGTGGCGGCTCTTAAGGGAAGTTACATCGTTATCGTTACAAGGTAAGAGGAGAAAGCATTACCTAACGTTCTAATTCTTATATAGAGATTTTTGAGGTTTGTGAAACTTCCTTCTCTTGACTTGTAGCAAAAAAAAAAAAAATCTAGATTTTTATCGATGTTACTTCTCTCAAGAGCCGCCACTGCGGCAGATCCATGGTACAGTGCTGCCTCTATTGACTTGACCTGAGCCACAAAATGCTCTATTTGCTGTATAAATGGAGAAATAACAATCATAATTCCTTCATGTTAGATTAGAGTTTAATATTATTTTAATCAACGAGCCCACATGACATGTGAATCTAAAATTCAACAAGCATCCGAATATAAGATCCTATCGAATGAGTTACTTTCGCAGTAATAAATATTTCACAGCAGATAACTAAAAGTTCCACCAGCTATTAATAACTGGTTGCTCGAATCTAGAATTTACACTCAATATTCGTTCAATACACACATACACAGGGAAAGAAAAGACATCTTCCTCGTGGCTCTAACAGTAAGGTAAGCGTACGCGCCTTTAGCGCGAGAGACAATGGTTCGATTCCCATTGAGAACTCATGAGGTCTTATCCTACATCTCTAGATATAGGTCTCATATAGAGTCGGTACTAAAAGAGATGTTAAACTCCGAATCAATGAATCAACGCACCAGATACATTGACATTCATACGTGTACCCACCATATAGGCCTACATATATGCTTCTATATACATCAAACATATAAAAAAAAAGTTGGGTAGTCTATATGTTCTCTGAATCTTTCTCACAAACACACTACCTTATTTTAAGTCTTGTAATACATTATAATTAGTTTCTATGGATTGGTTAAGTTTATGCCATAGGAGTACATCTTTAAAGTAGATTCTCTGATATTAACATTTTAAAGCATTTTTTCTCCTGGTATTAACAATTTAATTATTACTCTATAAGAATTTCTCATCATTAATGCTGGAGATTATTTAACATATCCTTTAATAACGCATTCACATTTTGTCCATGACAGTACTGTTGAAATACATGAAACCTTAGTAATGTAATAACTAAGCCTTCTTTTATATCACGTAATTTTTCCCAACCGCTGGTTGTCATTAATTACATATTATTATTATAGATCCACTTATGTAACCTATAGTTGTAGGTGTTATATATATTGTCATAATAGCAAAACAATACCCTCCTCGTTAGTTACATTGCTCTATGCGTACCATCGGTGCATGAGACCCCGAGTTTGATTCCCGGTAGGAGAGCATCGAACGCACTAGAGCAATTCGGATCCCACTTTAGATTGTAGGTTGCTGGTAAGAGAGCACTGAACGCATCGCAGTGATTTGAATTCCACCTTAAATTGTAGATCCACGTCTCATGTAGCCTCGATATGGAAAAGTAACGCAAAACTTCAACAAACTGTTGCTGATATTTAGACTGTAGCTGTCATATGAAGTCTCGTTGTTAACAAAGGACACAAACAAATCAATTGGTCAAATTAAGCTATTGGAAAATTCAAAAGAAACTTTATATGTTCTGCTTTCCAGTAATGTCTACGAGAAGGGATTTTCCTCGTGGACAACACTAGTTCACTCAAGTCTTAAATACGTACGGTATCACTATTTTAATGTTATACTAGCTGAACCTGAACTGTCTACTCAGCGCATCGTTCTAAAATGACCATGAATCTCCTTCCCACTGTGCATGTCTCCAGGGGCGGGCTGGCCCACCCTACTACCCTGCAAATGCAGGGTGGGCCCCCCAAACAGGTGGGGCCCCTCCACCAATTTTAAAAACATGTGCTCAATTAAACCTACCAGCATCAAAAATATGGCAGGGTAACTCCCGCAAACTTGTGTTTTGCATAAAAAAGACGTAAAGTTAAACTTTCATGAACAGACTATATTCTTCTTCACGTTTATAGTCTGCTTGAAAAGGTTCCGTCTATGAGACAATCAGGCCCTAAAACATTGCGGGGTTTGTGATACAGCAGCTGTTAAAAACGAGCACATTAACTACTACTTTTTTTAAATATAAGAAACACAGTAGATTTCAGGCTGTTATTGGATTTGGATACCATTGCCTAGCCTACTCCGGTCCTCTTACAAGCCGGCGACTGGCGATGTTTTAAAGAAACAATAGTTTCGTAGATATTGTTATTGTGGAAAGTGGAGGTGGAGCCGGAACGCGATTCATATAAGAGAATGCAAGTGTGGATTAAGTACAATGAAGAAAACTCAAGTGGGAGACAGCTACTTCGCCGATTACAAAAAATAAATCTGACAAGGTGGTGGAGTAAAGATCGAACTCTAAAGAGTATCTTTGATGATTTTTTGACACCTTTGCAAGATCGGAAGAGGTTCATGACGCTGCTTCAATGTCTACTCACTATTGCAAGTATGAGTGATTTTCAAGCAGAAGTCACATTTAAAGCCAAGTGTTTGGTTCAAAACTGGTATAAATTTGAAAACATTCTTGTGGCTTTTATTTCCAGCCAACTTTTTCACCTATGTACACCTACTTCGCAGTATTTGCAAAAATCTGGTTTGGATTATCTAACGGCTACAAAAATGATTTGTACGTTGCAATCAAACTTAAAGCAAAAACGGAACGTGTTTTGTTCTATTGAAACTAAAGCTATGGAGTTTGCAAAGGACTTGAAAAGACAATTGAAGGATGCAGGATACGATGTTGCAGTTGAAACTTCTCTCCTTGCAAAGAGAATACTAGTAGCAACTCTTCAAGCAGACGAGCTTTTCCATGATGAGGCAAGAATTTTAGATTCTCCATCAAAAGTGTTTCAGATAAACGTTTTCAATGTTATTTTTGATACTGCAATCGATCAATTACATTCTCGGTTTATCTGCAATGACAGTCTCATGAAGGACATTGCATGGCTGGATCCTACCCGTTTCCATGAGATAAGTACTTTAGAAGAACTACCTGATTCAGCTCTCAATACTCTACCACATTATTGCAAAGTGGAAAGAGAACAAATTCAAGAGGAACTGCTCCAATTTGCTCGTCATTATAGGGACTATAATCCACCAATATGTAAAAAGCAGGATGAGCATGCAGCGAGCAATATGCTCATAGTAGTGAAAAAGAGGAAAATGAAGAAGAGGAAGATAATGAAACTGAGAGTAAGGAGGAAGATGAATGGAAATGCAAACCTGCAAGACAGTGTAAAGTGTGTCTAGTTTGTGCACTGCACCTGCTTCACGAATTAAATCTTTATGGTCCATTATATCCATCGTTGTATAAAGCGTATAAGTATGTTTTAACTCTATCGTGTACCCAAGTATCATGTGAAAGAATTTTCTCGATTATGAAAGTGATCAAAAATCGGTTGCGTTCATCGCTTGGACAAGATTTGTTGGAAGACTTTATTCTTTTATACATAGAAGGATCATATACGTTTGATTACGACAAAGTGATTGACGATCTTGTATCTAGCTCCAAAGAATTAGGTAGATATTTGAAATTGTGAGTGTAACTGGGGCATAATGAAGATATTAATATTAGGATACATTTCTGGCATTCATATTAACATTATATTATATTAGGTTACAGTATGGAATTCAGTAGAAAATTTCAACTAATTTGATATTAGAACTGATTTATGAGGAAAGAAACTTACATTATTTCTGTCAGTGCTTTAATTATTTAGTGTTTCAAAGTTGATTAGTTTTTATTTATGTATATATTTTCGGTTTTCTAAAACATGACATTCATTTGTTTAAATAAATGGTTTAAATTCATTACATAAAAAACAATGGCACTATATAAATAACTGATAGCACCAATTTCGGTATTGTGTGTGTTTACAATAAAAAATGATAATGCCAATTACACACTGTATGAGTTACTATTAAAATGTTCCTACATCAGATTTTTTGTAATTAATGTTTTGCTTTTGTATGAATATATGGGATACTATTCATGGGTTCGAAGATGGACTTTTATATGTAATACATATGAAGAATGCCAAGTACATTTTTTACATTTTTATACAGTGGGCCCTCATTTCAGTTTAGCAGGGTGGGCCCTATGGTTGCTAGTCCGCCCCTGCATGTCTCCTTACTCACACAAGTAAAGGATAGGAGAGTAACAAAGGAAGTGAATTGCTATGAATGGGTGGAGTGAGTTTGTAGAAAATTTGTAGAAGTAACACGATATCAAGTGGAAATATTTTTTTCTAATAAATACATATCCGTCCGGGTAGGCTTCATTGCGTCTCTTGAGGCTTTTGAAGTTGCCAGCATGCAGTAGGTTTTGCCATTGATTTAAGCAAAGTGCCTGCAATGTCCGTCAACCCGCCGTACGTAACTTGTCTACTGGTTGCCTAACATCGTAATTCGGCCTGCAACAAGGTTAATCTTATGGGCTCAAAACGACCCCTAAAATGTTGAATAGAACAATAACGACACGTTTTCTGAAAATTTGAATGAGATCTGGACAATCTACACGAAATTTGCAATCGATCAGTGAAGACGTCATCTTTCTAAAGCCTGTAGTTTCCGAGATCTCATTGTCGAAAGGAGTTGCCATAAACTTATAGCTTAAAAGAACTCTAAAAATGGCAGCACAATTCATTTGCATTGATTTTGGAGAAGGCTTATTAAAATACAAAGGCTTTGAACAACAATTTTAAAAAAATACACTTTATGAAAAAGATCTACTTAAATAATTTATTTAAAGTACACATAATTTAAAATATTTGTCTTTGTTAAACGTGAAATCACAAATAACCGTAAATCAAAAGTTGGAGGTTGGAACTTAGGCTGTTTTATTGTTATTGTAGCATTTTAATAGATAGATGATTCATACGCACATATAAAACTATAAATTAATAAAGTGGTTGTACGAACACAATGAAGAGCATTTATCAACATTTAAAGATACACAAATCATTACAAAATATACTTCAATAAAAAATATGGTTTAAATATTATATCAGTGGCGTACGCAGAATTCGTCAAGGAGGAGCTAAAATTCCCATGTTTATATAATTTCAGGTGTTCGCATACATATCTTAATATGGTAAAATGTTTATTTTTGCGTATGTCTTGCTCAAGGGGGTAAAACCACGAAACCTCTCTTGTATATACCACTGTATTATACCATACCCTTCGTGGGTCTCTTACATCGTGAAAGAATTGTGGTAACTTCTAGATGAAATTAAGAAAAAAATATCAGGTTAAAACTCTTTTACATACATTTACAAAAATGGGACGAGAAAACCTTTTCGAGAACCAAAACGTGAAAGAACTCATCGAAAATCGAGACGAGACGAAACTTCTATAACATTTACAGACAAACGAGAAAAATCTTATTGTCTCGTTGATAAATCTTCAAAAATACGTCATTTAATTGAATGCTGGTAGATTGAAAACCACTGACTTATAGCCGGAGAGTGAAGTAATTGCTTCAATTCCGGGCAATAAACAAAAAGCACATGATTCCGGAAGCTATAATGTCCCTGCGCGATCAAGGATTCGACTGCTGTGGGGGAAAGAGAGAAGGTCCTTCACTCAAATACAAACTCGAGTAACAGTTCTGATCCCTCTTTCAACATACGTTCTGTCTTATATAGGTAATGAAAATGCATGTGAAAAACCCCAATCAATCTACTGCAAAAATTATATAATATTGGGTTTTAAATAACATGGTAGCTAGGAAAGATAAGTATCCAGGCTTTCGCACTTATTTTCGATTATTACCGAGTATTATGGATATTTGTTAAATTACCTGACTATCGTTCATCCATTTTTTCTCTCGAAAATTTAAATAAAAGTTACAATTTTCTTTTTCAGCACAAAACATAACCACTGTAATTTTTTTAAAAAAAATGATGCAGGATGTACGTAATACTAAGAGAAAAAGAATTGTAAGCCAGTGGCGGATCCAGAAGGGGCGCGGGTTCAGCCTCCTGAAGAGCAAAATATATATGCCATAGTCCCTAACCAGTCTCTTGTTCAAATGCTGTGATAAAAATATTTTGAGATTTCCCTTAAAAAGGAAGGTTTTGAGTGCCTCTCCTCCCACTCAATCGAGATTATGTATGATGCGTTCCCAATTCACGTAATCCTAGATTTTCTCCTGTAGAACAACTTAGCTTTCATGAGTACAGTAAGGCGGCGGATGACCGGGGCCTGTGTTAAAGATATCATCCCAATATTGGAGTGGTGGGACTTAATAGAAACCATAAAAAAAAGAACTCAGTAAGGACTATCGGATTTGAACCCAGGATCTCCCAAATGCGAAGCAAGAACACTACCCACTATAGCTTCCGCTCGTTCGTTAAATTCCGTAATGTTTGGTTTCCATTTTCAATTAAGGAAATATAATCAGGAGGTAAAATTGCGGGGGAACGGGAAGGGACGCCGTCCTCCACCTCGAAGAAATATCTCTAAAGCATCCCTCCAGTTCTTAAAATATGACAATGGGCAAAGATAGGCAGGGGGAACGGCGTAAAGTCATGTCGCTACTTACCGCTCCCCCCCCCCCATCTTTTCAGATCCACTTGGTCCCTGGTTGTAATGGAGAAGTAAATAACCTTTTACCCTTATAAAAAGAAGCAATGGACGAAATAAATTCTGGAACTACTGATTAACTCCATTCAATATGTTCATAAACCCCGCATGTACCTAGTTCGCGAAATATTGCTAAAGAAATAAATAGTCCGCCGAAAGTGATTATATTCAGAAAGTTTTAAGTTGCTGACAACAATATAGTAGTGATTAGTGAGTAAACATTTTATTACTCTCCGCTCCGAGTGACAACAAAATCGAGTTTTCTTATCAATTGTTAAGCAGGCAAAAACGCATTAGCAGTAACTTGAGTAAAACTATATTTCTGCTCATTGTGCGTTTTACTTCGTCAGTCAAACGTGTAATGTGATCTGTAGCTTATTGATTTTGAATATTGTACGGCTTGTTTGCTTATATTTGGTCTAGGAATTAATTCGTGCGGTTGGTACGCGCACACTGAAGCTGTAGTACAAACACAAAATACATAAATACCTTAAGAAAAATATTGTCCATCGCTAGCCACCACTTTCGCCCATCTGTCAGGCAATGTACGGATTCCGTGGCGAAAGAAGTCCTCATCCTTGGAAGCGATCCAGTCAGAGACCCATGTTTCGATATCTTCTGAAGAAGTAAACCGCTGTCCAATCAAATCGTTGTTCATGCAATCAAACAAGTAGTAGTCCGAAGGAGCAACGTCTGGTGAATACGGCGGGTGGGGTAAAACTTCCCATCCGACATTTTCTAAATAGGTTTTGACCGGTTTTGCGACATGTGGGCGAGCGTTATCATGTTGAACAATAAGTTTATCATGTCTGTTCTCCCATTCTGGTCGTGTTCTGGCAAGAGCTTGCTTCAAACGCATTAATTGTCGTCGATAACGTTCTCCATTCATAGTTTCACCCGGTTGCAGCAGCTCATAGTACACTACACCTTTCATATCCCACCATATGCACAGTATAACCTTTGCACAGTGAATATCTCGTTTTGGTTGTGATGGACCTGGTTCACCTGGTTTCACCCAGGCCTTTTTTCGTTTAGGGTTCTCGTAATGGATGTACTTCTCATCACCCGTAATAATTCGATGCAGAAACCCCTTTCTGCGCTGTCGTTGAAGCAGCAATTCGCAAATGGTTTTTCGTCTTTCAACGTCTCTGTCTTTCAATTCATGTGGAACCCAATGTGACATCTTTTGAATCATTCCCATGGCTTTCAAGCGTTTGGAGACTGTTGTTTGATCAACGCCTAATGCTGCTGCAAGTTGTTCCTGCGTTTGACACGAATCCTGCTCGAGCAATGCTGTCAATTCTTCGTCTTGAAATTTTTTTGGCTGTCCAGCTCGCTCTTGGTCTGCCAAGCCGAAATCACCACTTCTAAACCGTGCAAACCACTTCTGACACGTTCGCTCAGCTAGAGCATGGTCACCATACACTTCCACCAAAATACGATGACTTTCAGTCGCACTTTTCTGCATGTTAAAGTAATGCAGCAGGACGCCCCGCAAAAACACTTTATCAGGCACAAATTGCGCCATGTTCACTTAACTACAAACTGGTGTTGTTGACGCTTTAATCCACTGCCCTATACTACGAACGATACGCGATGACAGGGGTTTGCAACACATGTGTGGATACACGGAACTGTGGGACGCTCCGTTCGTTGCGCCATCTCTTGTCCACCCGCACGAATTAATTCCTAGACCAAATAGTATGGTTGGTCTTGTGCCTGTGTGGTAAGCAAAGAGGTACTTTCTTTTCAGTTATTTTATTTTGTATTTGTGTTAAGTGTTATTTATTGATGAATCGTTTTGTATTGAGTAAACTAGAAAGTGACAATTCTTCGCAGGTAATATCAGTTGATGAAGTGTATTTCGCCTCCTATTCTTGAAGAACCGCCTATTGCGTCATTCTCGACGTCACACGTTAGTGTCGCCACAGACTCCACATTTCAACTTCAATCTCGCAATATTGGTACTTACATTGGGAATATATCTGCATTAAGTGATCTCGTGAAATATAAAATTCTGGGTTGAGTTGATTTTGGGTTTAACGTCCCGTTCAGTAGCGAGGCTATATGAAACGTGGACCTATTGATTAATAGTGTTGCCATGAGACGAGACGAGACTTCAGGCTGTCTCGTCTCGACTCGTGCAAAGCATGTCTCGTCTCGTGAGGTTCTGTCCCGTCTCGTCTCGTTTGTCTCGTTTTGTCTCGTAAAAAATATAGCAGCATACCATGGCAACGAAAGTAAAATGTAGCAGGCTGCACCATGCTAATGAAGATACAACTAAGTTACAAGTCTTACCCACAAGACACACAGGACAAGAAATGTCACGGTAGCTACACCGTGAAGCCTTCACCTCTAGTGTATGTGGCAGTCGGTTCGATCTCGGCTAGTGCCATGTGAGCTTTGTGATGGACAAACATTGAATGTGTGTGGGGACCGCGGTGGCTCAGTGGTAGAGCGTTCACCTCTGGTGCTTGGGGTCTCGGGTTCGATCCCAGCCCCGCCAAGTGAACTTTGTGGTGGACAAACACCGTGTGCGTGGGTTTTCTCGGGGTTCTCCCGTTTCCTCCCACTTTCTTCATTCCACCATTTCATTCATTACTCATCATCACTGTCTTCTTTAGCCTAACCGGCATAATCGTGGGACGCAAAACTCAAAAATTTCATTTCATTTTTCGAATGTGTGTGTTTTCTCGAAGTTGTCTAGTATCCTACCACTTTCTTCATTCCACTAATTTTCCCGTCATCATCCATTCGGCCAAAGTTGCCTAAAGGTCTTAAAAATAAATTCAAATAAGCTCACAAGGCAAGGACAAATAGTTTACAAGATAATATATCTCTGCTGTTAGTTGTCTGAGGCTTCTTGACCTTGGCTTTTTTTTACATTCTGAAACATTGAAATTTGTTTTACCAGTTTCAATACAACAATATACAGTAAATTGCTCATAGGTACGTCGAAGATGAATACACTTATGTCAAATAATGTTTACACGACAAGCAAAGTTCGATGTAAAGGTGTCACCATCCCCGACACTATCGTATACTATCAGCCCACTTGCTTTATAGTGTCTGTATATATATATATATATATATATATATATACAGAGAGAGAGAGAGAGAGATGTAAAGATATATAGATAAATAGAGAGATAGATATGTGTGTGTACACTTTGATTTCATATATTCCAGCCTTTAGGTTTCACAGTGTTAACCCATAACAATCTAAAAACTACTTTCCATTTTAGCATGTTTAGATTTGTTGCATTTTTTTTTTAAAAAAAGCTCGGAACCAAATAATTTTATTGAGTAATGGAAAGTATTTGATTGAAATTTTATATGTTACTGCACAGTAAGCTCTACTTAAAGTGCCATAGTAATGGGAGCTGAACGACACATCGGACGAAAGAATGCTTGGGGCCAGTCTTCAACTCCATGGTTCAAATCTGTTCCCATAACCGCGGGGTGTGTGCTACTATTTGGTGGTTACCTCGTTTGTGTAACAAACTCATGACAGTACACCCAGATTAGCTAGTGGCTAAAAAAAAGTTGATTTTTGGTTGGCCATTTTGGATTAAAGTTTCTTATATTGTCGTGATCTATTCGCAATCATACAATGTACATCTTCATACCAAGCGGAGTGGTCTGCGGCGATAGACCATGGCTTGAAGGCCCCGGGTTGAGTCCTGGAAGGGTCATGTGTATGGATTTTAACAACATTTGTATTTTCGTATTGTGCCAGGGGACGAAATCGTACGGGATAAAAGGATTTCAGTCTGAAAAAATTGGAGAGAATATCCTCCCCAGGATACTTTCATGGGAGTAAGGAATTAGTTAAAATATAGGATATACATTTTATAGCAGATTTAAAAATATGGTTTGGGTATCCTATTTCTTTTCTGTTAATTATGTTCTTCAATGTTCGAATTTTGATCATTCTCATGATATTTTCTGCTTTCAACGGAGTTCCATGAATATTATACCAAATGTTCTTTAAACTTATCAAGTTCGAGAGGTATTATATGCCTGTAAGAAACAATTTCTGAAGATAATTCAGGTCTTAATGAATATTATTCACTAGGAAAGGGAAGTATTACCCTCCTCTCAACATGGAAGCAGAGGGCAATTTCACACTCTGGTCAGATCAAATATTTCCGCGTAACAAAACGAAGGTCCCCCTGTAAAACCTCTTCACCTAAAGTGTTATTGTTAGTATCATAAATTTGCTGAAAGCAAACAATTTGAAGGGTTCGTTGATAATATCTTTGCTTTCTTTGTCCTTCGCCCGCCTTCCAAACCAAGAGGTGAATTTTACAACATGACTGCTGTATAATAAGCGAGCGATTGGTAAAATGGTAAAAGTGGGTTTTTATGTGTATGTATGTGTGTGTGTGTGAGAGAGAGAGAGAGAGAGAGAGAGAAGACAAAATTTTAGTTGCAAGATGACAAACTTCAATTGCCGTTTTCGGTTCATATAGCAAAAAGAATACCGCAACCAGAGAATAAAGACAAGTGTAGTCTGTTCTGTTCTCTTCCGCCATCTCAGCCAGAACTTTCAACTACAGCCTGTAATGAGTGTAGACCTTACCCAGTTTTCAAATTGAATAGATGGTGGTGGTAGTTCGGTTTCTTGACCTTGTAAAAAGCTTCCCTGTCTTTGGTTTTGTTTGTCCATTCCGGCCAGAAATAAAAATATGAGAATGCCTCAGTTTACAGCAAGGGGAATTGGGGACAAGACATTAAGAATGATATTCCTGGAAGCTCATGTATCACGATTGTTTCATTCAATAGACAGAGGAACTTTTCTATGAAGGCTTTTCAACATGTTTTCTCACAAAGAGGATTTTCCTTTTGCAATCTATATGACCACTGGCAATTTCAATCTTGGCCATTCCCGCCAGCGTTTTCATTTTCGAGACACGATACGAGACGATACATTTCACGAGACGTCCCGTCTCGTCTCGTGTCTCGTCTCGTTTTGGAGACGGGACAAGTAGTCTGTCTCGTCTCGTGTCTCCTCTCGTTTACGAGACGAGACTTGACGAGACGACACACGAGAAATATCTCGTCTCGTGGCAACACTATTGATTAACGTGGAATCCGAACCACATGAGCTTCCGCCGGGAAACGAACCCGGGTGTCCCAAGCCAAGGGCGCGTACGCTAACCGCTTAGCCACGGAGGAGCTCATAAAGAAATTCTTAGAGTAGGATATCAATTTCTCGTATCTATACATCTTAAACGCGGTCGACAAGAACAAAGACACGTAATTTTAAGTCACTTTGAGAAGTACCCTTGGTTCTGTTCTCTGAGGCCAAGAATGGACTCTTCTGCAAATATTGTGCTATTTACTGCAATCAAACGTTTAGCTGGTGGTCAACAAAAAGTCCCTTTAATCTCGGTTCAGACGTGCAGAAAAGTCTGCTGCGGGTCCGCAGCAGAAAACTCAGTTGCAGACCCGTGCGAGCCGGAAACACATTGGTTCTTATCATTCATGCCACACGAGCAGACTTTCCTGCGTCCGCAGAAATGGAAAGCGAAGAACTGGATGTAGAACTATTCATTAACGAAATACAAAAATACCACGAGATATGGTATTTAAACTGTGAAAATATCGAGACAGAAATAAAAAGCAAGAGGCATGGAACAACATGTGTAAGACCGTAGGCCTATGTGAGAAATTTAATGAAAGAACAAAGAAGAAAAAACAGCATTGATATGTATTATTATAACTTTTTAATGTGAGAATCTAATATTCATGTTGTGTTACTAATGACTAGTAACACCTTAAAACTAGAGTCAAGATATCGTTAAGTCTTAATTGTTTTGTTTTTCGTTTGGTTTTCTTTTGCTTTGTTTTGTTTTTGTTTATCAATACCTTGTTTGTGGTTGCCCCTGTTGTGGTGACCTTCCCTTCTCTTTTTTTCTCCCTTTTTCATTTACTTACGAAATAAAAGATACGAAAATTAAAAAGTAAACATTCCAATGATGATACCTCGCCGGTTTTGAATGCTCAAGGCACCGGCTGAGAGTTACGCGGCTGAGCGAATGTAATAATAATAATAATAATAATAATAATAATAATAATAATAATAATAATAATAATAATAATAATAATAATTTTATGCAGTATTTACATTTGATTTTCGTTTAGCATCCCTTTTCAGCAGCCAAACTATGAACCTTTATTGTGATATTAGTAAAAATATACAACAAATAGGTTTGGAGAACGACACTCTATTGTTAATGCAGTTCCTTGATGAGATTTCTTGTATCATTCACTCCGGAATGAATGGACTATTTGTAACACAGCATTATACTTTAGATCGAGGTCACGTATTATATAGCCTCTGTGCTGAAAAGGGACGCTGAAGTCCAATAACAACCATCAACATAATAGTAGAGCACAAAAGAAAAAAAAAACGTTTTTCGGCTAACAATTTTTCGTCCTTTGTTAACATATTAAATTTTAAAATTATTAGATTTAACACGAAAATTAGTTGAACATGAGGGTACTCATGAGGTTTTTAAAAAAGCGTGCTGGATGCGTAAGAAAAATATTGGTTCTCATATAATTGATAATATTGTGCACATTGTTACTATTTTAGAGATAGCAACTGAATGTTTCTTGACATAAAGAACAACTTAAAATGTTGCTATGAAACTCTACCTATGTAGCTTACAAAATAATCAGCCCATCTTTTTCTGTTTTCGTTTGCTTCATTGCCTCCTTGAGGTGTGCTACACATATTGGGAATTTTCTCAAATCCTTTTATAGTTATTCGTAAAATATTTGAACCACCTTCCTCCTGATGATCGCATTTCAATAAAAGTGTACTTACAAAACTTCATTAGATACTCTATTTTAGGCATAATTTTTGAACTTCCCTATCCACTTAGATTGTAAATAAATAAGTGGAAATTTTGATATTATATAAATGACGCCCTTCCTCTTTTAGCAGTGGAATATACGAAAGCCTTGAAACATGTTTCATTGTTTTATGTAAGAGTTCATATTTGAAATTCACATCTTTAACTACGGCACTTTGTGAATAAATAAAGGGAAATGTTACAATTATAAAAATATTCCCCTTTTCCCACCTTAGAAGTGGGCTATTTGGAAACACACTCAAATATTTTTATTTAAGAGTTTACATTCGGAATTTCACATCTCTAATTTAAGTGAATCCTCACATTGAGCACTTTCTCAATATATAAAGGGAAATTTCACTACTATAGAAATGGAATGAAATATTTGAGTTTTACGTCCAACAATTATGCCGAGTAGACTAAAGGAAGCGGTGAAGATGAGAGTGAGTGAGATGATAGAATGAAGAAAGTGGGAGGAAAGGTAAGAACCCGAGAAAACCCAAGCACACGGTGTTTGTCCACCAAAAAGCCCACTTAAAGCGAGTTGGGATCGAACCAGGGACGCCACGCACCAGAGGTGAACGCATTACCATTGAGCTACCACGACCCCACTACTATAGAAATCCCACTTCCTCTCTTCAAGAGAAAAAAAAATTCGAAACGCTGGAACCTGTTCTCCAGTATTTTTATTTAATGGTTTACATTCCGAATTTTACATCTCCAACCGAAGTGAATTCTCACATTCGGCTCTTTGTGAATAAATAAATAAATAAATAAATAGAAAATTTTAGTTACTGAAATGCTTCTCTTACCCTCTTAGGAGCGAAATATTTAGAAACGCTCAAATAAATGTCTAATTTTTAATTTATAGTTGCCAACATATGAGAAAAATTGAAATTAGTCACGCTACAGTTAATTCACGCTAGTGGACGCTAACAACAACTGAAAATGTCTATGAATAGGTCCCCGAATGTCTTACTTTTTGTATTCATACAAATGATAGTCAGTTAACATAATTAGCTTATATTTAATGTAACAGCTAACATTCGAATTGATGGCATCGGAAGTCTTATGATAGTACCTTCTGCTTTAATTTTATCACTTAACTTATTATTGTTAAGAGTTCATCAAACGAAGTGCTGCTCATGCGAAAATGATTTTAAAAACTTCTCTTTGGCGTTACGTAAAGCAATAAACATAGGAGACAATTGTAGGTGAAAATAAAATAAATTGTTTTCTATGTTGGACTGAAACGCCCGTCTGAGTTCGTTGCGAGCCCGCAGAAGACTTTTCTGCTCGTCTGAACTGGTTGATCTGTGACACCCGCACGAGTCTGTTGCGGGCCAATATAAAAAACAGTTTATTTTATTTTCAGCTACAATTGTCTTCCATGTTTATTGGAGCAGCGTGTCACAACTATCTACTATAAAACAGCCGAAACAGGTTGTAAGTCATTTACGACTAGTGTCGAAAATCCTGACCAAAGTATCAAATCGCTTGAATGAAAGTAGATAGAGACATGTTTTGGAAAATAAATCCCAACTAGTGCTCATAAAAACTATTTTAGTGCATGGACGTTAAGATATTCTCTTGAGAGGTCACAGAGATGATGGCAGCCTAGTTGAAACAAGTGAAGACCCTGTATTAAAAAAAAAAAAATGATGGGAACTTCAGAGTTTTGTTGCGTTTCCGGGTTGACAGCACTGATGCTCAGTTATGTCATCATTTGGAATCGGCTAAATCAAATGCTACTTACATTAGTAAAACTACAGCTGATTAATTAATTCGTTGTTGCGGCGAAGTGATTAAACGAAGAGTTGTTGCAGCAAAGTGTTACAGTACTATATTTGATGAAACAACAGACTCCTTTCACTTCGCAACTGAGTCTATCATTACGCTATGTTCATGATAATTCTATAAGAGAGGACTTTCTTAGTTTCCTTGATATTCACAAAGCGTATAAAAAAGCTTGCAATTACTCGAACTCTCGTGCAGTTTCACGTATAAAAAAGCAAGCAGTAAATTGCTGCCTTGCCTTTGTGTATGTAAAAATCCTGCACTGAATCCCTCAAAATGCAGCAAGGATCAGAGTGTAAGGAAGGCTGTTGATTGTGTTCAAAAAGTTGTAGCCTTCTTCAACGTGTCTTCAAAACGCAATTATGTCCTTCAAATTGTGTTAAGACACTCACTATGAAGTTGTGATAACCACTGGATCGAGAGTCCAATTCCATTTTGAAATTCCAGGAAGATTTGCCGAAGATAGCTGAATCTCTTCAGTGTGTGTCCCTTTGGCAAGACAAATACTTCTACAGTTAAGGCAAACTGTTTATTACATTCGATTCTTAACTGTAAATTTATTATAACAATTGTCAGTTTAAGTGACATTCTGAACACTGCTGTTGTGCTCAGTAAATACTTACAGGAAGGAAACATAAATGTGCACGCGGCACAGGAGAAAATAACACATGCAACTGAAGTACTGAAGGGGAAGAGAGAAAACTATAAACATTTTTTCCTCTATTATCTTTGAACATGCAAAAGAATTCATGTTGCTCTTTGCATTCCACGATTATCTGACAAATAAGTCAACTGGCCAGACTATCCTAATGTAGTGCTAGATTTTGTTAATGCTGATCTTCAGGACCGCTTTAGTAAATAGTCAATTGATACGCTTTAAACATTTTAGTGCCCTAAAACGGGAAGAAATCTCAGATGTGAGTGAATTGAAAGCAAGAATTTGAACCTATTTGAGACAAATACTTTCCTCGGCTTTCTCGCTATAGGAACACGATGGAAATGAAACTTTGAAGTAAGATATATTCTTTGAAGAAAAGTTGTAACAATTGGTACAAAAACATTCTTTGGTACAGAATAAAATATAAAATAGATTTTTGTTTATGAGGGGACAAATGTTTGATTGGTTAGTTGTTTGAATTTAAAATTCATTCGAGTAGCCTAAACCCAGTGACGACGTCTGTTTTAATTTCCTGAAGGGAGGAAAGCGGAAGGGCAGAAACATTTTTTTTTGGGGGGGAGGGTTGGCAGCTATCTTTGTATACCGAAAACAAAATACAGTTTTATATTTATTACTTGACCTACATTACATGTGGGGGACGTAGGGAGGTGGCGAACGATACCAGTGGGAGAACCTACCCCCTTGCTCCCTCTAGTTTCGTTGGTGCCTAAGCTATAGATAAATTGTGGTATACTCCGTCAGCTGCAAACGACTCAAAATCAATGAATTCTACGGATATACGTAACTCACGTACCTTAGTTTGTAAATGTAGGAGAAGGTTAACTTTATAGTACGTCACTTACTTAGCTGGGTCTTCCCAATCAGAAACGAAAGAAAAAATCTTTATACGCCAACAACAAGAATGCCACTTACCTGGTTCTAATTACATCACGAAGGTTAATAAATTGCGTCAGAAGGCCAAACAAAGTTAGCTACTTGATGTAGTCTTGTTTATCTCGAGTCTTAACTTTCACTTAAATGCAGAATGCTTTTAAGACGTTGCTTGCATATAAATTACATGAAATAGAACTAAACACAGTATGATTTTAAGCGCAGTGCAAGGTAAACGCAATGAAATGAAGACGGTAATGGGTCATATTCCGAGAAGACAGTGCAAGAATATGGCCTTGGATGTACGTATATTTGATTAGGAAGTGCATAATGACGGAATGGTACTGGTTTCGTAGTCTGTTATCTTAGAAATGCTTTTTAACCAATATTATAAAGGATTTCGTAGATTTGGCTCCAACCATGATTTTCCTCCTTTCCTTCGTAAGAACTAGTCCCAGATTGCTATCTTCGCAGAATTCAAGACGATGAACTCTGCAAATGCTAAGCCCTTTAACCCTTTCCAAGTCGAGGATTGTAATCTGAAATGTTACTCTCCCACATTCCATTATCGATAAAGGTGTATTAATGGTATAGGGATGTTTCCCTTCTTAGGCTTTCATCACTTATAGGTGTAAATGTAACTCGAGACAGCACAGAATATATACCGGTACTCTCCTTAATCAGAGATCACTGACATTCTGCTACTCGTAATTAATATTTATTTTGTGGGAGAAAAGACATGTGATTATACGTTATTAGAAATTACATTATTACAGTAATAATATTTCTTCTTTTAGTTTCATTGTAGTTGAATGTATTCTAAGAAAACAAATAAAATGCTTTATAAGTGGAAATTGGTATGAAGGCATTTTTTCCTCATTGAACAAAATAAACTAATAAAGAAAAGTATACTCATGTCCAAAATTATTGTCGCATGTCTATAAATATGTTGTTGTAGGAATATAATTTGATAACGAATTCGTCCGGCATTTCTTATAATGTTCGTATGTGGGTAATCGGCAAAGACATATATGTGGCAAATTTCATGTCAAAAGAGCAGTAAATAAGAACAATAAAACGAAAATAAAACTTTTTTGCCCATTTAGTAACATTTTGTTTTACTCATTCTAATTTTCGTATTTATAATTCTTTTACTAGAAATTTACCACAAATATACATTTCCCGATTATACACATAGTATCAGTATTAAAAGTACCCTGCAAAATCATTATCAAATTATATTCTGGACATGAGTGTACATAAACTAATATGTTTAGTAGCACTTTGTCTGTCATCCCTTTTTCCTTGATTATATAAAATATTATTTCACGTGTTACATCAATAAGATAAATTATCTCTTGCGCTCAAATTCCTGACCACTTGTCTCATATAAATCGAGTTCCTTACGAAACAGTTGGAGACTGTCTCATTTTGAAAAAAAAAAAAAAATCTTGTAAAAGTGACGTCTCGTCTCGGAAATTGTATCGGTTTCTATTGTAAGAGCTCTGACTTGTTGCGGAAATTCTGTCTACATCTCATTCCGTGGGACAATCTTACGCATAACGATGGCTATCAGCTTACCTATAATGGTGAATTGGCATCTTTTGCTGTAAACACACCTTCCCAAACGATTTTCTATCAGGTTTCTTTGTGTTCCTCTAACCATCTTAGAACTTCATTTTCTTGTCATGTGGAAACAACTTTTAGGATTCTTTTCCTCGAAATTTACAAGTGTTCTTTATAAGTGTAAAGTGTTCCAGGTTCGATTCCCAATAAGGACACTTTATGAGAAAGGTGTAAAAGCCTTTTCAGGCCAGACATCCTAAGTGAGGCTTTTCCTTTGTTTTTCTCATTTACACCAGGCAAAAGCCGGCATGGCATCTAACAAAGGTTCCAGGTCACTTCCTTACTTTCCCAGGTAGTGCGATAGCCGAAAGTTGTCATTCCTCATGTGTGACGTGCTATAATAGCCATCCCTTATGCCGGAAGCCCAGAAATATAATTCTTAATTCCCCTTAATAAAATCGTGAAATATTAAAACAAAAGCACGAGAACAATATTGGAAATGTCTTTTTTAAGTAATACATAGACAGGTAATATTTTCTAAATGCGTAGCAGACCTCTAATTTATCGTGTATAGGTAGTTTGGCAATACTTATCATTGTGAAAAAGTTCGTTTTATCAGCTCTTTACTACTATGCCTAGGTAGATAGCACTAATCACTTCAAGATTAGTACTTTCTTTAGAACAATACCATCGTTAGATCATATGAACAGAAGAGTTCAATCATTTCCAATTGACTTTGTGTACGACATAGAAGCAGGGTCTTGCGATCAGAGCCAGGGCAGAGAGAACAAGCAAAACGAATTGAACGAGAACAGAGTGACCCATAATTATGCATATAATATTTCAGAGACTGCGGTAAAGTAAGTAGCAACATAACTTGAACATAAACACATTACTCACATATCTTTCCTTACAAGAATTATACTCTCTGTTCTCCATGCCACGGTCCACCAATGCACCATCCAAATCGATGTATGCCTGGAGACGAAGAGCAATGTTGTCACAAACAGCTTGACAGACCCGTATTGATATCCTGTAGAACTCTCCTGTGTTAGCTTCGGCCAAATTGCAAAGTGATGTTGATATACTGTCCTTTAAACGTCTTAGAAGAAAAAGTAAGGTGGTTTCAAATCGTGAGATCGAGCTGGCCACTCCACAGACTCACGTCGACCGATTTACAGGTTTGGGAATGTTTCATTCAGCAACTCTTGCACTGTCTGGCATACACTAACGGTTCCAAGTCCATTGACTGTTACCTCCACTCTCAGGCTACACAGTGTTGTCATATCGAAACCTTTTGTCGAGAATTACAAATATTACAGTCAGTCAAACATTAAATACTTAAAAATGGGCCACCTTGAAGATGGAATTGGATGGAATAAAACAAGTATTGGCAGTGTATATTTTGTTATAAATCCACGTGTATACGGTATCTCCAAAAACCATCGACAACGCCTTACCCTGTCCTCTGTCAACGCTAGGTTTGTTGTCTTCTCTTTGTTCTCTCTATGTAGTTTATTGAGAATACGGTTAACAAACTGCGACGTCCAGGAGCATCCACTTGAAACTGAGTGGTCGTCTTGAAGATGAAGTAGTCATTGTCAGAATCTTCACACATTCTACTAATTCAATCTTATGTGTAGGTACTGTCCCATATTGCGATCATCCTCTATTAAAATTTATGATCATTCTCTCACTTGTATCTGGTCACTCAAGTGCCAGTAACATTGAAATCTTTCTACTCTCAAAATTATTTTTTTTTTCCCATAGCTGAAGAGCACTTGACCATATTCATAGGTTTAGTCTATATGATGATGTACAAAATTATCTGGTCTCGCCTTCATATGATTGGTGCTTAAGGATGATTTATGCAATCGCAATCTTCGAAAGCACCGTTGTTTACAGAATTTCGTTGCTTGATCGGTTGATTTAGCCTTATAGACGAACGGCTAGGTGGGGTCTAGGTTGCACTTCTTTGTCAATTGTTTTTTATGACTAATTCTTATAGAGAAAAATACGGTGAAATAGAGATAGCATGTTGCCATCCTGTAAAAGTGTCCATTCACCCCTAAAATGTGTCATAAATATGGCGGTCGCGCGAACACATCCATTTATGCTTAAACGGTTATATCTCATCACAGAATGAAGATAAAAGCTTCACTCTGGTGTCAAATTAGAGGTAATGGATGTCAAGAAGTTATTCAAATTAGTATAACTCTTATATAGTGTATAACTCTTATATATAGTTATAGAGTTATAACTCTTTAAATATGGCGACCTTTATCTACAAAATTTGGGTTTCTTCGTTTCTGTATGCTTGCTTCTTGAAAGATAACTTTGAAGCTACCAGAAATATGGAAAATCGCCTTGAAGTAAACGTTATAGAATGGAATCTCGCCTTTCTAGGGATAATAATATTATTTCCTTATCTTTAAAACTAAGAAAAGTAGCTCATTTTAAACAGAATAAAGTGTTGAATTTCATGACCTTTGATTATGGTGAGATCTACCTTGCATCTTTTTAAAAACAAAACAGGATTTTGTTCCTGATTCCTGTGAAAACAATTCCGAAGACGTAGAATATATATTGTCATGCTACGAAAACAGTGCCGGTTTCAAACCTCTTGTTAGCATATTAGAATACAAAGGCATCAAAATAATGAAGCACTGAGACTTTAGGTAGTCATGGCGCAATACCCTAAGTTGTTACAAAAAGGTCTTGGGTTGACTAGTGTTCACAGTACTAGTCTGAAGAACAAAATTAAGGCATATTTTGGTGTTGAAATATATCTTTGGAAACCAACACACAAATCTGTTTCTGGCTTTGAAATGTTATATTCTACTCTCATTATCACTGGTGATGCCATCGAAGCAGCAACGATGAGATCAGTTGCTGATTATTCACTCCAGCTCTATGAATGCTGCCGCAGAATCCGCCATGAAATATTACAGGTTCAGTCCAAACTGTCGTAGTCACCAAAATCCACTGAAATCTGTGAAGACGATGTTTATACCTCCGTTTTTATTCAATAAGGTAACTTGGATTGTATCTGGTAATACCAGCCGAGTGGTCGATTGCGAAACTAGGAGGGTATATGTTGGATCAGTTGTTCATCGTCGAGTACTCAGTGTAGCTCTGAATATCATATTTTCAGCATCAGATGGGAAATTGGTGCTTCCAAAAACACTATCGCTTTCATGGAAAATTAGTCAACTCACTGGGTCATCTGAAGCTGTAAGACTCCTCAACCGTTTAGGTCATGGTGTTTTTAATGAAATGAAATTAAATCGTTGAGTTTTACGTCCCACGATTATGCCGGTTAGGCTAAAGGAGACGGTGATGATGAGTAATGAATTAAATGGTGGAATGAATAAAGTGGGAGGAAACGGGAGAACCCCGAGAAAACCCACGCACACGGTGTTTGTCCACCACAAAGTTCGGGGATCGAACCCGGGACCCCAAGCACCAGAGGTGAACGCTCTACCACTGAGCCACCGGTGTTTTTAATTAGATCTAAGATAGGCTGAAACTGCTACTGCACATAATTGCAATGAATCAAAAATGTGGGTTCCTCCTTCTACTTTTGCCTTGAATAAAGTTGTTACTTTGGCATTCGATAACACTGACATTTACCAAGAATCTCTCCAGGAGGAGGCACTTTTCATGGTACGAATGAATGTATCATACAGCAGCAGTGTGAAGGAGGAGGACGACACATTAGGGAAGAGGATTCGCAACCAAGTCCAAAAGACGTTCTTTCTCATTAGGATCAAAAAATACTGAACCTTACCATGCCTTTAGAACTCAACCAGCAAGTGTACCGTCAGATATATCCATAGATGTAACCAATTAGCAGTTAATTGGATGGCTGAGAGCAAGGGATGTTAGTCTTATATGTGTTACAACGTAACCCTCACATTCTAAATATTAATGTCGCAGCTTACTTCTGCAATCTTGGGCTGGCTTCAACCGCACTGTTTCTGATGTAAAATAGAATAAGAGGATTATCGAGTAAGTTCCAATGAATCCACAGTCTCCAATGAATATTGCAGTGATTTTCTCAATTTTAAATCTGAACGAGAACGTTAGGAAGGTTCTAAATTTACCATTTGTGTATGTTGTGGGTGACTATGCAATAAATCGCAAGATGTATGAGCAAAGTGTAGACCTTATTCTCTTACATTATTCCACGAATGGGAGATTTTCACATTATTATGAACTTTGCAGCAATAATACGTAAAAGATTCGGATTATTAGGCTTAGCAGATTTATTTGCTGAGTCAGAAGTGGTAACTGAGGATTCTGTTGAAGGTGTCCTTACATGTAGACATTATAATCGATGCATGAGATCCTTGAAACTCACCTACGAAAGTATGATGATCCTGAAACTACAAGTATTTCTCAATTGGTTCACAGAAACTGGACAGACCTCTATGTTACACGATGTCTTAACAGATATAGAGGAGCAAATGCAGACAAATAGTCAGTCTCCTTCGTCAACATCTCTACAAGAATTTTTATGTGGATCTTTTATAATCCTGGAAACCCTGTGGGAAACATTTTCCAGCTGTACCCATAGACCAATGTTTCAACTGTGGGAATCATTTCTTCACATGTGTGAGTTGCTTTTTGGTTTAATAATAGCAGTCAGAGAAGCTGACGGGGATCTTTATTTGTTTTGTATAAGAAGGATAATTCCTTACATGTTTGCGTATGAACACCATAACTATGCCAGACGTTTGACTTATTATTGGGTTACATTGATGCCTCTATCCCTCGCACATCCACAAGCCAAGAACGATCTTCGAACCTATGGGTTGTCTGCCCACATCAGTGTTTTACCCTTCAGTGGTTTGAAATTATCGTGGAGAGAGCGAACACAAGCATGGAAGTTAAAGGATGCATCATAACATTCAGTAAAAATGAAGGTGCCCTAGGTCGAAGTATTCTTTCTCACCATGTGCATACTGAAGTAGCCCAACGTTGTTAAGAATTCGCAGAAATCTGAGTAGATGGAAGTGAAGACACACAAGTTAATCTCAGTCACAGCGGGATGAAGTGGGACTAAACTGATCTACATCAATTAGTTCAAACATGTCATGATTGGGGTGCAAACCCATTTTATACATTCATTATATATTACTGTCTCAGTTCTGGAAAAGAACTTGATTGCACCGCTTCAAATCTGATTCTTGAAGCCGAAAGAGTATGAGAGAACCTGGCTCATGAATTTATTGAGAAAAGCAATTACAACAAAATGAAATCAACTTCTATGCTCCAATAAAAAAAGACAAGAATACCATCAGCTAGTATGCCAGCAAGTAAGAGCGTAAAACTAAAAGAAAGATCTGGGTAAGTGAAGAGTGACCGTGAATTATTTGCTGGATTACCTATTATTGGTCAAAAACGGAAACTCGACGTGAAATATGTGATGAAAGTTCCACTACGTTCTGTTCCTCCATGTTTCACCACAAATGATAGTGAAATGTTTAGGTGTAAAAAAAATCTGCTCTGGTCATTTATATTGAACAGAAATGTTTCATCAGAAATAATGTAAGCAAAAGGCTAATAGTCACCGCAAGAAACAAATCACGTCTTCATCTTCAGAATAGGCCCACTTCGAAAAGGATTTAAAGCATAGGATTTTTTTGTGGATAGTTAAAATTGGTTAAAAAGAATTTTAAATTTGCGAAGCAAAAATCTTGTCACTACTTCTTGTTACTTGCTTTTCGAAGTGTGCCTAGGCTAAAGATAAAGACATTGTTCTTCGAAACTACTCCCTAGTGATGATGTTTGTTTCTTGCGGTGACTATTACCATTTTACTTACATTATTTCTAATTATCATCACCGCTCACAATACAGTGATAAGAAATGTTTCATATTTAATTGTGAAAGTCTTGTCACGATTGACTGCGTAATAATTGATGGGATGTCAATACTTCACATTTTACGTTCCATCCCAAAATAATGGAGCCTGTTAGCACAATTAGTATTTGAAATAGCTATCTTACCTTATTTCCGGAAAGGTGTAAAACGAGTGGACTAGAGATGCGCAGCACGAGACAAGATTTGTGGCTGTCTCGTCTCGAAAATGTGCTGTAAAAGTGATGTCTCGACTCGAAAAATGTATATTTTTCTATTGGAAGAGCCGTGTCTCGACTCGAATTTTGTCAGGAAAATCCTGTCTCGACTCGTCTCGTGCGCATCCCCATGGACTTTGTAGCCGATGTTTATTAAGAAACATTAATAAAGAACTGGGAGCACCTTCGAACTGCACTAAACACTATTAAAGTGCATGAAACACTACGTATAAGAATTGCAGGTGGTGATCAGAAAACACCAACAACACAATCAAATTGGATGCGCTTTTTAAGCAATGGAGAAAACAAAATGGAACTTATTCACTTCCTTTCTCAACAGAAAAAACAACGAGATATCAGTCACAAATAACTGGAAAGCAACTAGTTGTAACAGATGGTGAAAAGTGCATCCTGATTACTGACATGTCTGTTGACCTGGTTCCCAGTCTCCAATGCTATCAAGAGGAAGCTTGCACTCGACCAATTTTTCTCATAAATCATGCCTTATGTAAAGAATAAAGTGTTGTAGTACGTTCTCCAGACACAGATGCTGAACAACTATTGCTTGCATTTTCGACAAATTTTGATGGAAAAGTATATTTGAAAACAGGACTTAAGAACAGACCACCACTTATTGATATCCATCACCTTGATGAAACCATCAATTCAAACCTACTTAATGCTCTTCTGGGATATCATGCTTTTACAGGTTGCGATTCGGTAGAAACATTTGTCGGAAAAGGAAAGATAAAACCTTTCCTTTTAATGCATAAACACGAACAATATCTTGAACTTTTTCAAGGCCATGGAAATACTCTGGAGCTGAATGCACTACAGAAACTCTTTCCGTGTTAAATGAAGTATACCACTGTAATATATAGGATAATTAATAGTAATGATAAGGGTACAACAAAGTACAGTTCCATTTGCATGAGTCAACTTGTGGTACATTTGCTTCCACCAACTAATGATCAACTATGGCAGCACCTGATGCGATCAAACTACAGAGCATATATCTGGCAGCATTCTTTAGAAACTCAGGGAAGTCTTGTGGGTCCAGTGGGATATGGCTGAGAAAGAAACTGGACAACTGAATTCATCGCTCCAAAAGAAATATTGGAAATGGTTAGCTGCACTTACACATAGACAAAAACCTGTAGAAGAAAGGACTGTCAATATGTGTGTGTTATTGCGTGTTAAGTGAAACCAGGAACGTTCTCCGTCTCCAGAACCAGGCTGTGACACTGATTCATCTGATGAGTGACCCGTTTGTTTTACAAATTTTTAAATAGCTTATGCAGATAGGAAATGCTATTTGATATTGTGTAATAACTATTCATAATGTGTTGGCGGCCATCTTGATTTTCAAGACTGCTCTCAAACTGACATTTCCGTAGTATAATAATATACATTCTATTGCTTCGGAACTATCATTATAATCAGTAATAGAAAAGTGCTTTTTAAATGCAAAGTAGTTTTAATCATAATCAATGGTCACGAAATTCAACACTTTGTTTTGTTTAAAATGAGCTACTTTTCTTAGTTTTAAAGATAGAGAAATAATATTATTATCCCTAGAAAGGCGAGATTCCGCTCTATAACGTTTACTACAAGGCGATTTTCCATATCTCTGGTAGTTTCAAAGTTATCCGTCATGAAGCAAGCATAAAGAAACGAAGAAACCCAAATTTTGTAGATCAAGATCACTGGCGCAAATCCCGGGGGGGACGAGGGGGACATGTCCCCCCCAATCTTGGACCTGGGGGGGACTGTCCCCCCCAATAATCTGATTTAAAAAGTGCTCTTTCAGATAAGTGTCATGATTTGTGTCCGACTGCCCCAAAGGAATGTAAGATGAAATTGATTTATCTTGGCTTTTCCATTTTTTTTAAAAAAAAGAATCGTATTCCGTAGTATTTCAAACTGTAAGTTTTACGTCCCACGGTTATGCCGGTTAGACTAAAGGAGACGGTGATAATGAGAGATGAGTGAAATGGTGGAATGAAGAAAGTGGGAGGAAACGGGAGAACCCCGAGAAAACCCACGAGCACGGTGTTTGTCCACCACAAAGTTCACTTGGCGGGGTATATCAAACTGAATATCGTGCTGTAGTGAGTTTAGTAGTCTCATCAATATGTATTAATTCCACTTCCGCTATTTGGGCACAAATTGCAATAAATACCAGAGGAGGATATGCCCCTTTCATGCTGGAAAGTTGTCTCAGTTGTAGGTACGGGCACAAATTCCGGGGAAATTGGAAGACATGTCCCCCCCCAACATTGGAACTGGAGGCTCTCCCAATAATCCGATTTGAAAAGTGCTTTTTGCAGATAACTGTGATGAACTGTATCCGACTGCCACAAAGGAAAGTGAGATGAAATTTGTATTTCTTGGCTTTAACATTTTTAATGAAAATGAAGGCGTGCGACTATGCGTGACGTAACCTGATATGAAATCTTATCTCCTCCTCTCCCTTAGGCCCTAGCACACGAAGAGTATACAGACTATCCAATGTCAGTTGAACCCATATTTTCAGAAAATGCGCATTTAATTTATTTGTAGTATCAGCCTAGGCATCTACTCATGCTTCGTAAGCTAACTAACTCTATAGCCTATGGAACCCGGAGGTTCAATGCCGCGTTCACAAAAGCTCTCCACTGACTTCTATCCTTAGCCAATTGGATCCAGTTTCTACTTTGTATTCCTATCTCTGCGATATCCATCTTAATATTGTCTTCCCATCTGCGCCTAGGTCTTCTTAATAGTCGTTTTCCGATTGGTCTTATAGCTAACACTTTGAAAGCGTTCCTACTTTCTTCCATCCTGGCTACATGTCCTGCCCACCTAAGCCTCCTAGACTTGATGACCTTAACAATGTTTGGTAAGCCGTATAATTTACGTAGTTCGTCGTTATGAAGTTTCCACCATTCCCATTCCCGTTCCTCTTGGTCCGAATATTTCTCTCGGGATCTTGTTCTCAAATACTTTCAGTCTATGCTCTGCACTCAGTAAGCGACAGGTATGATTATCGTTTTATACATTTTAAGCTTCAAATCCCTCGACAGAATTCGCGACGACAAGAGGTTTTGAACTGAATAATAACACGAATTTCCTGTTTTTAGTCGACATTTAATTTCTTCGTGAATATGATTTTCGTCTGTTAATATTGATCCTAGATATTTGAAAGTATCCACTTTATCAAAAATATTATTTAATATTTTAACACATACATAATTTGCCGTATTACGGTCCCGACGCACTCCCATGTATTTAGTTTTCTCTGCATTTACTTGTAAACCCATGTCCATGCAGGCGCGTCTAATAAGACCTCTGCATTTCTTTCTATTTTTCTCCTATCATCCCCTACTAAATTTACATAATCAGCGTACGCATAGCCTGGTGAACACCGTTCAGCTCTAGGCCCTGGTTGCTATCTTTGATTTTCCTTATAGCGTATTCCAGGACAAAGTTGAATAATAATGGCGACAACGCATCTTCTTGTTTCTTAACGTGAAAGCTCGTGGCTAAAAATTTTCCTACCCGGACTTTACTTTGGGATTCATTTAAACATGCTTTAATTGATCTAATTAGCTTTTTCGGTATACAATGTTTCAAGAACGTTGTACAATGTTTCTCTCCTAACCGAGTTATAAGCCTTTCTAAAATCAATAAATAGTTGATGTACCGGACTACTGTATTCCCGCTTATTTTCGAGTATTTGGCGAATGGTAAATATTTGGTCGAAAGTTGATCGATTTCGTCTAAATCCACACTGATAATCTCCAAAAATTTCATCTGCGTATGGGGTCAATCTTGCGCTTATCAATAATAGAATGTTTGAAAGGATTTTATAGGATGTTAACAGAAGAGAGATGCCTCGATAATTATTACAGTCAGTTTTGTCGCCTTTCTTGTGGATTGGAACAATGATTGATTCTTCCCACTCTTGTGGCAATTCTTCCTTGTTGTAGATAAGGAGAATGAGTTTGTGTATCTTGTTCTACAATTTTTTGCCTCCAGCTAAAATTAACCCAGCCGGAATTTCGTTTACACCCGAGATTTGTGTTTCTTTAATTTCTTTATAGCGATTTTTACTTCTATTCGATTGGGTTCTGGAATATATGGTTCTGCGGTGTGTATCTCCTTTTCTCCACGCACACTAGTTTTTGGTTGCGTGTTAAGCAAATCGTCAAAGAAATCTTTCCATCTATTTAAGATGCTATCCGTATCAGTCAAAACTGTACCGTCAGATTTCTTTAATATATAAGCACGAGGTTGATAGCCTTTCTTAAATTCGTTGATCCCTTTATACATGTCCCGAATGTTTTTATTTTTACTATTATCTTCAAGTTCCTAAATTTTAGCTTTCAAAATATCGCGTTTCTTTGTTCTAAAAGTTTTGGAAGTTCCTCGCCTGATGTCTACGAAATTTTGTGTAGTTATTTCATTCCGAGTTTGTAGCCAACGTAATTTTGCCTATTTTCTCTTCTCTGCTAGTTCGAACCATGGTTTGTTCCTACATATTTCCGCGTGTCCCAATTTTTCTTTTGAGAGAGGATGTTTCGTAAGCAAAGAAAAGAATTCAATTGCTGGAATATTTTTCTATATAATCTTAAGGTTACATCTGTTAAGTAAAGAGTATGACATGCGTCAGATTTCTGAAACGATTCCTGTAATGTTATTGAGATTATAATCATTGTGCTCAAAGAGTATTGCTGAGTCATACATAATTGATATTCTTTCTTCATAGTTTTGGGGAAGTCGTCATTTATATTATCTTATATATAAAAGAGAACGTACAAATCCTTTGTTCCCTCATCACGCTAATACGGCTGAACCAATTTCTTTCATTTTTGGGGGGTTATTAGGATTTGGACCCTAGATGGTTTTTATCATATCACTTTAATTTTCAATTACCAGTGTCTTGAGATAATTGACCATTCAAGTGTCCATAACGTACAAATCCTTTGTTAGTTCATCATAGGTAAAAATAAACGTATTTATATGCAACCCGCATGACCGTGTCACTCGGCGGGTTAACATAAATGACAGGCGATATAATGTTAACATTTACTGCAATTCATATCACTTGAAAGCGAAAAAGTAAAAATTATCTAAGTAACAAAGTTTATTGCGTTCCGGGGTGACCGCAGCGAAGCGGGGCGGGTTAACATAAATGACAGGCGATATAATGTTAACATTTACTGTAATCTTCTATGGTTTTTATCATATCACTTGAAAGCGAAAAAGTAAAAATTATCTAAGTAACAAAGTTTATTGCGTTCCGGGGTGACCGCAGCGAAGCGGGGTGAACGCTGCTAGTATTACTATAAAACAATTTTAACGTGGATCTTTGTGGATGCCTAATTAGAAACATACCAATTATAAATATGCATGTATTCAGATTTCAGAATGTTTTCACGGCAGTGATTTGTAATACTGATATGTACTACTACTACTTCATCTACATCACCTAATATATAATATACTCTACAACAGTTGATCAGATTCATCTACCCTAATATGAGTTTCATCTCACTTATCTAGAATAAGCCTCAAATCTGCCCACCTTCCAATGTTGAAGACAACCAATGGCGTATTTAGGATTTTCTTTCGAGGGCTACGCCCAACACAAGGAAGGAAGTGGGCAATTGCCCACCTGAGTTTGAGAATTAAATATATTTTAATTTATGCATAAATTGAAGTTATAATGGCAAGAATTACAGATCGATAAATCCTATATGATATAATACAAAAATTTAGAAGTGAATCTAACCCTTTATTCTATTCATACAAGAAAAAGAAAGCATCCTCTTGGCCGTCCTAATTTCCCCCGGGCTAATTATTCCCCCGTTTTGATTTTCTTTAATTCAAACATTTCCTTCTTTTAAAAATAACTAAACGATACAATTGTTCCTTTTTTATAATAAATAAAGTCCTGTCATGTTGATATCCGCGCATGTTGGTGTGGAACACTAGTTTCGCTTATCAACTCCTCTTAGTTTTGGTGTTACTGATGACGGCCAACTTGAATCCCAACTGACAACGGTCGATAAAGTATGATAGGCGAAATGAAGGTAGTAACGTCAAGAAAAAGAAACAGAAAAATAGAAAGGATGACAGAAAGAACAATTAAGGACGCAGTTCTTACATGGAATGAAATTTGACAAAGACAGTATTATTTCTGAACAAAAAGCATAAGAAAATGAGAAGTCAAAGACATTCTTAGAAATGGTAAGAAGAATTATTGTTGTACGTGGAATGCGTAAAACTAATAAATTATTTCGAGGGGAGAATGAGCCCGATAGACTTCTAAATACGTCACTGAAGACAATTCTGCTCCCCTGATCCTTCGCAGCATTGTTTTTCAACTTCATAAATATTTTGAACATCGCTTATATATATATATATATATATATATATATATATATATATATATATATATATATATATATATATATATATATATATATATATATATATATGGGAACGTCTTACCCGTCCCCCCCAATGTTGAAGACACATTTGCGCCTATGATCAAGATCGCCATATTTAATGATGGCGGCATTATATAAGAGCTATACTAACTTGAATAACTTTAGAATCTCATTACCTCTAATTTAACACCAGAATAAAATTTTTATCTTCATTCTATGATAAGATATAACAGTTTAAGCATGTGTTCGCGCGACCGCCATATTTGTGACGTCATTTTAGGGGTGAATGAACACTTTTACAGGATGGTAACTGCTAATTCTATTTCACCGTATTTTTTTTTTCTATAAGAATCAGTCATAAAACCCAATTGACAAAGAAGTGCAACGTAGACCCCACCTAGCAGTCGGTCTATTACACTTTCATGGAATACGGAAGTTATGATGGACAAGACGTGGTATTTGCGTTTCCTTCCAATTATATTGGTATTTAAATTCGATGCACTTTGTGCTGTGTATACCAAAATGTAGGATTATTTCACGCAAAACAAATTCTTTCCCTTCAAGCTATTTTACCTTTAAGAAAACTAGCTTATAATACAGACAGAGCACTGGAGCATGCGATCATTCCTTCCTGTTAATGGTACCGTAAACTGGGGTTACTTGAAAAATCTGGGGCTACTTAGAAAACAGACATTTTTTGTGTTATATGGTATACTAATGAGAGAATTAGGACAGATACGTCGTTTTCTTCCAGACCAATGAAAAGTAGGCATCTAAACGAAATACGGATAGTCATCATGCTATGTCTTATTTATAGTCTGGTCTAAAAATTCTCACAGCAATTAATACTTATTTGTATATTTTGAATTTTCTGTAAATTGTCCCTGTACTTCGTAACGAAAAGTGATTTTTACCTGGTTGTGCTAAATGTCATTGCTATCAGAAGTTACCTAATGAGACAAATTAGTTTTACATTTCCACTTCCTTTTTGGGTGAATCTGCGGCCATTTTTTTTATTTCGTTCCGTCTTTCTACTAAAAATGAAAAATGATGATACTGATCAGGGGATAGACAACGATAATATTATTGAAGTTTTGCCTGTGCCTTAATACAACCGCAGAGAACAAGTTGTTTTCCCATATGACTTTGCAGCAACGAATTTCAATATGTGAATTTTTGTCCATACTGTACTGTATTATTAATATTATAACAGTACCATATTATATTTTTGCAAAGGGTTAACGTGAATATACACTTGTAAAAATGGTACCAGATAATTTTGTAAACCAATGTAAGACAGTTACTGATCTGATAATACATAAATTTCATAAAATTGTGTAGTGCATGTTTTAGTGTCTTAAAGAAGTCTCAAGAGCTTATGCGTGTATTGGTATTTGTCAAACTTTCGCTTGCATTATTTGAAAAACTACCGTTTATTAAAACATACTGCAAAAACTTTTTAAAAATGGTTCTGTAGGCCTTCAGGAAGACAAGCTTGCCACTGTAGTTAGTTTAGATTGATTTAACAATTTATTGTGTTTAACTAAAAGGTTGTGCAAAACAAGTCTGTTTTATTTAAAACAGTCTAGGAACAAACTTAAATAAACTTAAGCATGTTGCATATCAATCTTCTCAGAAAAATGTGATCTTGCAAGTAGTTCTTTCCAAATCATCCCATCTTTCACACAGCTCTTACTATGAAAATACACATTTTGCAAGTAGCGTCAAAAGCGAGGCTACTTGGAAACAGCACATTCTGGCTGCAGGGAGACTTCAGTCTCAATAAAATTTTATGACTGCAGGACATGGACTAAGCTCTAGAAACATATCACAAGAAGAAGAAAAATTAATTGCAATAAATAACAAGGGGATAAAGAAAAATGAGAAAGAAAAATAATTCCAAGTACCAAAGCTTATGGTATATAAAAATGCATAAGACAGTTCGTTTATGGAAAGGACTATTATATATAAAAATAAACTGAGACAAATCGGGGTGATTCTGTAGCTTTTTAAAAAAAGGCCCCTTTAATTTATATGGACAACTAACTGGATTCATGAAGTCTCATCTTAGAGCATACCGTCAAGTAATAAGCTAAACGTCTAGGGGGGGTAGACTTATTACTAACTTAAATAAGATTATGTGCTTATAAATAAAACATCATTTATTTAAACATACTTCTGAGGTCTTTCTCTAATCTCTTTCATATATACGAGAGATACTAATATCTCTCTATTTTATATCACTGAAGTATCTAGTTCTAAAATTTCTAAAACAATTTTCTTAATCTGAAATGGTAAATAATGCATCTTCACTCTCCCTTTAGAGAAAAAAGAACCAAGCTTTAACAGAGTAACCGAACACAATCACAACACATTCTAAATGCCCTAATAAACAAGATCATTACAGATCTAAAACTCTAATTATAATTAATAACACCCATTATCTTTCCACCTGAAAAAGTAGGATTAAACTTTTTTTTTTCAAAATATAAAAAATAAAAATCTATCAGGAAGAACAAAACATCCTATCTCCTATGAGGGAAACCTACTTTTTTAAACACAGTCATCATTTAGACTGTGAAAAGAAGAAGGAAAGAAAGAAAAATCTAGCGACGTCTACATCGACTTCACCTCACCGGGCTGACTAGCCAACTTCCTGCCTTTTAATCTGGATTGAGATCCCTTATATACAAAAAATCTGTCTTCTGTGACTATGACGTCACAGACACTTTTTCGTCCTCCCACTTGGAGAGTCTCTCCGTAAGTCCTGATTGATCTAAACTGGTTTCGCAGTAGAAAAGAGTACCCCGCCCTTCCCTCATTAACCGTAGTTCAGAACAGTGAAGCAGCCTATAGGAAAAACAATGTTGCTACCTAGCTAGATGAAATAAGATGATTTTTTTGAATATGAGCTGTAAATAGCAAACAATCAATTGCATCAATTGTATTAAACATCTTTATATAAAGTGTGGAAACACCCAAATAAAATCCAAACTGTTCAGAATTGGGGAAAAAGAAAGAAGTGATAACAGACGAGGGGAAAAATCTTTTGAGATATATGGCACCATCGGCCGCCATCTTCAAATGATGGGAACTTTTTTAAGTAGGAACCCTATCGTATGATACATCAAAGTTTTCCAGGAATCCACTGCTGCGTTGGCATAATTTGCTGAAAGCCCCACCCGCAATACCCGCCACCTGGGCCAAGAATGTGGTATATTACGCAGGTCATCCTGCGAATCGTATCTGTGCATAAGCGGCACCCATACAAGCTATTCCAACATCTAACAGAAGATGATCCAGAACACCGAGTCGAATTCTGTGAGTAGGCCGTGGAACAAATCAGACCTGGGTTGCCAACTTTTCTTAAGGAAAAATCGGGACGGGACAATCGGTGTTGGAGCCCCCGGTCTCCTCTGAGACGACTACATGTACGGCGAGTCGTTGAAAACAGTGTACATAATCAGCTAAACGAACCTGTAAATAATAGAAGGAACGTGAATGAATACGGCACCTTATTTTTTCCCCACCCACTGCTTAACACTAGGTATAAGCAATATATGCAACAAACCAAAACAACTGCAATTTTGGCTATCCCCATACAACAAGTTCAAACCAAACAACTGTAATTTATTTAACATAAACAAAACAAAAATTTGTTAAATTGATTCTATACATAAAACTGTGAGTGTAAAAGAATAAGTTATTCCTTTGTAAAACTGGCCCAGTAAAATATTAATTAACTTTGAAAATCGATAAATCGGGACAACTTACGTCCCGACGAGTGTCCGGTCGGGACGCAGGACAAATAAATTAGAAATCGGTACAGTCCCGACAGAATCGGGACGGTTGGAAACCTTGAATCAAACAGAATCCTCGATTCGCATATGACGTGCTATTCTCGGATGATCTTATTTTTTTTATGTCGGGCGAGGTGAACAAGCCACATTGGAACGACGATTTTCGGGTCGTTGGCTCTGACAAAGTGATGGTGTGGTTCGGTGTGTGAGGTACTCGTGTGGTGGGCCCATTCTTCATCGAGGGCAATTTATATGTAATTCCCTACCGTAATATGCTTGATGAGGAGATTATGTCGTCTGTAGCATTCGAGGATGGATATTTCCTTTTGTTCTGACTGGGCACCACCTCATCTCGGATTATGTGCTCGTGTGTACCTCAATGAGCATTTTCACAGAGATGGATAGGCCCGTGAGGACCTGTGGAATGGCCACCGCGTTCCTCAGACGTCACTCCTTTGGTCTTTTTCCTGTGAGGCTACGTGAAATCCGTTGTGTATGCTAGCAAGGTCAGGGACATTAACCACCTACAACGCAGATTATTGACGCGTATGCCAGCATTCCTGAGGACATGTTGGGGAGGATAATGGATGACTGGCAGCAGCGGACACATTTAACGATTGCTCAGGAGGGACGATACATTACTGTAGCATTGGTCATTGGGCCACACAATGCTCGCAGTGTTATCTCCAGGTAAGTGCAGAAAATCGGTTAAAACTTTGCAATGGTTGGTTGTAGAGCCAAAAACATTTCAGCACTGGATTCCGGGAAAAAATTCAGTCCTATTTGATGTTTCACACGATAGGATTTCCACTTAAAATAAGGGATAGGGTTCCCGATGGTGCCATATGTATCAAAAGATTTCCCCCTCGTCTGTTATCACTTTTTTTTTCAATTCCGGTTTGGAATTTATTTGGGTGTTTACACATTTTCACACTTTTGGGGCACCAATATATATATATATATATATATATATATATATATATATATATATATATATATATATATATATATATATATATATATATATATATATATATATATATATATATATATATATAACCTTAAGCCAATAACTAGTCACACAATCCTTAACTGCTAATAAAAAAAAAACAGATCCGATGTCTTTTAACCTATTTAATATTGATAAGATATTTAAATGCAGTCATGTTATATTACAATTTACAATATAATTTATTCATGGCAAATGACAGAATGAATTGCTTGCAAGCAATAGCACAATATTCTGTAAACTGAATAACAACTCCAATTTTGTCGAAAAAAAAAAAATAAATTTTTCAAGTATTTGTATTCAAGAATTGGTGGAATGAAACGGGATATCTCGATAAAGCCTAACGACATCTTGGGTTCAAACCAGGAACCTCTTTTACTAAAGATGAGCGCTCTGCCACTGAGCTAACGTGTTTCCATCTTTAATTTTGTCAGATCCTGGGTAATACCAAAGACCTACCGTTTTAACGTGAGATCCAAACTACACAGGATTTTTTTTACCGGGAAGTGAACCAAGAAATTGGATATTCTTGAAACCATTTGTTTGCTATAATGCTAAGGATAGGAACTGGTCAGAAAGTATGAGAAATTGAAAAATATGAACCTGTCCCCAAACGAAGGCCTGCTCCCTCCAAATGGAGTTTCTCTGTTATGAGTTTGTTAAACTTCATGCAAGTCACTTTGGGGTTAGAGTGTATTTTTAATAGAGAATGATATGCAACGTGCTAAAATAATTAAAACAACTTAGCAAAAAGCTAAAAAGATTAATTAAGGAAACACTTCATATGCTTTCATTTACTTCACTAGTTGCACACACTTGCATATTTTTTACTGCATTTTTTCGTAACAATGTCTGACTTTGATATTCTTTTTCGTGATATGCCGTGATTTTTTCAGCAAGCACGGTGACTTAGTGGTGAGTGCTTACCTCTAGTACTTTGTGTCCTTGGTTCGATCCCCGCCCAAGAAAGCTTGTATTGAGCATCATGTTTGTTTTACTCCGGGTGCTTCCGTTTCCTCCTACATTGTCATTTTACAAATTATTCCACCATTATTTACTTACCTTGATCATCCGTCTCCCTTAGACTAAAAGGCATAATCATAGAAAGTAAACCTTATATCTGGATAACTACATACAGTGTAGCCAAATCCAAACTATCAGTGAACTCAGTATGATGTGCTTATTCAGTAAAAAAATATATGAAAAATCGTTTTAGGGTCCGTTCAAAAATTTTGTGGCATCTGATCTAAAAACTAATTATTGGCCATGATCGCAATCTTCTGACCCATTTTTGGATCATTCCTAAAATTCTTGTTTCTTTATTCGTAAGCATCATATACCCACACAGACGCAAAGTCAAAGAAATGAGCTTCCATAAATAGCATTTTTTGCTTCCTTGCGAAAACAGTGTTGTTGTTCGCGAACTGAAACAATTTTTACCATCGAAATTAATGCAAATGCAATTAACTCCTTTGCGTTCCAGTAACATTTAGGTGGATGCCATAAAATACTCGGTTGCAAAATACCAGTGACATCTATGGGGATTAATGAAAACATATTCTTTATTAAGGATCGAATTAATCATGGAGGTGATTTTTTTTTCATGCAAGGCACGAGTAAGTTCTATTTCTCCTAAGGTGACAGCACCTTACTAACAGAAAATAATAATAATAATAATAATAATAATAATAATAATAATAATAATAATAATAATAATAATAATAATAATAATAATAATAATAATAATAATAAAAAGATATCTCAGTTGATGGCAGGCTTAAGGGAGCATTCACTTACGACACAAATGTGTTTGTTTTGACGATAGACAATTGACAACTTCGACATCGTACTTCTGAAATTGAAAAGAAAAAATAAAACTTTTGTCTTTGACCTCTGGTCAGTGTTGCCAACCTGAAGCATTATAAAATCCTTCAAAACATCCCTTTTCAGTCCAAATATTCCACAATGCAATTTTTGCTAATCAGTAATGTGAATACTCTCCTCGCGCGTGCACAACTATGCCCTGTATACTATAACAACAGTTTGGACAGTCCTTTAACAGTACATGAATTCTGGTATTACAGTACGCGCATAGGAAAATGACACTGGAACGCAAGGGGTTAATCCGTTCGCCCCCTCAAGAACCATCGTTTTTTTGACTTGCTTATGGATTTACTTGGACAAAAATATAAATATGCAACATGACTATCTTTGTGGTCATAGTTGCTGCACAGCAGATGGTAGATGAGGAAGACCCATAATAAAGGTTAATTTAATGTCATATATATAACAAAAACAACATAACGACAATGTTCTTAGCGCGCAAACCTTGAGTATTTTTAGTACCATTGTTGCTGTTAACGAGCCAAAAACATGCCGCCAAAGCGCCATCTCTACGATCATTATTCGTGGGTCGATCGAGTCTAATTTCCTCACAAAAATGTCTTCGTGGGCCGATTCGTAGTAGTGTGATTTATTGATACATTTCCTGAAACATGTCATTCTAACTTCACGCAATGTCAACGCAAGTGTTTCAATAAGGTAATAATAATAATAATAATAATAATAATAATAATAATAATAATAATAATAATAATATACTTATATGTACTATGTATGTATGTACCAGGGGCGGATCCAGGACGGCCTTTTGGGGGGCGGTGGGTTGTCTTAGAGCTACTTTTAAGAGCTCCAAACTCTGGAATGGGTTTTATTTATATATAAAATAAGAAATTTTTCTCTTCTAGGGGGGGGGACAATTGCCCCGATCACTCCTGGATCCGTCCCTGGTATGTACGTACATTTAGTTATTATTATTTTCATATTCTGACATAAGAGTTTCGGTTTTGGTATGTAAACAGCTCCCACGAGAAATTTCTGCTGCCCCTTCCCCCTGTAAAAAAAAATTAGCTTGCTACAGCACTGGCCAAGAGAAATACAAACAGGGACTATGCATTCAAGCTCATACTCCACCCCTTACTACTTATCCTAGTAACAAATCCTATATTCCTGAAAACATCAAAATCAAGAAATCCTTTATCTACAGTATTTCTCTTTGACAAAAACATTGAAGGAAAGTTTCACAAAACACCATAATGCAAACAATAACTCAGGTTTGTGCGCAAAATAAGGTACAATAATTATTATATAGCTATTCAAAAAAAAAAAAAAAAAAAATGTGTGTAAGTGAGAACAAGGGAAAATAGACAAGGTTATGTGAGACATTGTTTTGCGTAGGTGGACTCAAAAGAGTTGAGGAAAAGGGCATGGGATCATGGAAAGAAGTCAAGGATTCTTTGAGCTGACAGGGAAAACGTGTTAATTTCTTGTTCTTCATAACTAGCAGATTCTAAAATTATATTTCTTCTAAGTGTAACTAACCGTTAAAGACAAATACATTTTATGAGATTACTACAAAAGAGTTTTATGTTGATGAAGAGTATGTGTTATAATCTTTACTATTTAGCAGATGCACTATTTAGTGTATGCTGTGTAGAATGATATATATATATAGCCCTCCCCGCTGGTTCAGAGGATGGCTAGTGTGGGCGCCATTGGTGTATGTGATTCCGAGTTCGATTCCCAATGGGAAAGCGTAAAAATTTAAACACATTTACGGTTATTTGCATTCCATCTTAACTGTAGGTCTGCATCTCGTATAACATTGCTGCAGAAAAGGGACACTAAACTTTAACAAAAGAAAAAAAAAGACAATAATTTAAAGACGGATCTTAGAAAATTTGGTAACAGGAATAGTAAGTAGGCCTACATTATCTTGGAAGAGGATAGAAACCAACGAAATTGCGACATTGAACCATGGAGTAAGTTGTACCTTTTAAAGTTACAATGAATCGAACAGATTCAGCATAAGGGGTCCAATCGATACAGTATTCAACTTCAATTTCTTCGTGCAAATACAATTCTAATGCCTTCAACACACTATTTTTGTTGGAGCATGCCCACGTACTTCACTTGGCATAGATACAGTTGAAGGGTGCCACTATAAATAGTAGTTGAAAACTTCCAAAAATATTCTCCTAATTCCTTCCCCATTCTTATGCCTTTGACCTACCTGTCTACTAAGTGCGTACAATATGATTGAATAAGTATATGCCATAGAAGTAACAAATGCGAAATGGCCACTACAAGTTAGTTTCGAATTTATTCCAGTTCGGGGCAGGACGAAGCTGAATGACCCATTCAGCAACGCTGAGATGTGTAAAAGTAGAAGTGTTAGCGATGGTGTGTATACCGTAAACGAAGACCGGTACCACAATCAGGCATGAGCATATGCTTGGTAGTTACTACAAAATAGCTTTGCGTTACAACTGCATAGAAATAAAGCAAACTTTTAAAGGCTGTTTATGTTCATAGATGACATATATGTTCTACGCCTTCACAAATCAGTTTCTTGTACCGTGTTTTCTACATGGTAACCCACATAACAACAAACAAAATGCAGTTAAAAATACTACGAAAACATTAGGCGTTTTCTAACGAGATTTCAGTTGAAATTACCATCCCACCTCTTCTGACGATCTATACACGTATCTCGACCAATAGATTAAGAAACCGGATACCCAAGTTTGATTCCCGGTGGGAATCTGTATAGATTCACTGCTTGAAAGGTATGTAAACTATAATTCCACCACTCCTATTAGGTTGAGAAACTCTGTATTATTCCAATTGGATAAGTACAAAATGTATAGGTTTACAAACTGGGTGGGGGAAAATCACGTAAAAATAATCTCAGCAATAAAAGTAGTACATGAATCGACATATTTATGGACTCTCCTATTTGACGACGGCAGTTTTCAAAAACAAAAATTGAAGAAATATCTAAAAATTTTGAATCTATACAGTTTATAAAAATGAAAGTCACTCTGTTTGTGACTTCCTACCGCTTGAACCACCGACTGATCTGGATCAAATTTTCATCATAGATGATGTTCAGGCCTGGAATGGTTTGTATCACTTCACTTAGACGCTGCAACTTAGGGGAGAGGGAGGGGAGATATTTACAAATGATAGAAAATTACAAATATTAGTGACGAACGTACAGTTTTCAGGGTTGCTGAGATGAACAGTGACACTTCCGTTGCCGCTTAGATCCAAATTCAGCCTCGCAACTTGGGGGAGAGGGATATTATATATATATATATGACACTTCCGAAGCCGTTTAAATCCAAATTCAACCTTTTATGCTCAAAATGAAACGTATTCTCCCCGTGCGAAGAACGGGTTAGTTTCTTCTAAATATATTCCTAGAAACTATGAAAACAGTAATTAAAACAAGTACTAATATAACCAATAAAGCAATGGGAAAAAAGAAGAAAAGAAGGAAAAGTTATGCCAAAACGTGACAATCGTTACTGTGTTTGTTACTGAAGCTAATTCTCAAGCATCATATCTAACCTTGATCAGGGACATGAAATTACAAAGCCTCCACGCAATGACGTCACAGGTAATTCCCTCCAGCAAGAAAAGAAAAAAGTGAGAGAATATGGGTTTCAACAACAATAAATACACACACGCACATATTCTCGTGAGTTCTTGGGCACTTATGAAATTGTATTTTCACACTACAATAGTCTGAAAAGATATGTTGTAATGATCTATAAAAGGAAACCCACATTGATTTATTCATCATAGTCTTCGAAAAAGTTTGTATCTACATTCTTCTTAGGCTGTTGATAACAATTGCAAAATTAGTCTGCTACGAGGATTTGGGATGGAATGGAAAGTTTTGTTAGATCTTGAGAATTCCACTGCTGGAACATCTGAAAATATCAAACAAATTTTTTGTTTGGTGATCAAAAGCTATGTCGTATTCTAGGGAAATTATGGAAAGCACAAATAAATTGACAAAATAAGTCGCAAAATAGTGTTTGTATAATAATAATAATAATAATAATAATAATAATAATAATAATAATAATAATAATAATAATAATAATAATAAAGACAACAATAAAAATCCATTGACACAAAACCTGTTCATTTGGAAATTCATATTAGAGACCTACAATCTAAATTTTACGACTCTACCATACAAACGTACTGTAACCCTATTTTTCTTTTTTTACCTATTATTTGTACGAGGGTCATTTCATAAATAATACACACTATGGCAGCACTGCGGAGTGGATGATGCAATCGAGGTAAACATTTCATATCAATCGAAACTGAGGTCTTCAAGCAGCAGGACGTGTGCTTACGAGCTGTCTGCTGAACACAGTGTGGTTGTGACAAGTATTTAGAATGCAGGCGGCTGGTGTCTCTGGTAACGTATTTATTAAAGATCAGAGATCGTACATAAAGATTGACACCTTACCTGATGTTTGTGGTGAGATAAGTGGACCGTAGAAGTTTTTCGTTGGGCTACTCATTTCCATGGTGGTCGTGTGAGAATAAAGGATGATGCAAGACCAGGAAGGCCGAAATCATCAACCGATGAAGGAAATGCGAAACTTGTGGCATATACACTTGAACAAGATCGTCGTGTGACATGAGAGAAAATTTCTGACATCACAAGGATTCAATATGTTTCAGTATACCAACTTCTGACAAGTGATTTACAGAAGAGAAAAATTTCTGCCCGTTGAGTTCCCCACTTTTTGACTGCTAAACAGAAGCAGACCAGTGATGTATCCAGAGGGCGACCAGTGGCGATCGCCTCCCCCCCCCCAGAAGAGGAAATCTTCTTATTTTATATATATAAATAAAACCCATATCAGATTTTGGAGCTCTTAAAAGTAGCTCTAAGTAGCAGTATTACAACTCACCGCCCCCTCTTCCCAGAAGTCCGTCCTGGATCCGCCCCTGAAGCAGACACATCTTGGCAATACATCGGTGCTGAAACAAAAGTTTAGCGTTGAAGGTGAGGACTTTCTGCGCTGATGAAACTATTGATGAAACGTGTGTCACACACTTTGAGATGGAATTGAGATCACAAATCAACGAGTGGAGAGTTCCATCTTTCCCAAGATCAAAAAAGGTGATCTCAAAAGGTTAAGCAAATTATGATTTTTGCTTACGAACTTACGATCACCAAGACATTACTATAATGAACAGTTTTCCATGTAGAACAAATATCACAGCAGCGTATTAGTTTGAATTTTTGATAAAGGTGCTCCAAAAAATGCACAAAACCCAACGTAATTGCTCAGGGCGAGTCTACGGATTCTCCACGACAACGCTCGCCCCACACATCGCTAATACTGTGCGTCTAAAGCTTCACAAATACGGCTGGGAAATTATCACATGCTCCCTACAGTCCGGACGTGTGTCATCCAGACTACGACCGGTTCCCAAAGTTCAGACAGCGTATGAGTGGACGTCGGTTTTCATGTCTGAAAGAGCTTTCTGCAACCGCTGCCCGAATCATTCGACAGCTTCACAAAGATGGCATCCTCGATGGAATACAGAAGCTACCCGGACATTGGTCCGTCATTGTCAAACAGGAAAGTTATATTGAAGGGCTATAAAGGGATCCTCTCCAAACAATAAACGTATAAGTCACAAAAAATAATGTGCATTATTTATGAATTGTTCTTCGTAATTTTACTTTCGAGCGATGAAAGGGAAGAAGAAAGTACAGTGATGATGAAAAAAATCCGAGATTTCAGCAGATTTACACCTTTCATGGCCCATTCATACCGAAAATATTATTTTTCCACACCTCTTCGTCTGTTCATCCGTTCGTCTTGATGTGCATTCGCCTAGAGGCCATGCCGTTCAACGTACCTAGAGTATCAAAACCACATTTTAAACTTAAGGTTTCATGAGATTCTCCAGGGGGTTAGAATTTTTTTTTAATTACGAGTAGTTTACTGAAGGGTGAAAATGAAAATTTTTCCATTTTTTTTTTCAAAAATTGTTCTAATTTTGTTTATATTTCAATAAATCAGTTTTTCAATAACAACTCTATACTGTTGTATAAGCCGTATCTCTGGGAAAAATTGAGAAGGGGTAGTGTACTCTTGAGAGTGTCTTTTCCGGATGATTCTTTTAAAAAATGACTTATATTTCACAAATAAATACGTCGTTAATAAAGTGATAACATGGCATAACTCATTTGCTCTGAAAAAAAAAATGTGCGAGGGTAGGCTATTTTTGGGAGTCAATTCTTTTCGGACGATTTTTTCAAAAATGGCATAGGCAAATTTTGTTCATATTTCATAAATAAATAAATCATTAATAACCTGACAATATGGCATAATTCATTTGATCTGAAAAAATGTACGAAGCGTTAATTATTCTTGAGAGTGTTTTCTTCGGACGATTTTCTTAGAAACGACATAGGCGAATGTTCATATTTCATTAATAATGATGTTGCGTAAACTACTCTTCACTCCTTGAAGTGAGTTTCATTTCAAAATACTTTCTCGGAAAGGACTCGGGTGAATTTGTTCATATATCATAAGAAAATATTTCATTAATATTCCTATAACATTGCATAAATAACTTCCACGAGAATATCCACGAGGGATAGTTTACTTATTTTCTTTTTAACAGATGTGCGAAATACTATTTCTACAATTTTGTTAATTTGTATACATATATTTCACTAATAATCCTAAGATACTGCGTAAGTCATTTTCTTATGGAAAAACCTAAAAGGAATAATTTATTTTTGATATGCGTTTTCTTTCGGAGAAAATAATTTTCCGAAAACACCTTTATTATATAATTTTGATCGTATTTCACAAGAAAACTTTTCATCAATAACTGCAGCACAACATGATTTAGTTTAAGAAACTGGAACGAGAAAGTTTAGTGCGGTGACCCGTACCTTTCATTATCACATCATTTAAGATACTCTTGACAACATAGGGCCTTGAGTTTTTGTCGAAATAAATTATTTCTGTGTTTATGATAATTTAGACTTTGTTAGGCAAGATTTTGTGAAAATCCTCAAACAAAGAGGAACCAAGTGAGTTTTAAAATTTTTCAGTATCTATGTACGAGTTTCTTTTCAGCCAGCGTATCAATGTTCGCGTGTCCTATATACAGGGTGGTAAGAAGCTATTTGAACAAACTTCGGGAGCTGATTCCTGAGTCGGAGACTAGCAAAAAAGAAAGTCCCCTGGAACTTTGGTCAGTGAGGGATAGTTTCGGCGATATCAGTAAGGTGCCGAAATCGTGGGAAAATGAACTTCAGAAGGCTGTAATTCAAAAACAACGCAACGTAGAGAGTGCAGTATAGGTCATGACACTCGAAGTCATACCTGCTCAATTGAAAAATGTATGTTTCAAACCTCCGCAAGATGTGTGCGACGCATTCCCCAAATGAACTTATGGATTCTCTATAACCTGGCAAGTAATCCTTACCCGTTCCTTTAGGGAATCCCTCGCACACATCTTGCGGAGCTTTGAAACATGCATTTTTCAATCGAGATGTTATGACTTCGAGTGTCATGTTCTAAACCGCACTCTCTACATTGATTGTTTTTTAATTACAGCCTTCTGAAATTCATTCTTCCCACGCTTTCGGCACCTTACATCGCCGAAACTATCCCTCACTGACCAAAGTTCCAGAGGACTTTTTTTTTTTTACTTGCTAGTCTCGGAGTCAGGAATCAGCTCCCAAAGTTTGTTCAAATAGTTTCTTACACCCTGTACATCGACAACGTTTGGGAGCTGATTTCTGTCACCAAGATAAGACAAAAAGTATAGACCAACCTGGGTGCACAAATGCTTCCTTTCGGAGTTATAGGCTGCCAAAGATATGGAAAAATGAACTTGAAAGGTCCATAGCTCCAAAACTATGGGACCTACCGTAGTCGAGTCAAGACTTCACTTAGAAACCAATATGTGCGCTATGCAAAAAACATGTTTCAGAATCCTAAGGTACTTCCACAACAATTTTTATATAGGGAGTTTGGCTACAGGCATATAATTTGAAATATTCACCAACTACCTCTATAAAAATTGTTCTGGAAGTACCTTAGAATTCTGAAACATGTATTTTTGGATAACGCATGTATTAGTTCCTAAGTGAAGTCTTGACCTGACTACGGTAGGACCCATAGTTTTGGAACTATGGATCTTTAAAGTTCATTTTTTCATGCTCTTAGCAGCCTATGACACCGAAAGCAAGCATTTTGGCACCCAGGTCGGTCTGTACTTTTTGTCTTATCTTGGTATCAGGAATCAACTCCAAAACGTTATCAGGGATAGTAAGGTAGCGCACGAGACGAAACTAAATTTTCATAACGAGATTCGAGACAAGACACTTCTTCTAATAGGAACATAAACATTTGTCGAGATGAGAGAACCAGTGCCGTATCCAGGGTTGTCTAGGGTGGCCGGCCCCCATAAATTTTTGCTGGTCCCTCCCTAATATTTTCACAGTAGTCTTGCAAATAAACTATAATATGGTGATAAACTATAATATGGTTGGATCGGGACCCACTTAACTTCGGCTGCCCCCCCCCCCCCCCTACAATTTTGGGCTGGCTACCGGCCTGGAGAGAACCCAAACTTTTGTAACACATACAGGACGATGTCAGAGGAAGCAACGATGTGAGCGACCACTGGCGGTATGAGTACCCTCCTGATGTGTTACAATGTAGGTCAAGTAATATAGAGCTGTCGTTTTCGGTATAAAAAAAATCCCAAACTGTCAAACAAATATTTCCCTGTCCCTCTGCTACGCCTCCCCATTCCACCTAAGAATTCAAGCCTGGCATCACTACTGTATATGCCGAGTGCGTCAAAAAATGTATACACGTTTTCACGTCCATAGAAAATGTATTTTCCAACCTACAGTGTTGAATTTCTGAGAAAAGTAAGGCTACAGTTCAATTTGTAAAGTAAGTGCACTCTCTGGTTGAACTCAATGTTCCACATGATGGTTAAAATAAGTGTTCAAAATGGCGGTTAAAATAAATATTCAAAATGATGGTTTTCAGCATTGATACATTTCTGAGTGCGAAGTACTGAAGTTTGAAAATGTTGCTGCGATTCAGAGACGACGGGGACATGAATATGGGACTGATCCATCTTCAAGGGTAACAATTACACATCTACAAGTCAAATTCGAGGTTCATGGATACGGAACGGAACGAAATTCCCCTTGTAGTTCTCTAACGGAGCAATTTGCAATGGAAAGTGCGTTGCCGGGCTATCGTTCGGAAGCAAGGCTGTGCAGTGCATAAAGCGTCACTGCACGTGACGCAAATAACTTTCGTAAGTTTTGGCAGGTACAGTTTGGTCACATATACTCGTAATAGTTTTCATATTAAATTAAATATAACGTTTCGTTTTAGCACTATCGTAATCTATTACTTAAAGTAGGATCCGAACCAGTACGGGATATGTTTCCGAGACAAGCACACCTATTGGGATCGTATCCACTACCAGACCACTAAAAGCGAAATGTGAGTTTTAGTTGAGATGCTTACGGAAAAGGAATCTCCTCCCCCCCCTTCCACTAGGACAGAGAAATCCCTTGGATGTCCAAGGAATATTATCCGAATTTTGCCACTATTCGTCCTGGTAGAATCCAAATACTCGCTATGTCCGGGAAAAGATTTCCTTCTAGGTCATTTCTGGGTTCTTAAAGGAAGATCACTTTTGGATATCCAAATAACGTCTGCTTAAGAAGATCATTTTGAAATTCAAGAGAAATTTCATAGATATTTCCATTATCCTTGAAGTCCTGTAGAACTTGCAAATGAGGTTCAGTGGATATGTTCTATGTGGTTTTGACAGGCCAAAAACACAGGCGGATGAATTTTAGGCAGGTATTATCCGCACGGTTATGGTAGCGGGTTGCTCAATCGCCATTGATTCGCTAGTGACCTTGTTGCCCTTCTTATCCACGTGGTTACGGTAGCGGTTCTCTAACCGTTTTCTAACTACTTTGAATCAAACGAGTCTTTGGTGTGAAATGAAATGAAATGGATCGTTCAGTTTAACGTCCCACGTTTATACAGTTTAGGCTAAGGCACTTTAGGTAAGAAATGGTGGAAGGTGAATGTAGGAGGAAACAAGAGTACCCTGTGAAAACCCACGAACACGGTATTGTCTACCACAAACTTACTTGGTGGGGATCGAACCAGGAACCATAAGCACCAGAGGTAAACGCTCTACCACTGAGCCACCACGTTCCCCTCTTTGATACGATCCGAACCGCTGTGATAAAGGGTGTCATATGATATAATGTAAATAGAAAAACCACGAATCGTAACTACCAGTGGTCGGATTTTCAGACATGGGACGATTGGAGATTCGCACCGCTTTGGATAAAAGTACTCATTTCACTCAACGTAGTTACAAAACTCGGCGGTTGAGCAACCGCTACCGTATACACGTGAATAGAGCTGGCCTTAGGGAGAAAGAAATCAATGTTTGAGTTTATATTACTTGGCTTGTATGAAATGAAATTAAATCTTTCGGTGTTACGACCCAGTGTTATGTTGTATAGTGTATAGAAGATGGCGGTGGCGAGGACGAATGAAAATGTTGGAATTAAGACAGTGGGAGAACCCCGAATAAAACTATGTACAAAATGTTTGGTTCCATATGAAAGTTTATGCCTTTCTAGCGGTGATGTTCACTTTCTTAAACTATTGAGTTAATTATTTTGTAAGGATCCCATAGAGTATGTGATACATACTTTTTTCTTTTTATGTTCGTTCGTTCTGAAATGCAAGTTGCTTGCATGACTTGCATTGTAAATTAAGGAAAGAGTACAGGAAAATAAGGTAATCTTAGATAACGTTGAAGGCAGTTTCTGATTTAAACAATATAAAACCGGATGAACAAAAGGCAGATTGAACTAACTGAACCCGGATACCAGATTCACGGTCTAAAAATACTCTCACGCAACCATATCCTTGTATCTGTTTTTACTACAACATTATGAACGCTAACAACTTTCTTTGATAAGGCAAATAGACTCAAGAAGTCAAAATACTCTTGGTCTATCACCTCACCTGACAAGTGCTTCAACATATACTGTAGTTTACACTTGAATTAACAACCAGATTTCATAAGCTCTATTATGTAAATGCGTATCAAGTATGTAGCTAACCACAGTGATTCATACGTAAATTAAATATGAAAATGCGGTCACTTAAGTTTTCCCTATAGAAGGGTTGATAGATATTTTTTTTTTCTAATGCTTAAGGCAAGTTAAAAATCGACTTTCCATGTACAGACAATTTATTTTCATTTCCTTAACTGCTGATGAGTCAATGCAGACTTAAAGTAATAATAATAATAAAAAAAAACTTTTGTAGGACACAGTGAACATTGTAAGTGAAAGTGCTTCCTAATATTTGGGGCTTCCCCGATGTTTTAAAAATTCAAATCAATGTTCGTGTTAATGAAAGTGAAAGGAAGAGGTACTAATGCTTAAAAAAAAGAAAAAATAAGCGAATTTTCCTATTACAGTATTTCCATAACGTAACTGGGTTAAAGGATATTCTTCAATGTTAACGACTTCTTTTCTGTCTTCACTGTTAAATTTAGATTTCTTTTTTTAAAAAGATTATTCACTCCTCAAATATGAGGAAGTTGTCCATTACTGTTAAGTCAAGTGTAATTAACAAATAAAATTTAGTATTTCCCGATTGTGAAAAGAAAATAGTTCATTAATTTCAGTACATTGTCATTTTCATTCGAATTACAGCATAGGTACTAAAACTCGTAAGCCCAACGTTCACGAACTCGGCACTCGCGCTCAACCGGGCTCGGGCTTGGGCTCCGACTAAGAGAACGCGAGCGCAACTGAAAGAAGTGAGCACGAGCGCGATTGAGTGCGAGCCCACTTGAGAGAAATAAGTCTGAGCAGAGTGTACGCGAGCCCAGTTAAAAGAAGTAACTGCGAGGCCAGTTGAAAACAGTGATCACGAGCCCAGTGCAAGATGGTCATCTATGGTGTACAGTAGCATACAATAGCTACACCATACAATAGGATAACTACACCATAGCAATTAGCGATTCTGTGTGTGTGTGTGTGTGTGAAAATTTACGTAAGCCCGAATCTCAACTTTGATGGCTCATAAATTGGGGAACGAAAGTGTGTACAGAAAAATATTTCATATGCGTACTAAATAGATGACAGTTTGCCCGGATCCAATATTTGGTCAAGATTGGATGGGTTTTCTGTAGATCGTGTATTATCTATATTGTCCTGTCCATTAAGTACAAACTACAACTTTAATAGTCCAGAACTCGAGTTATTAAAATCTACACAGAAAAACACTTCATATGCATAAACAGTTAACATCTACCACTATGCTAAGGTACATGAAGATTGGATGAGTTCATCTCAGAATTACCATATGTACTGTAATTTTGCAGCTTTTTTTCTTTATTAAAAAAAATCAAATTAACGATGAACATTAGAAGATTAACTCGTAACAAAAAATACAATAGATTATTTTATCAACGAAAGTTCGTTACTGAATTCTCTATGTCTGTGTGTCTGTCTGTTATTTCCGTTTTTTTTTTTTCAATTTTGAACCCTGCATTAGATAAAGCATCAAAAACTATCTAAGAAAGTGATTAAATTTTTCGCGTCACTCTTACCGTTCCCGAGATATTGCCCAAAAAATGGCCAATTTCCAGAGATTTAAGGAGCCATATCTCGGCAACCATAAGTTGTAAAGAGATCAAATTGATGTTGGCCAATACCTAAGAGGATGGTAAATATTTTGGTACCAAATAGTAACCGGTGGCTACTGTCCAACTGGCCACTAGTTTGGCCAATGGCCAGTTGGCCAGTGGCCACCAATTATTATTGGCACCAAAATGTTCACCATACTCTTGGGTATTGACTAAGACCAGTATAATTTCTCTATGATTACCGTTCCCATGATATTGGCCAAAAAATGGCCAATTTTTAGATATTTAACGAGCCATAGCTCGGGAACCATAGGTTGTAGAGAGAGATGATGTTGATCAATACCAAAGAGGATGGTAAATATTTTGGTACCAAATAGCAACTGGTGGCCACTGGCTAACTGTCCACCGTTCCCCAGATATTGGCCAAAAAAATTCAAATTTCTAGATATTTAAAAAGCCATATCTCGAGAACTGTAAGTCATAGAGATATTATATTTTGCTAATTTTTGCGAGAAAGAGAAGGTGCGGATAAAAAGATTTACTTTTACATCTAGGAAGAATCACAGTTATCCTTCCTGCTTCATATCTCCATTCTTTTTAAGTTCGTTATGGCAATGCTCTTCGAGCATTCTCAACTGGTTATTATTTTTACTCGTAATAACTTTTAGGAAAGAGGAGTTATATTTCTGGGCATTCGGCATCTATTGTGGCCTTTTAAGCCTGTCATGCATGAGGGATGACGTTCCTCGGAAAGCAACTATCCTAGGAAAGAGGAAGGAAAGAAGTGGCTAGGGGCTTTTAAGTACCATCCCGGTATTTGTGTGATGCCAATATCAGGTTGGCTGGCCTGAAAAAAAAAAAAAGAGCTTTACACCTTTTCGACTAAGTGTTCCCACTAGGAATTAGTCGTAATAGAAGTATAATAGATATATATTAGTTGTCCAATGTAGTCAAATTTATTAGACATGTTGTATTTGTTCACTGAAGAAGAGCTGAAAATATGGGCGTTTAATGCGCAAGGAAATCAAATCCAACTATCAAAGTGAGCATGAAAAAGTTAACACTGTTTTAAGCTCTGGGCTTGGTTCTCTTATGCAAATGAATGAGCCATTCAGTAGTTACAAGACATAGATGACGCAAAATTAGAATAGTCGCATATTGATCAAAGTGAAAACAACCAAACTGAGGCGCAGTATAGCAGGAAACTGAACAACGGAACAAAGCCTCATACAGTATACTCAACCAACCACGTGCTAGACAAAACTTTTAATACACACGGTTAGGTTGGCACAGCTAATTCACACCAGGGCAGCCTATTCAAGACAAGAAGCAAGACACTCAGAAACGTAAACGATGGGATCAAACTTCGTGCCACATATTTAAGCAAAAGGAGGGTAATGTAGAGAAGGTCTGTTCCACTAAATGTTAAGGCTGGTTTACACGCTCCGTCTTGGCAACAATTTACCTGTGCAGTTTTAAGACGTTGCAAGCAAAACGTTAGCGTATAGACAGGAAAGGTGTGCAGTTTTCCGAACTGAACGAAAACGGTACATGGAGCTAAAAGACTGAGCAAATTAGCACAAACATTTGCAACATATTTAAACAAGTCGTAGCGTGTAGACGGTCACTCCGTCTTCAGTTCAAGCATTTGCTCCATTTTAGTTACAACTGGGAAGCGATGGCTGATCTTCGGTAGTGTTCCAGCCAATTTCTCACGGAGTTTATAGAATTGTAACTTTCCATGCCCGTGGCGTGTTAAGTCAAAAGAATATAGCGACCGGGACAAGGAAAGTCACGCTTACGATGTCCCAATTAATACAGTTTATAACATTCTTATTCGTACACCTGAATTTTCGAGAAAAAATGTAACATGTATGTACTTTATGTTTATAATTTTTATACCTACTATGTGTATATGAGTAAAGGAGGTTTCGATCACACATTTCAATTTAAAAACCAATCCAAAATAGTTTTAAGAACTTTCCAATAGTAATAATTAAAGAAAAACACCACATTTTCATGCAACATTTCTATTCGTACATTAATATTATCATTCACGAGTATTCTTCGTTTTGTATTGAAGCAGTGTGGGTGGTGTAGGTGACTCTTGTGTAGTGGTAGGAGCAGCGCGTGCTTTCCTTCGAACACCACGGATCAAAATGGGTAAGCAGAAGGAGCTGAGTTCCGACCTAAAAGATGTAATTATAAACTTAGCACTGAGATGAAATTCTTTACGTCAAATAACATGTACCGTTAATATCTCGCACTCCACTGTGCAGTACATAGTACAACAATTCAGAGAGCACGGTTCAACGAGGAATTTACCGAGGAAACCAAAGGAATGTAAATTAAAAGCACGCGAAGAACGTTTCATTCTTCAAAGTGTTCGAGAAAATCCCAAATTAAGTGTCCCCGAACTACTTCCCGAAAATGTGTCCGGGAAGCAGATGTGTGACCAAACTGTCCGGCGTGTGTTGTGGAAACATGAGTATCATGGTCAAATAGCGCGAAAGAGGTCGTATGTAAGTAAGGAGAATCGCAAGAAGCGCCTTGCATTTGCAAAAGAACATCGTGATAACGATCAAGAATTTTGGGATAGTGTTATATGGTCCGATGAGACGAAAATAAACCTTTTTGGGTCAAATGGGGTACGTAGGGTATGGAGAAAACCTAGCACAGATAATAATAATATGAACACACTCCCCACAGTTAAACATGATGGTGAGTCACTAATGGTTTGGGCCTGTATGTCATCGAAGGGAGTTGGCACCACCCAGTTTATTGATGGCATTATGGATGCTAATGTATATTGTGACATATTAAAGAACAATGTCAAGCAAAGTGCGCAAAAAATGGGTATGCCCCCTGTCTACAGATTTCAACAGGACAATGACAGTAAACATAAGGCTAGACTTAGCATGTCTTGGTTGATTTGGAACGTACCGAAATTGCTGCAAACTCCGCCTCAAAGCCCCGATTTAAATCCTATTGAACATTTGTGGGCAAATTTGAAATGGCGGGTTCGTAAACATATAATAGTATGAAATCAAAAGAGGAACAAACGTGTTGTGGAAGCTGAGTGGAATAAAATAAGCCCCGAAAAGTGCAAAAATCTTGTAAACTCCATGAAGAGACGGTGTCTAGCAGTAATTGAGGCAAAGGGATATGCCTCAAAATATTAGACTTAACAAGTTTGTGTTTTTTTTTTCTTTTATTTCTTTATGGTATAATAGCCCGTGTACGAATAGAAAAGTTGTACGAAAATAGGGCTTCTCTCATTGTTTGTTTTTATTAATTAATATTTAATTTGTAACGAATTAATTTTTCTATGTTTTTCAGTTTGTGAAGCCCTAATGTATCCAAATGTGACAATTAGTTAGCACAATATTGTAGTTTAATGGAGAAATTAAATATTTTGTTTGAAAAAACAATGTGTACGAATAAGAATGTTATATACTGTAAGTACAAAGAAATCGGTGTCACTGCAAACAGAGAAACTATTGTGAAGAAAATTAATTCTCTTCGAAGTGTTTACAGGAAGGAATTGTCTAAAGTAAACAAGTCTATTCGAACCGGTGCTGAAGAAGCTCAGATATACAAGCCAGTGTTATGGTATTATGATTTCCTTGCATTTTTAAGCGGCTAAGAAACTCCCAGGAAATCTAGGAACACCATAGACGATGATCCTAAAGACTGAAGAGGTAAGAAAATCTCTCGCTATCAGTAATGATTTCAGCTCATTTTCCCTGTGGGGAATTTTAGTGCACAGACGTGGAAAAACGTGCGAAAATTTGAAATTAAAAAAAATTAAATCGGCTTCAGAAACAATTTGAAATCAAAATACTTGTTTTCTTTGACTTGCGGTGACTGCAAAATTTCTCTGAAGTTGCATCAAGTTTTATTTATTTTGTGAAATAATATTTTCAATTTTAAATATGATCATCGACGCGCATTACTTTATTAACTCTAGCAATACCAAAGGGGGGGGGGGGGGAAGGTCTCGGAGGCCCACAAATTATATTTTTTAGATTTTTTCTAACATTTCTAATTCGATAATAAATCTGAAAACAAAATGATATTGTCAGGTTTCACCCCGTTTGTTATACAAAGTGCTTTCTTTCATTTTAATGTTGTTTTTTTTTATTTATTTATAATTAAATAAAGCGCTTTGGGCCTCAGAGCTCTTTGATTCTAGTAAGGGGCTATTCACAAAATACGGTAACTATTACATTACAGTGTTTTGGTGATGAATTTTGTTTTGCTTCGAAACAATTTCTAATCCAATCAATCTAAAGATAGTATTTCGGATGACAAAACAATTGTGTGAATCTCATGCATAGTACAATTAGCAAATTAGCATCTGGATTTTGCACACTGTAATTGTGTTGCTATATGTCATCTTAATATTTTATGGATTTCAAAGAACTCATACATAATGTATACTGACATTTATGTAGATGTTATTACAGAGACTTTAATATAGTAAGTATAGGTATATGCTAGGAAGATCTACGTAATTTTGTTCCTTTTTCATGTGGGTATACTCGTTATTATATACAGCTATATCATGGTGGTAAGAATACAGCAAAGTAATGGATTTAAAGAAAAAAAGAATATTAAAGATATGTATAGCCACGAATGATGAAGAATAAATAAATAATAAGTAAATCAAAACATGAAATTGCAGGAAGAATATTAAAGATATGTACAGCGACGAATGACAAAGAATAAGGACGAAATTGCAGGATCTGTCGATGCAAAAAGGAAATGAAATAATAGAAGAAATCAATTTTCTAGGAATACAAACTGCTCCTTCAGGGTCAGAGACACGGGAAACAATAATAGGAATTAGTGGTTCCAAGAAAGGAAGGAAATGTTCGAGTTGAATAGCACTGGTTATCCGAAATCTGTCTCTGCTTCAACCTATATGATAATTTCGTTCTATTGCAAGTTGTTCATTAGTACTTAAATGTCCAAGAATATTTTCCTTTGTTCAGTAAATGTAGGATATACACATCTCTTACAACGTCCCGGTCCATTCATACTTTTATGCAACCAGGAATACTTCACGACGACAAATCAATTTCTCCCCATTTAAAGGACGATATGACAAAACTTAATCATCTATAGCATATTATGTGTCGTTTTTGGCACTTGTCGACATTCTGTTTCTAGTATGTACACATTTCGCTTACTTTCGAATGCAGATCTTTTTTCTCACCCATTCATAAGGAACCAGTTGTTCAGTTTCTCGTTGCTAATGCTACCTTGCGGCAAATCTGAGAATTAGAGAGCAGAAAGCATTCCAAGTGCGAAGGGAAATTGAACTTTTTGCACAACGACAAAAAAACTCTGGTGTTTTCAAGAAGTGGAAATTTCTGACCATTGGAGCGCCATATTGGGCATATTGTGCAATAAACGCATCTTTGCAGCGATTTGTAATGGATTTTGCGGAAATGTAGAAAAAAATCAGTGGAAGAGAATCCAACAGTAGATGAACAAATATGTGCTTCCAAGGGCCAATCCCTCTTGTAATCCAAAAAAGGAATTATTGTTTTCTTGAAACAACTGAACGATGCATGCTTCAGGAATGATTTTCCCGTGCATTTTTGGCCAGGCCCGTATCCAGGGAGATTCTAGGGGGGCCGGCCCCCCTAAATTTTTGCTGGCCCCCCTCTAAAATTTTCACGGTAGGCTTGCAAATGAAATGGTGATGAACTATAATATTGTTGGATCGCCCCCCCCTAACTTCAGCCGGTCCCCCCTAAATTTTTGGACTGGCTACCTGCCTGTTTCTGGTCAATGACCTATCTCGTCCATTCTTACATCTGTCACATGTACCGGTTGGTATATGTATCACATACTGGAATCCCACATTTAAATGACTGTTGGTGATTTACACTAATACAGTTTAAATTTATACTGAAAAAAGGTTAGCAAGAATCAAAAAAGTATGTAATTTATTTCAAATTCCTTAATTCATGACACAGAGGGTTAAAGCCTTCAAAGATTTTTGAGAACGTATCTTTACTATTTTTTATCTCCAACTTCTGATTTTTACATTTGCAAATTATGCTATCCATAACAATAAGAAGTCATACATCGGATATAAATGTGTGTGTGTGTCTATCGACAGGTCTGCAAGCAAAAATGTAAGATGTAGCCAGAAGTGCTTTGTTCGGAATCGATTCAGCGCCTCAAGAATAGGTCCTATATCCTTCCATAACCCTCTATTCAAACCGGAAGTGTTGGAAATAAGTCATTTCCGGTTTCAACGTTGATCACGATAAAGCCATTTTTCTTTCTAAATAGATTCCGTGTCCTAAGAATATATTTCACATCTACTGTTATATATCTACTAAAAGCAGAAGAAAAAAGAAATCAGTGTAGTAATTAATAAAATCTACCCTAAATGGTTTACCCCGACTATTATTAATAAAATTAAACGTAAAATGTATCATCGTAAAAAAAAAAAAAAAAAAAGTCGTCTCAGTGTAGGCAACACTAAGTACCATGAAGAGCAATTCCGTCAACTGCGTAGAGAAATTAAAGCAGAAATAACTGCTGCTTATAAAGAGTTTTTAAGCAGCACAGAAGATAAATTAAAGAATGATCCGAAATTATGATGGTCCTTCATTAAAAATAAATCGCGTCACTTGTCTTCTGATCGCATACAGCACAATTGTCACGACCTTACTGATGATAGGGACATACTAAAGCATTCGGGTAATACTTTAGTTCAGTCTATGGCTTCTTAAGAGCGGACTATGACGTATCGAGCATGTCTCTAAGTGATCGTTCCAGTGCTCTTCTTGATATATTTTCACTACCTCTCATGTCCGAAAAAGAAATAAAGAAGCAGTAAGGAAGTTGAAATCGAAAACAGCAAGTGGCCCGGATATGATCCCAACGTACATTGTGAAAGGTTGTTCAGATATATTCTTACAACCTCTGAATATTATATTTAAATTATCTATAAAAACATGTATTTTTCCTGATAAATGGAAGAAGTCAGTTGTGTGTCCAATACCCAAACGAGCTCAGCTAGTAACATTGAACAGTTCCGACCAATCTCTACCTTATTTGCGTTTGCCAAGGTGTATGAATATATACTGCATAAGCGAATAATGGATCATGTTAAACCAGCATCTGTCAGTCAAGATGGATTTCTGAAGGGCAGATCTACTGTATCAAATCTAGCACTAATAGCAGGCTACATTTCGAAGGAACTTGACAAGCAAGGACAAATAGATGTCATATATACTGATTTTTCTAAAGCATTTGACGTCATTGACCATGACATTCTCTTAAACAAACTGGCATCCTTTAACTTCTCGAAATCAACTATGCAATACTTTGCTTCCTACCTTAAAAATCGTAAACAAACTGTACTGTATCGTAATCATAAATCTCAAATCTTTCATGCAACATCTGGAGTCCCTCAAGACTCGAATCTGGAACCTCTACTTTTCATTTTGGCGGTAAATGGTCTTCCTGAGTGCTTTCAATTTTCTAAAAATCTACTCTTTGCTGATGACCTTAAAATATTCAACATAATTAAAACAATTTAGGACTGTTTAGAACTTCAGAGTGACTTACAAAATCTTGAAATTTGGTGTAAAAAAATAAATTTAAGTTAAATGTTCGTAAATGCAGTTATCGAACATTCACTAGAAAAGAAAAATATATTCAATATAACTATTCAATATTAGGGGTAAAACTGAAAAAGCTTGATTTTATAAGGGATTTGGGGTATATTTTTTATTCAAAATTCCCTTTATTCAACATATTGAAACTATTTGCAAAGAAGCCTACAAAAATCTTGGATATGTGTATCGAGTCAGTAAAGATTTTCAAAATGACCAAACTCTAATTGTGCTGTATTACGCATACGTCAGGTCGAAATTAGAATATTGTAGTAATATATGGAACCCTAATATACAGAAAGAGCCTACTCATTCTTGATTGAGCGTAATCAAAATAAGTTTTTAAGGCTTCTTACACTTAAGAAAACAAAATTCTACCCAACATTTGAAAGCTGCATTAACCTTGTCGAAAATTTTTAATTTGAAATATTAGAACTCAGGAGAAGAAATATTGATTTATTATTTTTACATAAACTCTTTCATGACAAAATAGACTGTCCTGATCTTAACGAACAAATATATATCCAAGTACCATCCACTAAATTGCGCACTGCTTCGCAATGCATTGTCATTCATTTTTTTGTATGACAGCGAAAACAAACGTCTTAAGCATATCACCTATATGGAGAGTTAGTGCAACCTACAACAGGTTAGTTAAAGAAAATTTCAACCTTGATGTACTGGCAATGGATGTAAGTAGTTTCAAGAAGTCTATTAATTCAGTAAGCCGAATGTAATTATCACCAATAGTTTTATTAACCTATATAATTTGTATAACGTATATACTATGTAACACTGTAATTAGGCCTGTGCCTGTTGTTATATATCAATAAATCATATGTGGTGCTCACCTTATTTCTCTGTGGGGTCATGAGCACCATAGATGATGCTCATGTTTGATATCACAAAATACTAACCTATCCAGGTTCTTGAGCATCATGAGAATCACATATGGTGCTCGGCTCCCTTTGGTACATTTTCGGGAGAAACAAAATATCGCGACAAAAATGTGATATAACTATCCGTAATCAAGCCAAAGGTAAGAAGAAATTGTAATATTGGCCTCGTGGGCCCAATACCCTCAAACCACACCCTTGGCAGTCAACCTGTTAATAACTCTTGAACCACCCAACCGATCTCGATCAAATTTTCGATCAAAACATAAATGAGATTCGAGTTTCGTATAGTTTTAATCATTTCACTTTGAGGGTGCAACTTAATGATTTAAAATGACCGATATTAGTGCAGAATCCATAGCTTTCGCTCGAGGTCGCTGAGATGAACAGTAATATTTTTGATGTTGTTTAAATCCAAATTCAGCTCACAATAGTAATATTCAATTTTTAAGACAAGAAACACCGTCTATCAGAGAGCCCTTCAGTAATACAGTGAAACCTCTGAATAACGGACACCAACGGGACAAGAATTTTTGTCCGCTATTAAAAGGTGTCCGTTACAGAGAGGTTACAGAAATTTAATTTCTCACAATGGTAATTGTATGCAGTAATATATAGTAAATGCATTATGCATGAGCGTAGATACGGAAAATTCCACATGAAAATACTCTATTTAGTACTATTTGAATTACTGGGAAGGATGAAAGAGAAATTCATTTCCGTTAAATACAGTATTATTATTACTGGAGAATGTGTTAATATATTCGTTCTTTGGCGGAATGGATGAAAGGCAAGTTATTGGAAGTGCATATGTTTATTGACCCAGTCCCAATCACAAAGAATATCCTCTTAGTAAAACTGAAAAGGAAGCTGGGAAAACCCCAAACCCAGACTTGTTCCAGTATCATACGTAAAAGAAAAATGTTGCTTTTCCAAAAAAGTAAGAGAGGAAACATTGCTCGTTGAAAATATTATTGTAAAACAAACAATATTTTGTTAGTTAAGAAATTGTCGGGAAAGATGCAAGGCCCAGATGAAAAAGAACTAAATTTGTTAGGGAAGTGAAGATCTTTTGCATGGAATTCTTGGTCTTACGACTGACCCTGCATGAATGTTATTGCTTATTGAAGTTTTTCTAGGATTTCCATCAGAAAACAGTTTATTGCGGGCATAAACAAAGAAGAATTTCAAGTTCAGCTTGAAGCTGTTCTGTTTGATGGCTCACCAGGTCTAGACTCATGATAGATACACTTGTGGGGAGAAAACTTTTCTGTCTCCTGTAATATATCGCAGAACCGAGAAAAATTCCTGTCCGTTATGAAGAGGTTATTGAAACGTTTGGGGGGAAAAGGACTGTCCGCGTCCGTATCTGAGAGTGTCCGTTAAAGAGAGGGTTTTGTTCTGTAAGAGAACATACAATTTTGCCGGGACAAAAAACTCTGTCCGTATTATAGAGGTGTCCGTTCTTGAGAGGTGTCCTTTAAGGGAGGTTTCACTGTAGTAGAAAAGTGAATGGCTAACGGAACACACTACAGTTAAACCTCTACTAACGGACACCTCTATAAAGCGGACACCTTCCGTAACGGACATATTTTGTAATCCTCAAACATTGTAATAGGGAAAAACATATTAGCAAACCTCTCCAAAGCGGACACTCTCTAGTACGGACACGGACAGTCTTTTCTGTTTTTTATAGGTATTATTTACCTCCGTATTACGGACACTTTCTCTAGAAGCAAGTTGAAAAGTGTACTAAAAATACATTTTTAGTAATTCATACATGTGTCACCAAGGAAGCATTGAGACAACATTTTGCTCCTTCAACTGTCTGTTCATCAACCCAGACGAAGCGTCTCTGTTTAACAACACTCTTATGTCCTTTGCTTGCATCCACTCCTACTCAAGCTGTTTTAGATACAAAAGTGATTCACAGTTGCCCGCTGTTTGGGATGAGACGTTATGCTAGTGTCCCGCTGGAATCTCTATCCAACCAGAAGAAAAGTTTAGTGCTTTTTGCCCGCAGGTATGCATATTGTCTCAAAAAGGACATTTCTGGACTGCAATTAACCCACAAATTAAAGCGACATACTGAAAACGTAGGAAGTAGTGATAAGTGTAAAGTGTAGAGAACTATGACATCTTATTTCCATGTTGTGCCTCGAACATAGAGTATTGGATGGCGGAGAATAATGCAGGTACAGTAACATATCTGTAATATTCGTAAATACATGATTCATGCAAAAATATTTTTTTCTAATTGCATATTACCTTGATTATTAATTTACGTAAGAAAATATTGAAACCTCTCTAAGGCGGACACCTCTCTATAGGGGACAATTTTTGATTCCCCACGGCTGTCCGCTTTAGAGAGGTTTCACTGTACTATTTTTTCTTATTTTAACCCAGCGAAGTGGATAATTGACGCTAGTATATTTATAATATACGTATATTAATATTTGTAGCAAAGGAAAGAAAAGTATGGAGAAATTTTATCGCCTAGAATGACTTATTAAGAAGAGAGAAACAATTCTCTTTTACCTTGGCTAGTATTAATGTGTTTGGACAATTCTGTGGAAAAGTCGTAGCTGACTTTTTTCGATATAAATCGTGTATAACCTAACCAATGTGTTTATAAATAAAAAATGAAATGAAATCTTCAAATTTTACGTCCCACGATTATGCCGGCTAGGCTAAAGAAGACGATGATATGAGAAATGAATGAAATAGTGGAAAGAAGAAAGTGGGAGGAAACGGGAGAATCCCGAAAAAAACCAAGCACACAGTGTTTGCCCACCATGAAGTTCATTTGGTGCAAGCTGGGATCGAACCAGGGACCCGACGCACCAGAGGTGGACGCTCTACTACTGAGCCACAGCAGCCCCTGTTTTTAAATATAGAAGTCGACATTACGATTTATTCAAATTCTTAATACGACGCTAATCACATGTGAAAACATCTCAGAATGCGGCTGAAAATGTTTAAATCTTAAAAATTAAGAATCTCAAAGGTGATCCTTAATGCTTCAGATATGTTTCTTGTATCCTCATGGCTTAAGTGCGTGCTTGTTTTCATTAGTAAGAGCTATAACTAAAAGGATAACACTTGAATATAGAAGGGAATCCTTTTCTAATAAGATTAGTATATCTCATTCTCCAGAATCTCGATGATGCATAAGTATGTAAAGCAAAAGAACCATGTCTTAATCACTGAATACACTGATCAAATTTAATGATTCATAACTGATATTGAAATACCCACATGAGTACCTCCAAAACAACACTTTATAAAGTAAAATACCTGTACATTGTAAATTGTTATCAAATTGGCTTCTAAAGTAATGCTAATTCATATTATTTAACTTTAGCAATACTAATGAAACAAAAGGCAATAGAATAACCTTCTAAACTGTTGCACTCATGTTTGTGTGTGTTTATCCTCATCATTTCTCGAATTCCAATGCAAATCAACTTTTCTAACAATAATAATAATAATTTGAAGACTGTGGAAGATATTAGTTGTCACACATTATTCAGAAGAGTGAGGAAATATGCAAATACCACTAAAGGTCACAGATGTAGTCACCCAGTATATACTAGTATATACTGGATGCTTTGAATCCGTTTTTTGATCCTTATCTTCCGTTAAAATAACTCTCAGGCAATGATCCAACATGCTGCTTTCAAGAATTTAGTAAACTCACGCCATCAAGATGGTAAGACAAAATGCCATTGAACTTTGATATTATAGATAAACATAATTTTTTCACAAACGTATGTGTAAGGCCTACTGATTGATATTCTGTTTCTTGGGTATATTCGTACACTCTTCCGGGTTTCATCTTTTCCTTTTGTTCTTCTTCTCTTTTTATACACGCTCTTATTTAATAAAGTAATATTTTTATGGAACAGGTGTCTACAGCAAATTGGCCAAGTTCGATCCCATCCTGATATTGTGATTGTTTTGTGTACTCGTGCGTGGAAGTTGAAGTTTTGCTAAAAATCACAGTTTCGAAGTTAAAATACAAAACGAGAAATTTAACAGTCTTCCATTTGTATAAATACTCCTATTTCACTAAGAACCATGTTCTTAATTCTCTTATTGTTATACAAAGACCCATACATATGGGGAACACAGTGGTTTAGTGATAGAGCGCTTACCTCTTGTAAGAGGGGTCCGTAGTTCGATCCCTGGCCAAGTAAGTTTGTGGTGGACAACATCGTGTCCGTGGGTTTTCTCGGGGTACTCCCACTTTCTCATTCCATCAATTATTCCATCATCATTCATTTGCGTTAATCGTCGACTCCCTTAATCTAAAGAGCATAATCGTGGGACGTTTAACTGAAAGATTTCCATATATATAAAAAGATGAATCTTAATCAATGGTGGTTCATGAGCGAAGTAACATAGGGGGAAAATTTTCGCTACAAAATAATGGAAGCTTAGCTACCATACCAATTCTTTAGAGTTTTCTGAAGCTGTATGAAGCTTTCTTAGCTTAGCTTGAAGCGATAAAAATTTTAAATATCTACCGATGTGATTTTCCTGAAGAGCTGCAACTGATCACAATACATCCTACTCGATCACAGGTATCTTAAATAATTTAACTAGAAATATAATTTATTGAACAAAGCAACGTTTATTTAAAATAATAAATGTGTGACAGTTCCGCCAACTAACTGAACATGGCTTCATCAGACAGGGTTAAAAAAAAAAAGTTAATCTAAATATAAAATGATCATCGAAATTAGCTCTAGAGAGGTCAGAACTAGTTTCAATGATCATGTTATATTTAGATGCAATTTTTTTTTTCTTAACCGTGTCTGATGGAGCTAATATGTTCAGTTAGTTGGCGGAACTGTCACGCATTTATTATTTTAAAATAAACGTTGCTTTGTTCAATAAATTATATTTCTAGTTTAAGCTATTTAAGATAGCAAAGCTAGTATGAACCAGTTACTTAAATAATTACCTTCGGGAATAAGCAGTGGGTAGATTAGTAGTTATTAATGTTGACCAGAACCATTTATTACGCAAATGTTTGTCGTCCTTTTTTCTACCTCATTTTTAATTGTATGCTAAGCAGGTATCCAAATGAACTATCAAATAATCTATTATTGTTTTTATCTAATCAGTATACGACGCAAAGTACAGGAACAGTAAAATTTGAGCCAAATCACCAAAGGTCGAATCGGGGTTTCTCGTATCAGATACGAAAACGCTAATCGATCAATCAAGCTCGCAACGTTATATTTCTCTCTCTTCGTTTATATGATAGTTGGCTCTCCCAAACCGATAGATGTTAAATTTAGATTTAAACGGCAGTCACTATTTCTCAGTGATTCTGAAAACTATGGATTGGACACTAATATTGATCGTTTTGGATTATTTTACGTCACCACCTCGTTCCTTCTCACCCACTGCCGAAAATGTGCTAATGATCGAAGTGAAACCAGGAACCACTCATGTGGCAAAATTCATATGTATCACAATGACATTATATGTTACCTTATACAATCTACAGAGCTCATTCGCCCAAACTTGTCATGGAGACACACCTTGCTCCCTTAATATGTATGTTTTATTATTATTATTATTATTATTATTATTATTATTATTATTATTATTATTATTATTATTATTATTTGTAGTCCTTTGATTACCCATCAAAATTGGGTTTTGAACTTTTCGTCATTTTTTTGCAACAAAAAAATATCCAATTGATATTTAGTACAAGATCTAAACGAATATAGGCCTACATGGAACAGAAATGCGTTACGTCAGTGCAGTGGGTATTTATAATAAAAGTTCGCTAAAATCAAGTAAGGGTCCATTTTCTCGTAATCTGAAAAATTATTACTAGTTAACTATAACTGGTGATCTAACAAATGACGTACGTGAATACCAAAATGTTTGTTTTTCCTATATATGAAAATTTATGGGACAACCTGTATAGTGTTTACTTTGATTCTCAACTATTGTGTGTAATATGCAATGCCCTTGAATTTTCTTGTATTTTCTGTCATTTTTTTCAGGGGTCTAATATTCAACATAAGGCGACCACAGTTTGAGAAACGCTGATACACTTTATTGAAAGTTTTCTCCATGATTGAGGTTCTCAGCGATAATGTAATCAGTGTTTCCTGTAATGCTTTATATACAAGGTCAAATAACAATTCTGCATTTGCTATTTACCAAGTTAAGAATCCCTTTTCCATGTCTTCTTCACGCTTTACTGATGTTATTACCCTTTTACGTGTATACGCTATGTCTTAGTCAATAAGATAAGCTTGCAATAAACATTGTCTGAAGCTTTGACATGTCACTTCAGCGTAATATATGTGCGTTGTTAATATTTAAGAGATAAGCTGCTGATTGTACGTTAATGTTATGATGCAGTACAAAAGAAGCCTGTAAGAGCTAACTGGTGACTAAATCGCGAGTTTTTTTTTTTTTTTTTTTTTTTTTTTTTTTTTTTTTTTTTTTGGCTTGGTGACTTGGATCCACTTTCCGGTAAAACTGCGTACTTTCGGACCCCACGTTACACAGCAATGCATGTCTCCTTATAGCCTCACAAAGTAAAGTAGAATGCCTTGAATAAAATCGACGGAGAAAAGAAGAATTTATTGATGGAGCTTTGCATTCTGACTTTACCTGCAAAACATGGAGAACTAAGATGATATTATATCAAAACACTCCCATATACGCGTATATTTCTGTGTTTTGTACAGAATGAGGAATAGGTCTTCTGCATTCATGTATTAACACTCTTCATGTAAAAGATATTAACTGCGAATTAAAAATGCGAACGAAGCTCCTTCAAGGAATTAGGTTTTAATCCGTCAATATTATTCAAGGTACTCTGCTCCTGTCAGTGCTGAAAAGAAAAGTTAAACTGAGAGCAATCAAAGATAAGATCGTATTGAATTGTGCATAGTAATCTGAACGGGCTTAGATAGTAATGACGCCAGCTTTAATTTAGTGGAGGACCAAACGGAGGAGTGGAAAAGATTTTAAGAGCCTGCCTTACTAAAAATAATACAAAATTTACCATTTTCCTTTTGCTTGTTTATTCATCAGTGAAATGAGATAATGAAATGCAAATCACCACAATCATAGACAATGCTATTCTACAACAGAAAATATGAACCTGAATAATGTTCAGTGTTGCTATCCATAGAAATTACAGTGTTGCCAGAATAACAATTTCCCTGAAATCTAAGTTAATGCAGCGAGTAGAGGAACAAACTCAACTGCATTTGGTTACGTATCATATTATTTTGGTTTCCTGTGAACTACGTTTTAAATAGTAATTGTATTTAGTTTGTCATAAACAAAATAGTTTTAACATACAGTTATTAAAACTAAATAATAATGTTAATTAAAAAGTAGTTTACAACAAACTAAGACAACATGATACGTAACCAAATGCAGTTGAGTTCATTCCTCTACTTGCTGTTTTAACTTAGATTTTAGGGAAATTGTTTTTGTGGCAACACTGTAATTTCTATGGGTTGCAACACTGAACATTCTTCAAGTTCATAATTTCTGTTGTAGAATAGCATTATCTATAATTGTGGTAACTTGCATTTCATTATCTCCTTTCACTGATGAATAATCAAGCAAAAGAAAATGGTAAATTTCGTATTATTTTTAGTAAGGCAGGCTCTTAAGGAACATCCCTCTTTTGTATATCGAAAGAATGGCTTTATATTACTTGGCCTGCGTACAAGAGTAAAAGTGGATCTGAAAGGGTACGGGAACACATAACGTCACGCCCGTGCCGTTCCCCGTGCCTAACTTTCCCTACTTTAACATTATTAGGAACTGGAGGAACGCTATAGATATTTTTGGAAGTGGGGGTACGACGTACCCCACGTTACCCCTCACATTAACCCCTGCCTACGTACATTACAATATATCTGGCTTACTAAGCCTATATTTACCCTTTTGACCTATTCGACTTCATATGAGTATTAGTGATGGACTTCAGTTACAAAACGTAACACATTTCACGTCATGAAACGTTACATATTTCAGTTTCTTTCTTAAGTTCCGGGAGAAATCAAAAACAATAAATCTTTTAGTTTTACGTCCTACTCATATTTCTGTAAACTAAACAAAATGAATGATTAAGAAAGACATTGACAAAAAAGAATGTTGGAGGAAACGGAAGAACCCCGAGGAAACCCACAGACCCGATGAAATCAAACACAAGTTCATATAGCCTGGGATCAACCAGATATGAGTGCTTTACCACTGAGTCACTATGCTCCAAAGGCCAATTTAAATGTGGCTTTAAAAGTAAATGCGGGCTATGCGGAGCTAGGGTTGCCAACTCGCCGATTTTTGGCCGGCCTGGCCGGAAATATTGCTGTTATTTTGATTAAAGCCGGTGACCGGACGAAGTTCTTACCACTCCATTTACATAGGTATAACCGGTTTTTTCAGATTTGTATCTAGTTCGAAGCAATTTCATCTAGTTCGAAGTATAGATTTAGAAAGTAACTTTCATTCTGTAAATCCAAACTGTCATCTTTCACCATCATCTGTTTAGATAATCTTAGAGAGAGGACAGGGACTGTATCAGAGAAAATTTGAAATTTACTTGAAAGGAATTTTACACATTTATTGAGAGTGAAAAGGGACTTCTTAAAGCAATTTCCTGTAGCTGAAGTACAAGTTAAAAGTATAAATTTCATTTTCCAAATCCAAAATTGTCACGTAAGAATTACTATACTTTTCTACATCTGTTTTGATAATTTTAAAGAAGTGGCAGTTACTGGTAAATACAATAAAATGATCAATGCCTCTCACGATCACAATACAAGCAAGCCCATCGAAATCCAATTTCGATAGGATTGTGCGGGGTATTTTATCATTTTTCTTCATTGTTTTCTTTTGAAGTTTCGAGCATATCTGTATACCTATGTACTTAAATTTTTAAATGATATTAGTTTAAACGTACCTGAATTGTTTTTGACATTAACTCAATAAAATAAATATTAGTTCCTTGTCTTAACAACTGAAGCTTATCAAGAATATTTTATAATAATATAAACTATTAGAATTTATATAATTTATACTGCTTGCTGTTCTCAACTATAGTGATATACAATTCACTTGAATTATGTGTTTCCTGTCTTTTCTGGACTAATACTCAATCTAACAAGGGAGGGTGGCGAAGTTGCTCCGCTGAGATCCGAACGAGACAATTGTGTTTGCATTTGATATGTTATAACTAGACGAATCCCAAAATTATACGTGCCACCGAGCGGGATATCCTGAGTTAAAACATAGTTTGTAATGTGAAAGCTGCAAAGCTGGCAGAATAGTTTCAACCGGGTCATTTGTTAGGAAACGGTTGGGTAAATGGGAAGCTCGGCGAATACGTATCCCATCATTTTCAAGGACACACTTTTTGGGTTATAAAAAAAAAACTTTGGCCCATTGTCCCCAGATGGGTCTTAGACGGGGTCCAAATCAAAAGTTTCAAATGACAATGGGGGTTAAGTTGCACATTGTTTGAAAGCTGTTGTAAAATGAAAGAAAATGGAGCAAGTCTCGACTCTCTACGATATACCCAAAAAAAAAAAAAAACATTCATTTACAAGATTGGCGAGCTGTACTAAACCATGTGTGTCATTTCAGTACATTAAGCTCGGTCAAACTTTGTTGGCTTGGTCACAATATTCCAAGAAATAGCACATACAAATTAATTTTTCACGCTGACAGCCTATTGGATTATAGATGATACTCTTTGATATTTTGTAGATATCTACTATTGACCATAAACATAAATAGCACATTTTGCTTTTCCAACACCAGTGGTTTGAGCTGGACATGCGTTAGGATACATAGTGCGACATTTTGAATTTAAGATGTCGCGTTTTTGAACATTTCGTATTTTTCGTCACGTACTGATCAACATTCATGCCAAATTTGGTTTTCCTAGCTGCAGCAGTTTGGAATGCCTATTCTTTCGACATAGGTTTTAAGCGGGCATCTGGTATTCAAGGTGGCCAAAGATTTTCAATTAAGCTTTTGTTTACAATTTGACCCACCACCATTTTGCACAGGGTACTTGTAGAGAGTCAAGACTTGTTCCATCTTCTTTCATTTAACAACAGCTTCCAAATGATGTGCCATTTAACGTCCCTTGCCATTTGAAACTTTCTAGTTGGATCCCCACCTGGAACCCTGTGGGGGCTCTGCAACAAGACGTTTCAACTTAAATTATTATACTTTGAAAATAATGCCACATGCCCTTTCCTGTTTTCACATTTGTCTCACCGTTTCCGATTTATTAGGATGGCCATAGACTTTTCAATTAAGTTTTTGTTTACAATTTGACCCACTTCCATTTTGCACAGGGTTGTTGTAGAGAGTCGAGACTTGCTCCATTTTTTTTTTCATTTTGTAACAGCTTTCAAACAATATGCTACTTAACCCCCCCTTGTCATTTGAAACTTTTGATTTGGACCCCGTCTGAGACCTTGCGGGGGACAATGGGCCAAAGTTTTTTTTTCTTTTTTACCCCAAAAAGTGTGTCCTTGAAAATGATGGGATACGTATTCGCTGAGCTTCTCATTTACCCAACCGTTTCCGAACAAATGATCCGGTTCAAATTATTCTAGCAGGTAATTTTTTGTAGCATTTAAATTACAAAATATGTTGTAACTCAGGATATCCCGCCCGGTGGCACGTATAATTTTGACATTCGTCTAGTTATAACATATGAAATGCAAACACAATTGTGTCGTTCGGATCTCAGCGGAGCAACTTCGTGACCCTTCCTTGTAAGAGAACCACAAGAACTTAAAGTTCATTTCTGGACAGTTGACCAGAGTTTGAAAAAATCTGCTTTAATTTGTAGATCATATTTCCCAGATGTGAAAATAAGAATTTAATTTTTGTAATTTAACATCAATGTAATTCCTCAAGTGATCAAAAGTATACAAAAGAATTTAACAACACGCAAAACCTAACTGTACATTTCATTTAAATTATTCTACTGTAAGTTAATTCACTAAGTTAAAGATGAATAGAATCTTGAATGGAACCGAATTTACTAGTAGTTCTTATAAAGCATTTATTCGGTTTCTTGCAATTGTTGTTCTAATTTGTTTAAGATATTTAGTTATTCGCGTTAAAAATCAGAAGAGCAATGAATATGGAAGAAAGTGTTATTATATGCTATATGACCTCCTGTACTTTTGAACTATTGGTATACAAGAAAATAGGTCAATGTTTGTAAACAGAACAGAAAGTTATCTTTCTATGGGTTCAAAATGATAGCCTGCAACATTGTTAACACGATATTCAAAATTGTCACATACGGAATTAATATGTATATACAAAATAAGAATAGCAACATTTCATTTATTTATTTATTTTAGAACGGAGAAATATCCAGACCTGAATAATACTCCATATAACCCATTGCTATTTGATATAATTGACCTAAATCAATGTTTCTCAAACTGTGTCGTGTTGGATACCAGTAGGTTCTAGAAAGTATTGGTTTTATTGATAATCGCCATAGATCAAAAACGTTAACATATAGTAAGAAGTTGATTTTAAAATGATACAATGTCCCAAGAATATGTTTGATTTTGGCTCTGATCATTCTATTGTATGAGACGGAACTCTGACATTTCCAATTTTAATGTGAACGGTTCAGAGCAGAAACTGTTATAGATAGCGAGAAAACAGTTCTTTGATATGGATTCAGCGTTTATATATAAGCGTCAGAAACATGTAAGTGTTAGTTTCACATCCCATGATCATGCACGGAGGCTAAGGAAGACAATATTGATGATAACGAAATAATGAAATGAAACAAGTAGGAGGAAACGGGAGAATCCCAAGAAAATCCACGCACCATAAAGCCTACTTGGCAACGAGCCGGGAGCGAACCAGGGATTCCACACACTAGAGAAAATGAAATGAAATCTTTAAGTTTTACGTCCCACGATTATGACGGTTAGGCTAAAGGAGACGGTGATGATGAGTGATGAATGAAATGGTGGAATGAAGAAAGTGGGAGGAAACGGGAGAACCCCGAGAAAACCCACGCACGTGGTGTTTGTCCCACACACTAGAGAAAAACGCTTTACCATTAAGCCATTGCGGTTCCCTTCAACATTTTTGATATGGATTTGGTGAATATGTATGACAAAAGCATGAAAATACGAGCAGAGTAATCCAATTACCTACAGTACTTGAATACATAATATTAGAATATAACGTAAAACTTGAATACAAAAATTAAATTATAATGAATTTGATGCTTGAATATAGAATATTAAATTAAATAATACATTTTACTTTTTTTTTTTTTTTTTTTTTTTTTTTTTTTTTTTTACAGAAAACACAATATTAGTTTTTTGAATGACATTTTTGGTAAAAACAAAAGCTTTCGTGAGTATTTTATTTTACCAGTTATAAAAATTATGTGCAGCCCCTTAATAATAAATGTTAATTTTTTAAAAAATGAGTTTCATTTCACAGTGTAAAACTATAGTAGACTTCCAAACTACGATCATTTAATCAGGAGCGTCATTTCAGATTTTGCTTGGGGGGGGGGCAAAACCCCTCGATATAAGTAAAATTTCGCGTTTTTCACTCATTTACTACTACTCTATTGATAAAATCTATATCAATCTGAAACTCAGGGTGGGAGACAAATGACCCTCCCTGTCCCCCCTAAATGACGCCCCTGCATTTAATACTTAAACTTGAAGTAACACATCTGTAACTACTGGTTGAATAGAGTAATAAGGTCGAAGATAGAACCTCTTCCTCGGACGCTGAACCCATATCAGAAAACCATTACTTGCTATATCTTATTGTTTTTCTTGTATGGCGATAAAGGCCGACACTAAAAGTCGTTTGTATCAACTACTTCCGGTTTGAATAGAGGGGTACTGAGTCGATTGCAAAAATCCGATTCTTAATATCTTTTACCGTTTATGCTTTAAGGAATAAAATGTTAAAACCGTAAGTAATAGTAAATTTGAACCACTTCCGGTTTTGGTAGAGTATTGCGGGTTGCCATAGTATATAATCTTGAGATCCTGAATTTATTGCAGAGAATAATCGTGGGACGTAAAGCTCAAAGATTTCATACCTTTTTATTGCAGAGAACCACTTCTTGCTATATATTACCATTTCTTGTTCCATGAGGATAAATGTTGAAACCGGTAATGATTAAATTGAACCACTTCCGGTTTCAAAACAGGGCTACTGGAGAAGCAGAACTTACTCTTGGGAAGCTAAATCAATTACAAAAAAAAAAAAAAACGCATTTCAATATCTCTTACCACTTTCGCTCTATGAAAATCAGTAATTAAACGGAAATAGTGAAAAATTTAAATCATTTCCAGTTTTGGTAGAGTGTTCGAGTTAGTAACGGTATCTTACTTTGAGACACTGAATGGTTAGCAAAAGGACGCTTCTCGCTATGTTACCGTTCTCGTTCTATGGCAATAAACTTTGAAACTGGAAATGGCTAATTTGAACTGCTTCTGGTTTGAATAGAGTGTTAATGGAAAAGACAGAACTTATATTTGGAACGCTGAATGTTTTGCAGCAGACCACATCTCGATACCCCCTACTGTTTTTACTCCCTGGAATTCAGTATTGAAACCGGTAATATTAAATTTGAACCACTTCCGGTTTCAGTAGAGTTTTCGGATAAACATGGTAAGTTGGCTTGAGACACTGAATCGTTTGCAAAAATGGATAATATGTATAATAACGAAACATGACAATTGATCCCTAGAACCTTTCTCAGCGTCAGGGCCCGATAAATATATCATGTCGCAACAGCGCATGTCACACTGCAAGATACGTGTAACAGAGAAAAGTTCCCCTGCTTGGTGTGGAGTAGGAAAAAAGCGTGTGACTGCCAATCAGGCAATCCATGTTCAACTCCCCCCGCCAAATCCACGTAAACTTCCTTATGGCTACATGGTTACCGAACTCGCCTTTGGGGTGGGAGATCCGGGTTCGATTTCTGGGGAAAACCCGTGTGATTCGAATACTACGTTAAGCTGTAGGTCCACGTCTCATATAGCGTCGATGCTGAATGGAACGCTAAACTCAAAACTACCAATATAGTGTGCGTGAGTCTGGTTCGAGTCCCGATGTGGAGACGTTCAGATACTTATATGGTACATCAGTGTACTCATTGATGTCACATCGTTATACCTTTACCGGACCTACTGCCGAAAGAAGGCCCCGGAGCTCAAAGGTCATATGTTTTCGTCTTATTTTTACATGTAGCATTATCTCCTGCTCAGCACTGGCACGAGTTTTAGTTCACCCGGTATATAAGGAATAGGCAATGAAAGTTAAAACTAAGATTAGATTTAAAATTTTACTCTGCTCACAGAGTTTACACTAAATGCACTTCGGAACATAACCGTTGACAATAGGTGAAAGGAGGCTACATCCTGCTTGAGTGGTTAAAAAAGGCACGTGTTCCGGCTTCGATTCTTGGAAGAGGCAGTTAGCTCCAATTCAAACACAAGCAGTGGCGTGCACGGGTATCAATACGCCCAACTGTTTAGGCGAAACCTTCCCATTTGTCATTATTCCCCCAATCTACTCTTCTTTCCAAAATTAACTATTCTGTACCCCTTATTTAACATTCTACACCCCAAATAAACTTTCCGCCCCCAAATTACCATTCTCTACTTGGATTGTACCATTTTCAATGAAAAATTATATTCCATTTAACGACCTCACGGGCATATTCTGCGACTGTGAGCACACCTGGTGGTTCGGATCCAATGTTGCGGTAGGTTTTATCTCATATTGTCTCGGTGCTGAAACGGGACGTTAAAGATAAACTCACTAAGAGTTCTCTCGTGATCATAGGGTTCACATGCACCCTTTCGATTTGTGAGACTCGGGTGCGAGATCATCTAGATCGAATTTAAAATTAACGTCTCCTACAGCCCCATGCTGAAAAGGGACGTTAAAAGCACCCAGAAGCTGTTAATATTTATCAATCAACTAATCAATGCAGGAGTTGCACACAGTTGATTTGATTTGATTTAACGTCCCTTTCGGCAGCGAGGCTATATGAGACGGGACCTACTGATTAACATGGAATCTGAAACACATGAGCTCTCTCCGGGAATCTAAGCCTGATCTCCCACGCCATGCACATAGTGAGTTTTAGGACACAGGTTACACTAGTTTTTTTTTTTTTTTTTTTTTTTTTTTTTTTTTTGAGGACAATTTTCCTTTGATAATGGTAAAACTTTAATTGAAGTATAATGATGATTTCTAAAACGCTAAGACAAAAAAGTCCAGAAATTTAATAAAATTTAATCTAGAAAGAAAATTATCTGGTTTTGTTACAACCGACCGGTGGCGGATCTAGCTCGGGGCCAGGGGAGCCAAGGCTCCCCAGTTTTTTTGAGTGACAAAAATAATTTAAGTTGTTATTTATATTTTATTGAAAGTTTATAATAAACTAATGATAAACTTATTATAGCCTGGGTTCTGGTTGCCCCCCCCCCCTAGGTTTTAATTTGTAGATCCACCACTGCAATTGACTCTGGAGATCTTTTCAATTTTGTGTGTGTGTAAGGGGCATTAAATTTGGGGATATTGCGACCAAAGACTTCGACGCCACTGTATAGAAATATGTAAAAAAGAAAATGTCTTATATTTTTGTATTTTATATTTAAACTACTGAAAATATAGTACGTGATTCTCTTGTACACTTCTTATTCTTATTGTTATTAATTTTTAGAAATTAAAAGTCCTAATCCTTAAAGATTATTCAAAGTCCTATTGTTCCTGTCCTAAAATCCACGCCCCCAGTTGTGTACTATTTGACTGCTTTTTTATTTTTTTTTTCCATTTTCAATTATTCTTATTGGTAAATACCAAGTATGTACTGGCAACCTTGGTTTATGAGAATCCCTTTCGGGGGATCACCAGCTCTTCATGGAGTCAAAAATAGATAGTTCTTAGAGCTAAAAATTATTCATGGTATTTGACCCAAATTTCATTTACAACGAAGAATGTGTGTAGGATGGAAACTAGTAACTAGTGATAAATTGTACTTACAAGAACGGTGAACATTCGTAGCACCATCTCCCAGAATTCACTCCGTTTGCTGGGCAAAATCGAAACTTTTGTTTCTTCTTCCACGAAATTGTAAGCGAGTAGCTTAGTTGACCACGTGATTGATACACACACGTTTTATTTCCTCTGGGCAGCTATGAACTCGAACAAGATTTTTTGTTTATCACAAAAATTACCAACAGCTGTGTGAACTTTACAAGGAAAACGCTGAAAGAAGTCCTTCGGAGTCCAATGCACCTCTAGGAACCGGTATCACAATAACACACTGCTTAAGATCACCTATTCAGTATATCTATCACAGGGGAAAAAAACGAATAAATATTTAGTGATGTAAACACTAAAGTGAGTTGCTTTGAGACGTTTATTCAGGTAAGCAGTAGACAATAACGACTTGACTTATCGGAGATCAGAAAACTCGTGTACTATTAATGTAAACACTAATATTTAGATGACGTTTCTGGAGCATTAACTCAAAAGTTTCGACACTTCATCGTTTGAAAGCTTGTCAAAATCGTTCTAACTCATAAACACAACAAACAACTGCTAACAACAAGTACACCTACTTTGTTCATGAAGTAAAGAAATAGGCAAACTTCTTCGTTCTAGTCTTGAAACAGCAATTTTCACCGGTGTTTCCTGGTTGGTCAGCACAAGGGTCACATGGCATCTACATAGTAACACAGACACGTAACATTGTCTTCATTACATAACACTGAACAGCCATCTCTTAAAAGGGTCTTGTTTTGTCTTATATCCTTTTCTTTCTCATCTTTTCCCCCCTCTCCTTGCGTGAACTCCTACTTTCTGTTTGGACTCCTTGAGACACAAGAGTTGAGTGCGTGTGTGTGAATGTATATGCGATGCGAACAAACTAGCTGAAGCATGTCGAGAAATTGAAAGGGAATATAACATAAGAACAGTAAGTGACTATATAGCTGTAAGGCAATAATAACAAATCACTGGAACCGGAACAGAATGAAACGGAACTCCTTAACTCTTTTTTTTTTTTTTCACTTTTTACTTTCGCGTGCATTAACTAGTATTTGGAAAGCTCGTACTTTTTGTCTCAAAGATAAATTTATTAGCAGTTCCTTATAATAAAGTTCCGGACTTGAAAGCAGAGGCGAAAGTCACAGGTTTCTTGTTCCGTTATGAGAGTGATAGTAGTTTACATTTTGTATACAATGTAAACAAAGTATGACTATTATGGTGTAAAATAAGAGGAAACTAAGGGGATATGACGTCAGCAAGGAAAGTTCACATATTCATATTTAACAACACTATAAATAATAAGGTCTCTTTTATATGGGTCCTGAACTACTACGAGACGAGACAGTTAATAGTTCCCAACCTCCCCCTCATGTGCCTAGGCGCAATCCCCCAATTTACTATTCCCCCTCCTCAAAAAATGTGCGAAAATGCTTGCCCAGGTTATACGGCCTTCATACACTACAATGAGTACATTATTATTATTATTATTATTATTATTATTATTATTATTATTATTATTATTATTATTATTATTATTATTATTATTATTATTATTATTAAGTATTCTGCATTTAGGTAGCCCCTGGACTTTTTTTTTAAAGTTTGGGCCTGGAAATATTTCTTCCACATTTCTCGATCTTCTGCTGCTTCCAATATTTCCTTGTATTCCTCAAAGCATCAATCAGTTGTGTTCTTCCTATTCCACGATTCCCTTCCACCTTTCTTTCTATGGTGATATGAATAAGACAATTGGCCTTAACGCGCCCTCATCTTTCTTACTCTTTTAAAAACATCTTCGTTTGTTACTCTCTTTCTGTACATTTTATCTTTTTCATCTTCCTCCAACACCATATTTCGAAGCTCTCTAAATATTTCTTCTCTAACTTCCGAAATATCCAAGTTTCTGAACCATACAGTTCAATATTCCATATATAGCACTTGACCAACTTCTTCCCTAGTCCAATGTTAAACCTGCTAGTTAAGAATGTTCTTTTTTCTCATCTTGTTGAATGCTTCTACACTTATTTGAATGTAATATATATACATCTATGAGATAACTTCATTCGAAACCTGTGACACCTTCCTCTTAAACAGGATCAGTCTATACATATTCCGCCGCATCTTTATTCTTTCAATCAAAAAATAATTCATTCCTCGATATGATAATAATTAATTATTTTAAAATGTTATTCATATATATTCTCATTTAGAGTTAGTGATCTTATATAACATAATTATTATACAATTCAAGTTTGATCTTGCCATCTTCAATGATACATTATATTCCCTCAAAAATTTTCATGAGCACAACCTTTGTCCTGAAACCTGCCAATGGACATCTCTGGTTAGAGGTTCATATATAATTATATAGACTTCCAAAAAATGTAACTGATTTAAGCCTTTGTTTTATGTAGGTATGGTGTTGGACTCGATCCATGAAGGGAGCGAAACCGGTTACATTTCACTTTTAATCAATAGTAAGATGGTACATTGAACTTTAAGAAAATGATGAAACAAATTTATTTGAAGACATGTGAGTGATTATATTCTCGTAATTTCCCGTAAGAAATACGAAGTCATGAAACACTGGAATAGTAAGTTATCAGCTTCATTTCCTTCCTTTCGCAGAAGAGTATTTGCCACAAGAATGTAAACAAAATGTGTGTGTGTGAGGGGGAATTAATCATAAAATGTAGCAATAAAATTAAATGGAATATTATATTTTGTAGACCCGAGATTCTCAAACCATGCTGCAGGGGGGGAGGACCATTGTGTCTCAGTGTTAGAGTGCTTACCTCTGGTAAGTTGGGTTCCTGGTTCGATACACGGTCAAGTAAGTATGTGATGGACAACATCGTGTCCGTGGGTTTTCTTGGGGTACTTCCGTTTCCTCCCAGTTTCTCATTCTACCATTTCTTCTATCAGCACTCACTTGGTTTAATTATCCGTCTCCCTTAGCCTAAAAGGTATAATAGTTGGACGTTACCTAAACTGAAATATTTCATTTCATTTCAAACCATGCTGCCCGAAAAGATTAAAAGAGCCAACAACAAAAAGAAAATAGTATGATTGCTTGGCCGATTTAACATGCGATTCTATGAGTAAAGGATTTTTTTTTTCTTAAGAAATAGTAACCTACACGATATTTTGGTAATAACAAAAACTTAAGTTTTGTCACAGAAAACAAAAGCTAATCTTTTTTTCCGCAAGTACAGTAGATTAATGTCAAAGATAGAACCTGTTCCTCGGACGCCGAATTTATAGCAGAAAGCCATTACTTGCTATGCCTTAATGTTTTTGTTCTATGAGATAAAAGTTGAAATTGGAAATTATTAATTTGAACCGCTTCCGATTTGAATAAATAGTTAAGGAAGGAGTTAGAACTTTGTCTTGGGAAACTTAATCGATTACCAAAAAAGTGCATCTCGATATTACCATTTTTGCTTTACGGAAATCATTTTTTGAAACTGGAAGTTGTAGTAAATTTCAACCACTTGCGGTTTTGCTAGATTGTTGTGGGTTGTGATAATAAATTCCCTTGACACCCTAAATCGATTGTAGAAACCACTTGTCTCTAGCTGTTACCATTTTTGTTCTATTGCAATAAGTGTTGAAACCGGAAATGGTTAATTTTAATTACTTCCGGTCTGAATAGAGGGTTAATGAAAAAGCCTGACCCTATTCTTAGAAAGCTTAATCAATTGCTAGAAACTGCATCTCGATTTCTCTTACCGATTTTGCTCTATGAAAGTCAGTATTGAAAACAGAAGTAGTAGTAAATTTGAATCACTTTCAGTTTTAATAGATTATTCGAGACAGTTATGGTACGTTGCCTTGAGGCGTTGAATCGTTTGCAAACAAACCGCTTCTCTCTGTCAGAAGAGAGAACTCTATTCAACTTCTGGTTTGAATAGAGAAGATGGAGCCTATTCTTGGGACATTGGTTCGATTGCAGGAAATCACATCTCGATATCTCTGACCGTTTTTGTTCTTTGGAAATCAGTATTCAAACGGAAAGAATATTAAATTTGAACCACTTGCGATTTTGTTAGAATATTCGGGATAGTCATAGTATACATTGTCTTTGGACGCAAAATCATTTGCAATAAACCGCTTTTCATTATATGTTACAATTTTTGTTTTATGGCGTTAAACGTTAAAACCTGAAATTACTAACTTAACCATTTCTAGTTTGAATGGAAGGTTAATGGAGAATATGAAACCTATCCTTGGAACGCTGAATCGACCTGCAAAAACCCGTATCTCGGTACCTCTTACCATTCTTGCTCTGATACCTGTCGACAGACGGAAAAGCTGTTCCATAATACTTCCGATACTTATACATAGCATAGTTTGGAAGTGTAAAAGTGATAACTGAAAGCTGAAGTTATTATCGCACATTGTATATATAAAGATTTGTTCTCTACTAATCCTTAATTACTTGTTAGGATGACGCTAGTTTGCCTTGTAGGATTGTGTTGTTAATACGTACTAGAAGGCCCACTCAACTCGTACCTAATATACGTATATCTTCGCAGCACAAGAAAATAATTCATACTTGTTTGACCTCCATTAACTTTGCCACTACCTGTAAATTCAGCCTCATCATTTGATCCAATTACGATTTCCTATTGCATGATATTGAAATAAGGAAAATTATGAATTCTTCCTGTACACCACATTCTTGACTAAAATTGTATGCACGGGAGTTTTGTAGAGTTTCTTTGTTCTTATATGGTTGACATTCTATTCTCTGATATTAGAGATTCGGATTCGATACCCTGTGTAAATACATATGGGGTAAAGATGAACACCAGGTCCAAGGTTCATATGATGACTCATATCGAGTCATATGATATACCAGAGCTGTCCAAATGGCGGCCCGCGGGCCGCATGCCATTTTCTGCAGCTCACAAAGCTCTCACGATTAACGATTGTTATTACTGATACTATTTTCATTTATATTTATTCATGCTTTTAATGTTTCCACTCTTCTTTCGAAATAAGGCATCCATTTAGCGCTGCTATACAACAAAAAGGCATCCACAGCAACATTAGAGTCAGTAATGTAACTACAGGCAAGACATCATTGCTGAAAGGGACGATTACTTCAATAAACCAAACAAAACCAATAACTTTGATCTAGCTTTGTAAAGCAGACCTTTCTTCATCGAACTCTGCCTAGAAGAAAAAATAATTTAGAACAGTTTCCAAGTTGCAATCGTCTGACATTAGATTTTGGAAAGGAAGCATTTGATTTTTCTGAGTTCTGTAGAGACATCGAGAGTATCATGAATAAATTTAATGTAAGATTCTCAGATTCTGAGAAACTATAAAGCGACATTGCATTATTTACAAATCCATTGACAACGGACATCGAAGAACAACCTCCAAACTTACAACTCGAACTTCGTGACCTTCAGGCTGATCCATTCTTTCATTCAAGGATAGAGAAAGGAGTAGATTTTTTTAGGCTACTTTCTAACGAAAGTTTCCCTAAATTTTGTGAGTTTGGTCGGAAAATAGTGTCACTCTTTGGTAGTACTTATTTGTGTGAAAGTGCATTTTCCACCATAAAAATTTTGAAGAATCACTTCAGAAGCTGCCTTGGAGATTCTTCTCTTTTATATCTTCTGCGGGTCGTAACAACAGAAATGGATGTAGCTATCCCAGCCCTTGTAAACACTGTTAATCACCCTCATTTGTCACGTTGCATAGGTATGTACCTAATATTTCAAATACATTTTTTTAAATTTTTCTTTTGTAATAATAATAATAATAATAATAATAATAATAATAATAATAATAATAATAATAATAATAATAATAATAATTATTATTATTATTATTATTATTATTATTATTATTATTATTATTATTATTATTATTATTATTATTATTATTATTATTAGCTGCGGCCCTCCATCTTATTAGTACAGATGGTTATGGCCCTCAGGCTCATTATAATTGGACACCACTGTGATATACGACAACAAGAAGTGTTAAATCCTGAGGAAATTATTCAGAAGCAGCACAGAAACCTATGTAAATGTGAACAATAATTGAATGTGCTTATTAAATATGGACAATAATGATTTTTAAAAATAATAAAATTAGAAAAAAAGAGGAAGGAAGAGTGAGAGAGTGAAAGTTCAAAGCCTTCTTGTGAGATGGGAAGAGGGTGTATGTATAAAATTCCATTGCCACAAATTATTCCGAAAGATCTTGATGCTAAATTTGGTGCTGTTAGGTATGCGCCCTATAGGTTGAAGGAGATGAATGACAATTGCTAGTGAACAGTGGTGTATGCAAGTGGAGAGTTTTATTATCTTCTACAAGATATGGAAACATAAAAAAAATACGATGTTAACATATGGATAGAAATGTTGCGCGTGCGTTAAAACGACATGAACTTGAGTGCCTAAATTACCCTCCTTCTACATAGGTTAAATTCTCTGCATATCACTAAGTAAATGACAACAGAAGAGACGAGGAAACGGTAAAAGCCTGAAAAAAACCACAAATATGAGTTGTTAACCACAAACTCACTTTGTTTAACATTGAATCAGAGAGCATTTGCACTAGAAATGGAATTGGGTTGTGGTGACACAGTGGTAAAAGCATTTATCCCTGGTGCGTGGGGTTGGTTGCATGTATTTAGATTTAGCGTCCCTTTTCATCAGCGAGGCTATATGAGCCGTGAATCTACAGCTTAACATGGGACCCGAATCACATGAGCTACCGCCAGGAATCGAGTTCGGGACTCCCACGTCAAATGCACGCAATCCTGCTCTCGCCAAGTGAACTTTGTAGTGAACAAACACCGTAGGAGTTGCCTATTCACAACAAGTAGGGGCCTCAGTAGTACAGTGGTAGAGCTTTCACCCCTCATGCATGGGGTCTTTTTGGTTCGATCCAGCTAGCGCTAAGTGAGCTTTGTGATGAACAAACACCGTATGCGTGGGGTTTTCTCGGGATTATTCCGTTTTTTTCCATTTTCTTCATTCCACCATTTTATTCATTTTTCATCCTCACCGTCTCCTTTAGCCTAGCTGACATAACAGTGGGACGGTGAGGATGAAAAATGAATGAAATTGTGGAATGAAGAAAATGGGGAAAAGAAATGGGAAAATGGGAAACATTTAAACACTTGTTAACACTTAAAGATTTCATTTCATTTCACTTACAAACATAAGTGGTTTTGAGAAAGAGATGAGTAATTCTGTTAGTTCGCTTCTTCCGCTACGCCACTGCTTTGCCTTATGGAAAAATTTCAAAGCACAATAATATTTTCTTTTAAAATAATTTTCAAACAAGATCATAAACAGCATTGGCCGAGAAATGACATACTACAAGCTTACGTCACGTAAAACGCATCAAACCATGCAAGGGAAGTGCTTGACCCGGATGTAGTGTTTCTGTCCACCACAATTCAGCATGACATCACAGAACTCATTCGGAAGTAAAGACAAGGGGAGGGGAGGAAAGATAAGAAATACTATATGACTGCATTAGTGGATATCTTGTTTTGTTCGCTACCGGATTTCAAATTGTGGTCTCAAAGAGACTAACTTGTATAACATCAACAAAGGAAAACGATTTATTCATGGGAATGGAATTGGAAAATTACACGTGAAAGCTTTTTTGTTTTTTTCTGTATTCACACCAAACGCTGTAGCCTTGTACTGTACATAGACCAGAATACAAGCAAGGTCGTCCTTAACAAAATATGCTTTTTACCACAACAAAAGAAATTATGCATCATCGTCTTAAATCTTCCTTCCTGTGTTGCAACTATTACATGCAATGTCTTCAAGCGACGTTTTGGGATTACTTTCAAAGTTTCTATAATAGATCGACCTGATCTGTGACGGAGTTAAAAGTGAATGATGGAGATTAAAGGTTTTAATTTAATGTGATCTCGTCTATTAAGAAAATGGTAAATCCATTTCAAAATTGTTGCCGAAAGAAAATCTAAGTTTGAGAGGAAATTATACCTGACCAGTGTGCAAGGAAAATATTTATGTATGTGTGCTTGCGTTTTACGATCCATGCGTTTGCTCTTCGAGCTAAAGTAGATCACGAAATGAAATCTTAGAGTTTTACGTCCCACGATTATGCCGGTTAGGCTAAAGGAGACGGTGATGACGCGTTATGAATGAAATGGTGAAATGAAGAAAGTGAGAGGAAACGGGAGAACCCCGAGAAAACCCACGCACACGGTGTTTGTCCACCACAAAGTTTACTTGGCGGGGGCTGGGATCGAACCCGGGATCCCAAGCACCAGAGGTGAACGCTCTACCACTGAGCCACTGCGGCCCCAAAAGTAGATCACGATTAGGGAATTAGATTTCTAGGCTTTCGTCATCTTAAAGTCATGTTAGCCCGTCACGTATGAGGGATGAGGTTCCTCAGCGATCATACTGCACAGGAAATTGAGGTGGAAGAAAGGAATGGGGAAGGAAGGAAGTGACCTGGGACTTATGTGAGATACCATGCCAGCATTTGGCTGGTTTGAATGAAGAAACCCCAGGAAAACTTCACTCAGGATGGCTAGCACGTAAAAGCTTCTATTTTTTTTTTACAACCGAGTGTCCCCACCAGGAATTGAACCTAGGACCGCTCGCACCAAACCCAAGTGCGTTAGCAGGTACGGTACATATGGCTACTTGGATTTAAGTACAGTGCTTACCTCTGGTGCGTTGGGTTCAGTTTGTGGTAGATAACATCGTATCTGTTTGTTTTCTCGTCTTACTCTTGTTTCCTTCCACATTTTCATTCCACCAATTATTCCATAATCATTTACTTGCCTTAATTATTTGTTTCTTGTGCCCTAAAGGTGCATATTCATGGGACGTTAAACTAAAATATTTCATAAATAAAGTATTAGAAATGAATGATAAAGGCAAAAGAGTGATTCGGGAAGCAGGAAGGGCAGGGGGTGCGGATTGTGCCCCTAAGCTTGATATATATATACATAGTGTTTCAAAACAGCATCGACAACGTTTGGGAGGTGATTCCTGACACCAAGATAAGACAAAAAGCAGACCAACCTGGATGCACAAATGCTTCCTTTCGGAGTTATAGGCTGCCGAAGACACGAAAAAAGAACTTTAAAGGTCCATAGCTTCAAAACTATGGGACCTACTACAATAGGTCCCATAGTTGTGGAGCTATGGACATTTAAAGTTCATTTTTCATGTTTTCGGCAACCTATAACTCCGAAAGGAAGCATTTGTGTATCCAGGTTGGTCTATACTTTTTTTTTTAATCCTGGTGTCAGGAATCCCTCCCAAACGTTGTCGGTGTTGTTTTGAAACACCCTGTATATATACAAAACCTGGAATGACGCTACTAGGTGAAAGAACAGTGTATAACATTTATGTCCTGAGGGCGATTAAGGGAGATGTAGTGGCTCAGTGCTACAATACTATTCTCTGGTGCATGGATCATTGGTTCGATCTCAGGTTGCGCAAGTGAACAAAGTTCGTGTGCGAGGATTTTCTAGGAATTCTCTTTCCTCTCATTTTCTTCATTCCAGCGTTTCATTCGTTATCGTTATCACTGTTTCCCTTTTAGCCTCGGCGCATATTCGTCGATCGTTAAACTAAAATTTTCATGTCAGTTTTTGAGCTAAGTTTGAACTAGGGATGCGCACGAGACGAGTCGAGACAGGATTTTTCTGACAAAATTCGAGTCGAGACACGGCTCTTCCAATAGTAAAATATACATTTTTCGAGTCGAGATATCACTTTTACAGCACATTTTCGAGACGAGACAGCCACAAATCTTGTCTTGTGCGCATCCCTAGTTTGAACTCTGATATCAGGTCACTAACCTTATGTCCTAAATTCTGGACTATGTCAGCCAGCCGAAATATTTGTAGATATTGGTATATTAACAGAAATAATCAGTTTTGGCCACATAGATTGTCCATTAGGATTTAGTATCTAACATTTCATTTATATCATGATGTTATGACAAGCACACCGGCTATATGTTACATCGGACCAGTGATGATGACTATCGCAATTAACTGAATGCCAGTCCGCTGTATAGGAACAGCTCGTCAAGATAGGTCGAAGCAAATGTATGAGTGAATAGTAAAAAGGGGCGATTGAGATTGGGAGTACCCATGGATCAGGCGCGCACCCAGACATTTTTGTTGAGTGGGAACCAATAGCCACTACGTCTACGTAGTATTGAACGGGTGTTATTATGCACCCGAAGAGATGATAGGTAATTGTAAAATACTTTCCTCGTGGGTGCGCCCCTGTTATGGATACTTTGTAAATGAAGTTGCCTGACTTATTGGTGTATCAAAGGGACTATGAATGTAGGTATATACTGTACAAGAAATAGTTGAACAAGTATGTGAATGCCAAACGGTGTCAGGTCTGGGATTGAAAAAAACATCGTAGGCTAGAGGGAAGCAGAAAAATTTCACACCTCATTAAGGAAAACTGTTTTCAAACTCGATGGTAGATGCTGCAGTCCGTCAATACAGATCCATCCCAACCAATTTTTGAAACAATACTGCGAAGGGAACTTCATACGATCAACAGAAAAAAAAAAAAAATGAAATGAAATGTTTGTGTCCAACGATCACTTTCTTTAGGTAGATGATTAATGAAAATGAATGATTGATGGATTCATGGAATGGGAATTGAGAAGAAATGGGAAAATCCCGAGAGAACCTAAGGACACGATGTTGTTCAACACAAATTCATCAGGCTAAAATCCAACCAAAGACTCTTCGCACTAGAACACTGTGCCGCAGGGACACTGTGTTCTCTCCACATTTCATGCTATAGACATTTAGAGTGGAGTACTACAGGAAGTCATTTTCACTGTCAGGGCCGGATTAAGGGGGATCTTGGGGTAGCTATAGCCCCGAGCCTCCAAGTAGACAGGGGTCTCCTCTCTAATCAAAATTCCAACTGGCTATCTAAAATCATGAAGATACAATCATCATCATAAAATAACATATGACCAAAAATATGAAACATATTCCCTTAACTTTCCTACTGTAGAAATACTTCCACAGAAATATATTAGTTGAAGTCAGCAGGGGCGACAATTTTTTCTAGTCCCGGGTCTCCAGATGGGTTAATCCAGCCCTGCTCACTGTGGCACATAAAGTTACGTTTTCAATAATGTCGAGTACACAGACAATGAACTGAAAACTTGTAGAGAAATTTGACGAGTTGCGTTTCTGTTTGTATTCCAACGAGTAAGTTGTCGAGTTCTCCGAAAGGTCAATGAAGTATTTCGTTCACAATGTGTAGTTAAAGATTTAAGTGGCTCTTATGTCTAACGTTAGTTAGTTCATACTTCGTTATATATTTGCCCTAAGTTCGTTTTGATGTAATAGTAAAGAATTACTGAAACGTAATTTACTAATTAACTGTTCAAAATGATATAACACGGAATACGATATATGCGAATTTATGTTTTTACCGTCTTAACTTTTTATAAAATATATTCTTTATATACGAATATATACTCATTCACAATGGCGTAACTTTGATGTTCTAAACTAACTGTAAAAAGCATAGATATTTATGTCTGGTCCAAACTAAATAACATACATAGGCAGATCTGGCCATAAAGGAAAATTATATATGTTATGGACCATTGTCCTTAGTAACTTGTAGTCTACATATTATCGTTTTATTCTGTAATTTTATTGGAAGTATTTTTTCATGTCATTACTTCAGCCCACTCATATAGGTAAATGTAAACATGAACCAACACGTTTATTTGAACATTCTCAGTGAAAAGTTGTTGCCATTTGTCCAGCATCTTACGATGAATAGGGACAGTGGACACTCAGTGTGTGAATTGGGTTACTGACATTGGGCCATTGGGGGAGGGAGAAGGGGATAAAATGAGACTCAACAGGACACGGTGGTCTGAAGGTGCAATAATTCAAAATAAGACGTCCTCTTTCCCAGCAAACATACAGGCATCTTCCAAATATAAACAAATTTATTAAATCAATAAATGTCTTGCATTGTATTTGTACACAAAAGGACAAAACGCAGTGGAATATAACAATATACTCACATTTTTTATCATTAAGCATCTTTTTTTCTTTCTTTTTTTTTGGTAGGGATATGCAGGGATAGGGCTATGTTTCTTTGGGAGTTTTCAAAATGTGATTGAGGAAGAAAATTCCTCTCATTATCTCGGTAATTCGCACCTGAACTCTCATCTTCCAGCACTGGTAAGTTCGAAGGGTCCAAAACGTTTGTACGTAGTTTGAGAAATATCCAAATACTCTGTTGCACTATTTTGGACCTGCAAGGTCCCTATTTGAATCCAACTGAAAATTTGTATTCGACTATTTAAAGTAGAAATAGATCCATTTTTGGGTAGAACTACGGGATCTACCATGAATGTGTAGATTCATTTCGATGAATCATACTTGAATCACTTCATGGGGTCACTTCCAAACATGATCTAAAGGTCAGCCAGGCCAGAAGCAATATTAGCCGATATTAGGCAAGGTCTAAGGAGATATAGGTAAAGTTAAGCTAATTTGTTATTCGGTGTGTTTATAATTAATGGCAAAATTGTAGCCTGATCAGTCAGAAAGTAACGCCTTTATTTGCTTTTGTTCGTACCTGCTTCGGTATCCTAATACATATGATTTTCTAACAACTTGAGGTAGTACGTATCCAATTAAGTAGCGATTTGTTTAAAGCATATGAAAAGAAATAAATAAAAAGAAAAGGAGTTGTGTTCGTTCTTAACATGCTTCAAAGACTAAGAAACGAGAGACGTCTTGTTGTGTGAAAACGTTAATTCATGACCCATAAATTAGTACACATAACTATAATTATTATTTTATGAAAGAGAGTGAGTCTTAAATTTACGAATTAGAGCACGTGATGGAACGTCTTTCAATGCAGCTACTCTTTGAGAACTCCTCAACAGAAACATAGCCCTATAGCTACTTCTCTGGTTGATATAATGATCTTTCACTTTGTATGAGAAGCAGTTACTAAGAAGAGAGAATGTTGTACTCTATAGACCCTACTAGTGGTTCCCAATCGGTGTGTAGCGACATACTAGTGTGTCACGCAGTCGCATAGGATATGTCTCGAAATTTTTAGATTATAAAAATGATGATGCATTTAAAAATTAGTGAAAATCAATTTTAGAACAGTGTTCCAGTCACAGCCTCCAAAAAGAGCCACAATGCTCAGTACTACATAGAATTACTGTCATAATTTATATTGTTATTAATTAAAAAAATCAAGTAAATGTGTCGCCACATCGTGGGCGTTTTAGTAAACAGAGTCGTCAGGGAAAAAAGGTTGGGAATCACTGCTCTACACATTAGTAAATAAATACTGATTGCTTTGTTCATAGTCTATACCATGTACCCAATTCCTTAACTGTGAGTTCGCTCGTGGCTAATAGGTTAGCATACGCGCTTTCGGTGTGGGAGACAGGGATTCGATTCCCGGCAGAAGCTCGTGTGGGAAAACCACGTTAAACTGTAGGTGCACGTCTCATATAACTTAGCTGCTGAACAGGATGCTAAAATAAAATCAAACCCAATGCTAAACTTCGTAACCAATTTACTCCGTATTTTCTTTAAGTTTAAAGTTTGTCGGGTCATTACGTTGGCAAATTCTAAATAATATTTAATGAAATTTTAATAGTTTATACCTTAATATATGAATATCACTAGTCGAAAATTTTCCATACCAATTGGTATTATTTGCAGGAATTTTAACTAAAAGGCATACCTCATATTTACTCAAAAGTCAATTGTAAATTACTCTGGTATTACAGTTCATGGAGGACTTGAAAAGTGGATAATGAATGATTAGGAGTAGAATTAGGATTTGGCATTAGATTTCTGGGCTTTCGGCTTCCATGGCCATGTCACATATGAAGGATGACGTCCCTCGACGATCACACTATCCGAGGAAGGCAAAGGAAGGAAGATTGGGAAAGGAAGGCAGGGGCCTGGGACCTATATGTTAGATACCTACCCGGCATTTGCCTAATGTGAGTGAGAAAAGCCCAGGAAAACCTCACTCAGGATGGTTGGCCTGAAAAAGCTTTAAAATTTTTTGACCAATGTTCCAATTGGGAATCGAATCCGGGACTGCTCGCACCAATGAATGATTGACATATGAACTCCTGTGTAAGATATTTTACTTAATAATAATAATAATAATAATAATAATAATAATAATAATAATAATAATAATAATAATAATAATAATAATAATAATACTTAATATTACTTCTTAATTCAAGTAGCTTTATAGTTGTCTCAGATTGACGGTGAAGCAAGAAAATGCATTCCCGTCTGCCTTGAACCTATGTCCACTCGCTGCAAACAGAGGAAGATTTCACTACATAACACATTTCTTTATAATCCATATACAGGGTTTGGACCAAAAAAAATCTAAAAACACTTCATATAGGACACGTAATTTTGGCCCTCCACTGTACAACACGTGTTGAGGTTGCCGATCGTTTTTTGTTTTCAATGTCCCATGTGGACCTTCCTCTTTCGTCAGCAGTAACCAGTTCACCTGTGAATGTCGTAGTGTGAAAGTGGTGTGGTAAAATGGTCGACCTGACAGACTTCCAAAGAAGCATGATCGTTGGTGCCCGTCTGGTTGAAGTTTCTGTAGCGATAATGGCAAACATTGTTGGGGTATCGAAAGGCACTGTGTCCAATGTCACGATGGCATACACAATTAATGGACAAACGACGTCTGCAAAGCACACCAGTGGACGAAAGACAATCCTGTCAGATAGAGACCGGAAGGCATTAAAACGAATTGTAGCAGCTCAAAAGAAGACCACTGCAATGGAAATTACGTCTGAACTCAATTCCGGCCTATAGAACCCGGTTTCATCGAACTTCATAAACTGAAACTTCAGTTATGAAGCCTGGGAACTTCATAAAATGAATTTTCATGGTTGGGTCGCTATCGCCAAACCCCTGGTCACAGTAGTAAATGCGAAGAGGTGTATCCAGTGGTGCAAGGACCACAAGGCGTGGACTGATGAGCAGTGAAAACACGTAATGTGGTCCGATGAATCGACCTTCACCTTGTTTCCAACAACCGGTCGTGTTTACATACGGAGAATACCGTCGCAGGCCTATGATACAGACTGTCTGCTCCCAACTGTAAAGCATGGGGCTGGTTCTGTTACAGTATGGGCAGTGATATCGTGGTTTTCTACAGGTCCCATCATAGCCCTGCATGGAATGATGAATGCTAAGGCGTATGATGCCATTTTAGGGATCAGGTTCTACCCATGGCCCAAATATGGTTCCCTGATGGTGATGGCATCTACCAAGATGATTTGGCACCCTGTCACACTGCAAAAACGGACATTGATTTAAGGAGCATGACCAGGAGCTATCACACCTCCCCTGAGTCCCACAATCACCAGATCTGAACATCATTGAGCCATTGTGGTCTGAGTTAGAAAGGCGTGTTCGGTCTTATTACCCTCCACCAGCATCTCTTAAGGAACTGGAGCATGTTTTGGAGGAACAATGGTACAAAATTCCACACACCACGATTAAGGAGCTGTATACGTCCATTCCACGTCGGTCCGAGCTGTTTTGGACGCAAAAGTAGACCCCACACCATACTAGGTATGATTTCACATTTTTGGAAACGTTTTAGATTTTTTTGGCTACCCCTGTATATTAAAAAAGGTCAATTTATTTTAAAGAAAGCACAAATGCCTAAATAAATAAACACGCTTTGACACATTTCATTTCCCCCACTCATTTGGACTACCCTAAGTGCTCAATAAGAATGATGTAATTATCATGGAAGATTATAATGCAGTTATCATTGAAGACAAGGAAAACACCCATTAGGAATAAAAGTCTTGTGGTAACAAATATTCATTTTCAGCAGTTAAAAACAAATGCACATATTTATAGTTGGAAGAAACTAGTAGATCGCACCAGAAACAGATAGGTTTAACTTAATTCGACAAGATAGCGTATGTGCTCATGGTGGGGAAATCCGGGTTCGATTACCGGCGGGGTCTCATGTGGTTCGGATACCATGTTCAGCTGTAGGTCCACGTTTTACGTAGCCTCACTGCTGAACAAACTCAGAAATTAAGTTCAGTCCAATTAATTTCACAACACTACATGAGCCCTATAGAAGTAAAAAAGATACATTTATGTACTATATCGAAGTAGATCATAATTTAATGCTAATAAAAGTGTCAGTTACGTCTGATAATGAGAGCAAAAGTTTCAAGAGCTTACAGAACATGAAATACTGGGAGTCAGAGTAAAGTTATCGGAACTAATTTTAAATAGACATTTACTCAGATGGACAAAGAAATTAGAAATAATTACGTGCATATCACTGAACACAACAATCATATAATAAAAAAAAAAAAAAAATAGGTACCATAACAACAGTGAATACATATGTATGAATAAATATGAAATATTGTGTAACTTCTGGACAATAGAGTAAATATTAGATTTAGTGTAGAAGACAACATATGAAACTTTCTATTACGAGTCTGGAACTTATTACATAAATCACTAACACTATCTGACCAGAGCTTAATAAACTTTTTTTTATTAAAACTAAAATAAAGTGTTAACAGTTTCAACAACTTAACAGGCAGACTTCATCAGAGAGATGAGGTGTTTGATAAAGAGAACGTTAAATTGTTGAAACTGTTAACACTTTATTTTAGTTGTAATATATAAGTGTAGTAAGCTCTGGTCAGAAAGTATTAGCTACTTAAGACAACGCAAAATAGAAAATAATGACGTTGAATATAAGCAATCTAGGAACCTAGTAGAAATTGGAAAGCTAAAGGAACATAGGAATTAACAATAAATGCAAAAAATGTGATGGAAGATAGGAAACAAGTGAATGAAGAAAAGCCTCCAGAACGATAAGAAAATGGTTTTGTTGAAGGAGAATTTACAGAAGATTTAAACGTACTCGTAAGAGAAGAACAAAATACGAAGCGACTGAAGAAACATGTGTAGAAACTTTATGGAAGAAAATCTAGATGAAGACGATTGAAAAAGAATTTAAGATGCAAGAAGATGATCTAAGTTCTCCAATTTTAAATTCAGGAAGCATTGCAAGGGACGAGGGTGAGAAGATCTCTATGAGTAGATCCTAGGCCAACAAACAGAATTTAAAAATGAAAATAAATTCAGTATACTAACAGGCTGTATCCATACAATCAGGAGACAGTGCGTTGTTGAAGAGAGTCATATGAAAGAGTACCACAGAGAATGCACGGAGAACGTCTTCATATCACAGACTTCAAACTTCCTTCCTTCCGATATCCAATTGTTAGCTGAACGATGACAAATGTGTATGTTTGTAGGGGAGAACTATTTTGATAAGCCACGTAATATAGTTTACATGTTTTGGGTCTTTGCAAGTGACACACTTGTTATTGAAATTTCATTTGCACCAACTTAATATGTCTAGTTTCTTTTGTAATATCATTTAGTTATATTCAGGGACAGCACATGTAGACAACGTTTTTCAAACATAAAAAGGCCAAAAAATTAAATATAAAAATCGAGAAAATATTGTATCAATAAGCGTCCTATACTAGCTGACTAGGTGTATACACACTTTTTGGATCAAAAGATCCAATATAGTTCAGGCAAAAATTTCCTTGTAGGCCTTACATATAGTGTAGCTACAACGGTACGTTGTATATTTTTATATTTTTTGGGCAATAAGTATTTTTTTTATATGTACTAACCCAGGTTATGAAGAAGAAGTTAGTTAAAAATAATATGTCAAGTATACAAAAAAAGATATTCATATGTCATAAAATAATAAGGTTGTTAATACGTTGTTGGCAAGACAATATACAGATGGTGATCAGAAAAATGGAAACACCTGAACGAAATTGCAACTTACCAGATTAATATGGTGTCGGGCCACCTGTCGCCTTCAGAACAGCCTTGATGCGACGTGGGATGGAGGTATACAGGTCGTGAATGATAGCAAATGGAATTTTACACCATTCCTCGTGCAGGGCATCGGCCAGTTCTGTGAGAGAGGATGGAGGTGGAAATCGTTGCCGGAGTCGTGTTTCCAAGACGGACCACAGATGTTCAATTATGTTGAGATCTGGGGATTGGGCGGGCCAGGGGAGGTGTTGAACTTCATCTCGATGTTCCTCAAACCACGCTACAACAACGCCAGCTGTGTGAATGGGTGCATTATCATCCTGGAAGATGGCGTCGTTGTCCGGGAACAATATTCGGACCATAGCATGCAAGTGGTCTCCTAAAATTGCGACATAATCGTTGGCAGTGATTCGTCCGCTAAGTGTGACCACAGGACCCAATGAAAACCATGATATGGCGGCCCACAGCATCACCGAGCCGCCGCCATGTTTCACAGTTGGGCGGAGACACTGCAGATCATAAGCTTCTTTGGGCGTTCTCCACACATAAACGCAGCCGGTGGTTGGGAATAGGGTGAAGGATGACTCATCCGACTATATCACACGTTTCCAGTCCTCAACAGTCCAAGTTGCATGGTCGCGGCACCATTTGCGGCGTGCGAAAGCGTTATGGTCCCTGATGAGCGGTTTGGCCCGTGCAACACGACCCCGTAAGTTCATGTCATGTAATTCGCGGCGGACTGTGATTGTCGAAACAGGGTGGGGGAGGTGCTGATTGAGTTCCTCCGTCACTTGCTCCGCAGTGACACGACGGTTCTGCGTGACAATGCGCTTTAATACCCGGCGTGACCTGTCACTCATGATTTTCTTCCGCCCACCGTTCCGCTTCCCCGATGTGGTTTTCCCGTGTGTTGTGTAGGCCGTCATCACCTTCGAGACTGTACCACGCGACACACTTAACACAGTAGCCACTGCCGTCGCACTCACTCCACATAACCGCGCACCAACAATTCTCTTTGAAATTCTGAGAGGTCTCCCATTTTACACTACCTCCGTCTGCTGTAGCCACTGGACATTGCTGTTCCACTGCGCCTGACGTAGTATGGAGACCGACCTAACACACCACCACCAGCGGTCCGGCGCTGAGGGCGCCACGACTCTACTGCCAACCCATACATCTGACGTGTTGCCAACTACAAGTGTTTCCATTTTTCTGATCACCATCTGTATATAAACAAGATACAATGATAAAATGGAAGAATTATGGTAGATGAGTTCGTCATTTTTAAAGGGCTCAATAGTAAAATAATTATTATATAAAGAACCAGTGGAGGATAATTTTATCGTTGTATAGCCAAACCCAAACTATCAGTTAACTCAATATGATATGAACTGAATATGATCAATTAACTCAATATTATGTATTCGCTGCAAAAAAAAAAAAAAAAAAAAAAAAAAAAACTCGATTTAGGGGCTGTTCAAGAATTTTGTGGCCCCTGATTGAAAAACTATAATAAATTTCAATCCAAAAGTTTCTTGTACGTCTTATGTTTGGAGAACTACATATAATGTAGTCAAATCCAAATTATCACTTAACTCGGTATGATGTGCTTATTCTGTAAAAGGTACGAAAACTGGATTTAGGGATCGTTCAAGAATTTTGTGGCCCTTGATTCAAAAACTAATTATTGGCAAAAATCACAATCTTTTGATACATTTTTTGGATCATTCCTAAAATTCTTGGCCAAGATCGCAATCTTTTGATCCATTTTTTTTTTTTTTTTTTGTTATTTATATTAAAAAAGAACGTGATGAAAGTAAATCTGCCGGTGACGTTAAGGTTCCGTGATTCTCGTCACCTGTGACATATTTTGAAAACATTGCTAGGCTGCAGAAAAAAAAGAAGAAAAAGCGAAAATGCACGCTGTAGTTGTAAGAACACGGATCTAAATGTTCCAGACGAACTACCCCCGTGCGAAATCGTGACATCTTCAGCAAATATAAACCTTCTCCTGTCACTCCGTTTCTTTCTCTTTCTGTATATTTATGTTATCTATACAAAAAGGATGTGACAATATAGTGAGAGTGGGCGGGTGATCGTGTCAGGTTGTGTTATCATCTCTGGGAAAAGACAGAACAGTATTGTTCGCAACCAAGTTCCGTTTTCCCGAAGCAGAAACTAGTAGATTACATCAGGAAAGACCACTATCATTTTTAAAATGTATAAATATACAAGTTACAATTGTTGGATTATTACGTTGTATCCTGTTCATGGATAATAAAATAACACTCGAAAACCTGTAATTAACATTATTTTCTGTTTAATGTACTGTGAAAACAAAAATGAGTAATAAGTTGCACGCCTTTAATATAAATATAGGCCTATTTTCTATTTAAAATATTAGCAATACGCATTGATAAGAAGCAAGAATAAGCATACGCGTTGATAAGAAGCGTTGTGTTTTCTACAAAGTTCTGGAGTTTAAATATAGGCCCTAGTACATTCACATGTTGTCAGTACTTCTATTTTAACATTTTTTAAGCTTACTAACGTCTTGGAGATTAGTTGAGGGGTATAGAAGGGATAACTGGGCTTCATTTCCTACGGAAGATACATGATTCGAACTTATAACGTATCAAGAAGTAGGTCTAAGTATTAGCCAAAAAAAAAAAAAAAAAAAAAAAAGAATCCATTCATGTTACACACCATACGTCGAGTTGGCCAGAAGTGGATACAACATATAGGCTTACGAATTTTCATTTATCAATTTTCACCCATCGTGTGACTCTGCTCTGGTGCGACAGGTCTCTGATTCGATCGCATGTCATGTAAGGCCAAAAACGGGACATACTTATCGAATATGTACAGGTTCATACTCAAATGTGTACATGGAGCAATCTATTACGAACAATAGAAAGAAAATGTTATATCCATGAATGAAAATTCCATCCAAAATTTAAACCAAAAACATAGGAAACAGAAAACTAGTAGCGTCATCTTGCTGGCAATTAGCTAAACAGAAGTTATGTAGGCCTACTATTGAAATGGTATAAACAAAGAATAACGTCATTGGCGGAGCACTGCTATTGCTAACAAGAAAAATAGTAGCAATAGAATCATATCGACTTCCGATGTCATAGGTACACACTGTATATTGAAATTTACAAATGTCTCTAAGAATTGTAGACTGAATATAAAATTCGTGCTAAGTGCCAAATATGGAAAAGTTCGGTTTAATGTAAAAATGTGGCCTAAGTGCCTAACACTACTCAGTGAAAAATTGGCTATCTAATATTCATTGTGGGAGTAGTTCAAATAATCCACAGAAGAACGCGCGTGCCTATGTGTTCCGTCAGTTCTGAAGTAACATCTGGGCTGTTTACTCAATATTTTCGTTTTGGCACTTAGCATGGATTTTATATACAGTCTACAATTTATGTCGCTTTTTTTGTAACTGTTTTGGATAATTTGGGCTCCCAACATAAAGTTATAGCGTTCCTCGTAGGTGCAATTCACAACGCTGATTTTTTCTTTTTTAATTAGGGATGTCTCGACTAATGGGAAAAGGTGGTGTGGTGACCCTAAGGAATGTGGTTTGTGGAGAATCAAATCGTGGTTGTGAGTTTTCTCGGGGTTCTCCTGTTTCTTCTCACATTCTAATTTCGCCACTTACTTTATACTAGCAGAAGTATCCGTTCTTAGGATGAACTCAGTTGTATGCAACTTGGAACACAGTAGAATAATATGGGTTATCTAACTTGTGGAATTCCGATATACTCTATACTTTTTGAACCTACAGAACGTGTGAGCTCCCACATTCTCCCTTCGAGTCGATAATTGAAGAAACAGTTTCGTTCATTATTAGATCTGATGAAGATCTATCTGTGTATGAATTTAGTGGCTCAAGAGGACTCATTTCCATACAAAATTTGATGACAGACAGACAAACACGCAAACACTCACGTTCTAATGTATATATGTGTACTGACCAGCCAAAACATTACGACTACCAGCTAGTTTTTGAACGAAGACGTTGGGTTAACGTAAGAGGTATATATTACAGTATAACAGCTCACCAAATAGTAACAGAGATCTCACTTGATCAGTCAATTTGACCCTTGTGCGTAGAATGGGAAAGGCAGGTGATATATCAGAGTTTGGTAGTGGCCAGACGGTTGGGAACGAGCATCTTGAAAACGGTGCAACTTGGTGGGTGTTCTCGAGCTGCCGTGGTTAATGTCTTCCAAAGGAGGGGAAAAGACGATGAAACCAACGCTAAACAACAAAACATGGAGCGGCCATACCTCATTTCAGATGTTGGACGTTGTAGAGTATCGATGTTGGTACAACAGTAATCGGCACAAACTGTAGCACAATTAACAGGATACTTTAGCAAACATTAACAGTAGATAAAGCACAAGTGTGTCTGAGCACATAGCATACATTGTTAGATATGAGACTCTACAGCCGACGTCCTATATATGTACCAATGTTAACCGCATGGCATCAACGATAACAATTGGAATGGGCACGTAATCAACAATGACAAAACGTTTCATGATTCGATTAATAAGTCTATTGCCTTCATCACATCGATGGCCGAATCAGAATCCGTCGTCTTCCAGACGAACAGCCACTTGAGACGTGAACAGTACGACGACAAGCTGATGGTGGCCTTATAATGATTTGAGGATTCTTTATATTGTCATCAATAAACCATATGGTGCGTGTGAAGGACACCATGAGGGCTCCTAACTATTGGCAGGTCATTGGTGGTTACATACTCCCACCCTTGGCGGTCATATTTCTTAACTAGAAATGGAATCTTTCAGGATGACAACGGTTGTCACAAGACTGTGCAGCAACGACTTGAGGAACACAGTAATAAGTTTCAATTGCCGCAATAGCCCCGAAATTCACCCGATCTTAATCCAATTGAATACTTTTGAGATGACATTGAACATCAGATTCCCTCCGCAGAATTTACTGAAATTAAGTTACTTATGTGTACAGGTGTGGTGCCATACCTGTAGACACCTACTAATGTCTCATTGTTTCCATGCTAAGCCGCGTTGCAACAGTCCTGCAAGCTAAAGAAAGACATACCAGATATTAAGTACGATCATATGGTCATAATGTTCTGGCTGGTCAGTATTGGTAAGGGAAAAACATTCACTTTAATTAATAATCTGCATTCTTTAGTCTAAAGAGCATAAACGAGGTACGTAAAACTAGAAATTTCATTTCACTGATATTCTCACTCTGGACACGATTAAGCTTATACGATTTTAATCTTGCACTTATGATTTGTTGGAATTGCAAATAAATAAAATAAAATAAAAGTCTATGTTTGAATATACGTATTTGAATACAAGTTAAAATGTATTCAGGGCTCGATGGGAGACTATTGACAAATGAAAATTTATATTAGGTTATACTTGTTTCTGGTCGCCTCAACTTAGGTATGATGTATAACGTGGATGGACCAAACTTAGAAACAAACCGGCTGGATGTCCATTGAAAGGTGAATAGAGATTGCTATACAAGTGCTCGCTCGAAAACGCCCAAAATAAATTTCAAGGTACGAATTTTCTCTCACCCAGTCGATAAACAAATTTCGATAACAAAGGTAATTTCGTCAATAAAGAATCTAATGACGAATGACAAATAAAAGCATGGATGAGAATGACAAAATAAGCTTTTAGGAAGTCTATTTTGTGAGTCCCTAAATAAAAATTTACGCGAAAGAGGTTTATGAATTTTTGTCACACAACACAAACAGTGATATTACCGAAAAGCGACAAAAAATGGCTACGAATTTTCGAAATTTAAGTGGCAAGAAGAGTGGAGACAATGAACAGAGTCGAGCGGAAAACCATTAATAAGAAGTTTGATTAGTTAAGAAGTAATTAATAATATTGGGGAGAGGTAAAAAAAAAAGAGAGAAAACAACTGAATCCTAAGAGACGTCATACAGTGTATAATGGAAAGAAAGCAAAGAAGGTGAAAAATACTCCACTTGATGCAAGGTATTAATATTAATAATTCCTACGTCAATAAGTATAAAAACTTACCTGATGACCCATGGCGCAATTCAAGTTCTCCATTCTGTAAAAAAGAAAAGAAAAAAGAACTGCAAGTGACCGCAAATCACGTATCATAATAATGCTGTGAATGAGACAAATCTTACTACGTCACCCTTTCGGAAGTTTCTTCTCTATCTATATATATCCTCTGAAAAGAAACTAAATTATAAAATTCAAACTCATAATTATGTTACTCTTTTATTAATTTTGTAGTTAATAATTATATATTTATGCTTAACCAACAGATTGACCGATTGTTCTTTATGCCGCAATTGCATCAAGGCTCCTTAAATTATTGTTCTGTTTATTTTAGCCATTACCACTTTCCCAGTAACTCCTTACTATCTCACCAATTCTCTTCTCGGACAACATTACTTATTACATTACTTGTATAAGCTCCAGATCTCACATATTCTCCGGATATTCTATCCAGAATAGTAATTCGTACTTACTTTTGTTATGCCATCTTGCTGTCTGGTTATTTACATTATTATTATTATTATTATTATTATTATTATTATTATTATTATTATTATTATTATTATTATTATTATTATTATTATTATTATTATTATTATTAAACTAGAGTCACACTTTACCTCTTCTAATGTTTCTCTTCTTTACGGGGTGCGGTAGCCTAATAGTAGAGTGTTCACCTCCAGTGCATGAGTGTTCACCTCCCTGGTTCGATTCCAGCTCGAGCCAATTGAACGGCTTTGTGGTAGACAAACACCGTGTGCATGGTTTTCTCAGGGTTCTCTGGTTTCATCCTACTTTCTTCATTCCACTTTTTCATCTATTCCCATCATTACCGCCTCCTTTATCCTATACTGTGGAACGTGAAACTAAAAGTTTTCATTTTCTATTCTTTTTCTTTATAGTTTGCAATCTTTCTTCAGGCGTTTCTCACCCAATACTTTTCATATCCTACAGGTTAAGTTACATTGTCTGGAAAATAATTTTGTCCTGTACAGTTTCGAGTAACGGCAAGAGTGTATTCGAATAATATTTAAGTTGAATACCTTTTTTAAAGTTTTCGTTGATTATTTAAAGGTAAGGCTGAACATTTATACTGAGCAAAACTCTCGATTGGTTAGTTAGATTTAGTTGACCGTCCCTTTCGGCAGCAAGGGTGTATGAGACATGGGCCCACATCTTACCAAGGAGTCCGAACCACATCAACTTCCGTCGAGAATTCAACTTGTATCTCCGGCGTCAAAGGCATGTACGTTAATCATAAAGCCATGAGGGAGCTGGAGTAAAACTTGTTGAAGAGTATGTTCCCTTATTTCTTCACTAAAGTAAGAGCGCTGTTACACAGGATGGAATCTAATAACGCACATATGTGACAGATTCAATATTTCATTGCTGATTCAATAGTTTTATATCCAATATTTTGTTTCTTGCTCACACAATAGTATTTCTTTAAAAAGATATTTATAGAAATCGAGCATACACATCATCAAGTTATTGTCAGTCAGTGACGACGCCAGAGGGGGGGCAAGGGGGGCGAGCGCCCCCCTTGTAGTTACTTCTGCCCCCCTGACTGCCACCTAGACTGCCCCCCCCCAGACTCCTACAATCTTTAAACATTCTATATGTAGTATTTTATATCATTGTCGTAACCAATCTCATTGTCAAATTGTAGTCTACTTTCCATGCATTTACTATGTGGCAGATTAGTCCTCAAGCTTTCTTCTTTGAGCGTCTGGGTATGCACGCATATTTTTGTTTTCTAATTTATCGCCTTTTGAGGTAAATTTTAGTTATGCTTCTTTTTTATGATTTTTAATTATTGTGCCTAGCGAACAACAGTAGATTTGGTCGACTTGTATTCTTCTCATTGGATCAACTTCGATTGTAATCAACAGAAAAGTAAAACCAGTTACGTAACTTGTTTGTATTTATCCAGGTTTGAAGTTTTCAGTTTCATATTTTGTTTTATTTAAAGATTCTATATTTCTTTTTTCTGAAACATTATTCTCGACTTTCAGTATTCAGAGGATGTGGTTATAACAGCTTAGTTTGCAACTACCAGGACTTAATTTTTTGAAGGGGATAAAAAGAGTTGTGTTTTCCCTTCCTGCAAATGATAATAATAAATTTATGAAATTGAATTGATTCCCAATAAAACGTATTTTCAGAGTGCTGATCTTTAGTTAGTAATTGGTTTATACTAGTGTCCCCTTACTTATTTTGTTTCAAAGTACTGACGTGATGTCTACCATATTGACTAGGAACTGCTGAAAAATTCGTAGCCCAACCCAGAAGGAGTGCACGTGGAATGGTGAAGTTTTACTTCTTCTACATTTCCCCCGAGAGTCAATATACTACCTTGTACCAAATTTCACAAAATTAAATCCCCACGTTAAGCGGGTTTGCATATCCAGGCTCCTAACTATGAAAACATTTACGCTCAGTCCAACCTCAATCATTTCACGAATTCAACCTGTTTTACGTATGTTATTAGGACATAATATCGATTGTGATTTATTCTAAAAACACTTTTATACATTGCAAGAGCTGTAACGTCCAAATATTTACTGAGAACTCATATTCGTATCAGAATAAACAAAAGCGAGTATGGAACAGTAAACTGATTTCACAAAAGGAAAAAGAATATGTGCAAAAGGGCTGCAAAACGGTCGAGTGGTTTGGGTCGATACACTATCAATCACATGGTTGTGAGTTCAAACCCTTTAGCAAGTTGTTTCTTTTTTTAAGTGTCTTCCTATTTTCACCCGGAGGCTGAAAATATTTCTTTGAGTAACTCATTGAGAACTTCTTTTGTTTCAAATTCAATTAGAACGGAACATTATATGAATTGCGAATCTTAAATCCATAGCTAAAAAAAAAAAATGAAGTATACTCACTACTCCATTATCCTCTGATTTGTAACGAAAAACTATTTATAAACAGTGGTGACTTCAGAAAATTATTTTCGGGGGGAGTTTCAATATGCGGGTGGAGGGCAAACATTGGTAGTCCACATTGAGCGCGATCGAATATATAGTCCTGAAGGCGGAAATTTCTTAGCTCGAGAGGGGTCTCAAATTCTCCCTCAGATCACGTCCTGAAAACATCATTGCTTAAAAGCTTTTCGTAACAAATATAATATTACACTTGTTTCTCGTTCTACATTTAGAATTGGTAAAATCATAACTTATAGAGGATTATAATAAAAGCATAAAAATTACAATACCGATCATGTATAAATTATCCTGTAAGTTACCAACTTTGGGTCAGATTAAAACTCAAATATTTGTTTTCGGATTGCACTTAGAAGTAAGTCCTCTCTATATAATCCTGATTGGAAAGCCATGTTTAACAAAAATCAATTAATCAATATTTATACTAATATTTTTTTTATTTTACTCGTTTTACTATTCAGTATTATATACACTTCATTTCCAAAATCAAAATCTCGAAAATGTATATTGTACGAGTGCAGACTCATAAATAAATGATTATTTATCATATATATTGGTCTCTATTCGAAATTCTATTTAATCGAATCCGACAGGAACACAGACAGAAACATCGAGAACAGGTGAAAAAAGAGAGAGAAAAAGACGTTGTACCCGGCGGGGACTCGAAGTAAGTTCGAATGGTTCTTTACAAGCCGAACGCCTTAGATCACTCAGCTATGGTAACAACTAGTGATTGTAGCAAAGGCTTCAAGTAGTAGTTCTTATTACAGAATAACATTTTTTCTATTGCCTAAAATTTAAACCTAATTTACTTTGATATAATATATCTATTAATTTGTTACATGAACACGTTTTCGTTACTTTGATGAATGATGTATGTTGTTGATATAGATTCTAATACACATTCTTTCGTAAATATTATAGTAAGTATGAGGGTTATTTATGATCTTTCATGGAAATTGACTGGCGCATGCGCAGTACACAGACAGTTCAATTGGAAGACGAGGAAGGAAACGCTAACAGACTGTTAGAATGTTTCATCGCTATGAAGTATAAAGAATAGCTAAAATGTATTTTACGCTTGTCATTGCGTAAAGAATCACCAGGTTAATGTTTGTCCAAGTTCTCACTAATCAACTGGACTCATGAAAAATAATTAATATTGTCATTACTGCACAATATGAAGAATAAAGAACATATATTACACCAAACTGTTCTCGAATTCGAACTTAGCTAAGGAAGGGACAATAAACAAAATGTGATTTATTCATTAGAATTGAGATAATTCAATGAAACTAGAAATTACACAATCAAAAGGAAAAAATCGTTAAAAAGACAATAATACTTTTTTCCGAGATGTGAAATAAAGTTATTAATTAACTGAAATGAAAGTAATATTTGGCATGATATAGAGTAAGGAAAAAAAGTAAATGTATTCTTAGAAACGTTCAAAGTAAATTCACAAATACTTTTTGAAGATATACTACTATTCCTTTACGTTTTAACGAACTAATAAGTAAACAAGCAAAGGAAAAGAATGAAGAACGAAAGTATTGCTCTTGAAAAAAATATAATAAATAAATGAAACTTAAATAAATGTTTACACAAAAATAACACACTAGTACTTCGTGTAGTCACCTCCAGAGTCAGTAACTTCGTGTAGTCACCTCCAGAGTTAGTAACTTCTTGAAGTCTGGAGGGGATACTAGATACAAGTCTCGAGCAATACGACGGTGTGTCACGAAAATGTTGCCACAGTTCCATAACATGATTTTGAAGAAACGTTTGGTCTCTGTCTTCACGTCTCTCTTCCCATTCTTGCACCATGTAGGCCCACAGATGTTCATTTGGGTTCAAATCTGGGGATATAGGGGGCCACTCAATACAAATTAACTCTGGATGTTCATTTAGCCACTCTCGTGTTTGCCGGGAAGTGTGAACAGCACTGTTGTTATGCATAAATATATATTCTTCCTGTTCGGGGAAGTTTCTTTCTAAGGACGGTAACAACGTATTTTCGAGAATATTAATGTAAACACTGCTGTTCATTCTCTCAGGCACCGCAACTAAATCTCCAGGACCAGCAGCCGTCATGTATCCCCAAAAGTGTGCTGATATTCGTCCTGAACAAGAAGTTCTGATAATATTTTGTTCAGCATACCTGGTTCCGCGCGGTCTATACAATATAACTCTGCCTTGTTGGTTACACTTAAAAACCTTCTCGTCGGTCCAGATGACTAAGTCCCAATATGACTGAGGTTGGGTTATGTTATTCTGTGCCCATTCCATTCGTCTGGCCTTGTGAGTTTCAGTCAGGAGAGTCTTCCTAGCGGGTCTTGAACAGTGTAGACCAGCCCCAATAATCTTCTTCTTATTCTTTCGTGAGAACAATTATATTCTCTGGCTTTGTCCAAGAGGACTGACGTGTGGCATAGAGGTCTGTTGATTACTTCTGTAACTAAAGCTTGATCTTGAGCTGAAGTTGTCACTTTTGGCCTTCCACTTCTTGACCGAGACCTGAACCATTCACCACCTTCTTCATGTCGCTGAACCCATTTCTTCACCGTTTTCTTGTCACATCCCAGATCTCTAGCAATCTGAGGCACAGTTTGTCCCATTTTTGCTCGGCCTATGATTTCTCCTCTCAGAGCAACAGACAGTTCTCCACAGCCTTTAGAGCGAGGCATTTTGAGAACCTGTTAGAAATTTGCGTTCTGGCGTGTATGACAAATGTCGGTAAAGTGCATCTTTCTGTTTCTACTGCGCATGCACCAGTCAATTTTCATGAAAGATCATAAATAATCCTGACAATTGCTGTAATATTTATGAACGAATACGTAATAGAACCTATATTAACATCATTCGTCAAAGTAAAGAATACCGTAAACATAAAACAATTTCAACAGACTATTAATCAGGGCAAAATAGGCTTAAACTTCAGAGAATACAAAATAAATTTCATACTGTAACAAAAGATTGAACATGAAACAATTTTCAACTTGTCACATTAGTCGAGTGGACTAAGGCATTCGGTTAGAGATTCTGAAGCATCATTCAAGAGTAGTTCGAATCCCACCACAGTACAATTTGATTTTCCCTCTTCTTGACGTTTCTGTTTGTGATCCTACCGGATTCTATTAAATATAATTTCGTAATATACGTAATATTTGAAGTTCTTAACCTCCCATTTTTACATTTTTCAAGCTCAGTTGAGAAGAAAGAGGGAAAATGAAAGTACAAAGATTTACAATAATTACTTAGCATCTATTGTCATTGTAATTGTGGATATTTTATTTATGAAAATGTATAACTAACTAAAAATATATTTAGTAGGTCACATGTCTCCATTTTTCGATTCTAACTTGAAAGTTACAGTTTAGGCGGTGACATATCGAAGACCCAGGGGGTTGAGGGGGTTGTAACCCCTCCCATTGAAACTTTTATATTCTATTGAAATAAAAAGTGTTTCAGTTTATAATCTTGGAAAAGCAACAATCACTGTATGTAGAGGACGGTTTATTTATACTACGATTTATCACTTCCAAATGTGTAGAAGATGTGACTGGATATTGTGTATAATTATTCAAGAAATATAAGACAACGAAGGGACTTCGTAAATCCTTCACACCACCCCAGGAGGAGGAAGTGCGTCCCGCCGTCCCTCGGTTGGGAACTACTGCTTGCGAGAGAAACATTGAAACAGTGTGTAAGCGTTTCATTCCTCGCCTTCCAATTGAACTGTCTGTGTACTGCGCATGCGCCAGTCAATTTCCATGAAAGATCATAAATAACCCTGATACTTTCTATAATATTTACGAAAGAATGTGTAATAGAATCTATATCAACAACATACATCATTCATCAAAGTAACGAAAACGTTCATGAAACAAATTAATAGATATATTATATCAAAGTAAATTAGGTTTAAATTTTAGGCAATAGAAAATGTTATTCTGTAATAAAAACTACTACTCGAAGCCTTTGCTACACTCACTAGTTGTTACCATAGCCGAGTGGTCTAAGGCGTTCGGCTTGTAAAGAACCATTCGAACTTACTTCGAGTCCCCGCCGGGTACAACGTCTTTCTCTCTATCTTTTTTCACCTGTTCTCGATGTTTCTGTCTGTGTTCTTGTCGGATTCGATTAAATAGAATTTCGAATAGAGACCAATATATATGATAAATAATCATTTATTTATGAGTCTGCACTCGTACAATATACATTTTCGAGATTTTGATTTTGGAAATGAAGTGTATATAATACTGAATAGTAAAACGAGTAAAATAAAAAAAATATTAGTATAAATATTGATTAATTGATTTTTGTTAAACATGGCTTTCCAATCAGGATTATATAGAGAGGACTTACTTCTAAGTGCAATCCGAAAACAAATATTTGAGTTTTAATCTGACCCAAAGTTGGTAACTTACAGGATAATTTATACATGATCGGTATTGTAATTTTTATGCTTTTATTATAATCCTCTATAAGTTATGATTTTACCAATTCTAAATGTAGAACGAGAAACAAGTGTAATATTATATTTGTTACGAAAAGCTTTTAAGCAATGATGTTTTCAGGACGTGATCTGAGGGAGAATTTGAGACCCCTCTCGAGCTGAGAAATTTCCGCCTTCAGGACTATATATTCGATCGCGCTCAATGTGGACTACCAATGTTTGCCCTCCACCCGCATATTGAAATTCCCCCCGAAAATAATTTTCTGAAGTCACCACTGTTTATAAATAGTTTTTCGTTACAAATCAGAGGATAATGGAGTAGTGAGTATACTTCATTTTTTTTTTAGCTATGGATTTAAGATTCGCAATTCATATAATGTTCCGTTTTAATCGAATTTGAAACAAAAGAAGTTTTCAATGAGTTACTCAAAGAAATATTTTCAGCCTCCGGGTGAAAATAGGAAGACACTTAAAAAAAGAAACAACTTGCTAAAGGGTTTGAACTCACAACCATGTGATTGATAGTGTATCGACCCAAACCACTCGACCGTTTTGCAGCCCTTTTGCACATATTCTTTTTCCTTTTGTGAAATCAGTTTACTGTTCCATACTCGCTTTTGTTTATTCTGATACGAATATGAGTTCTCAGTAAATATTTGGACGTTACAGCTCTTGCAATGTATAAAAGTGTTTTTAGAATAAATCACAATCGATATTATGTCCTAATAACATACGTAAAACAGGTTGAATTCGTGAAATGATTGAGGTTGGGCTGAGCGTAAATGTTTTCATAGTTAGGAGCCTGGATATGCAAACCCGCTTAACGTGGGGATTTAATTTTGTGAAATTTGGTACAGTGCTCTAGTTTTTGCAGAAAAGTTAAAAAAAAAAAAAATCTGAAGATTTCCTCGCACCACTGTTCGTAGCACTACCTCTATCAGATCTAAAATGGCGTACTTCCAAGTGTTGTTTAAGTTTGGGAAATAAGTACACGTAATAGTTAGACGGAGCTAAATCTGCGGAATAAGAATGATGATCTAGACATTGAAATCCTAGATTATGCAATGTCAGTTGTGTTCGCAGGAGCTTGATGGACAGGTGTATTCTCCTGAAGGAACATAATTATTTTCTTTTCATATTCTGCGGCGTTGAACTTTGAATTTTTCTTTCAGGTTTTGTAAGTAATGTAGAGATTCTGGATTCAATATCTGACCGTTGCGGAGGTAGTCTATGAGTACGACTCCATACTTATCCCAGAAAAATGTTGCAAACAGTTTCTCAACCTATTTCTGTGTCTTGAACTTCTTGGGGCGATGGAGAAATGAGTGCTACTACTCCATTGACTGTTGTTTCGATTCCGGGTCATAGTGGTACAACCATATTTCATCTATGGGTACTATTCGTCAGCAAAATTGATCAGCATTACGGTCAAATTGGAAGAAGACTTCTTTTAATGCCGTCACTCTTTTATTCTCCTGACAGATTTTTTAGGAAACCATTATGTCGAGAACTTGAGAATACCCAAGCCATTCTGAATTATGCCACCGACGAGTTCCAAAGAAATGCCCAGAATCTCTGACACAAGTTTTGCTGAGAAGGTAAAAACTGAGAAAGCGGGGTGCAGCCAGACCTCAGACTATAATAAGTATATCGTGAGTTTACTATGAAGAAACTTTAAAAACTATATAAATAATAGCTTAAATTATTTTTGTCACTCAGAAACTGGGGTGGCCTAGGCTCTCCGGCCCCGGGCTATATCCACCACTGGGTGAAATGCTGCAATTTTCAAGAATAATGTCACAAATTGCATCCGTGATTTCGGGAAGAGTCATTGCTTTTAATCATCCTGGATGTAAAGCATAATTTATTGAGAAATCGCCACGTTTATACTAAGCCATTTACTTCTTCACCACTGTATTTAATAGAGGAGAGTCCCGTGATGTTTCACTGATTTCCTAATTAATATACTTCGGTGACTTTCCTTGGTGGAACAAAAATGTTATAACAGCTCCTCGTAAATCTTTTCTCTCTCTCTCTAGCACATAGTACTAGACGAATGTGTTACTTGTAGCATATGCGAAAGTAATTCAATTTATGTTTAGGGTTCAAAAGTTTCATTGAAAAATATTTCATGTGCAGACGTTACTTATTTGTTACTTGAAAGAACTTTAATTTATAATCATATAGGTCTAATATAAAATACAGCAACGAAATTACACAATGTAATGTAAAATAAGTCAAACGTAATAAATATGTCATTTTTGGTATGGCAAATATCCGCCCCCCCGAAAATGTATCTGCCCCTCCTTTGTCCCCCTAAGAACTTAAAGCTGGCGTCGTCGCTGTGTGTTACTTGTAGCATACGCGAAAGTAATTCAATTTGTTTAGGCTTCAAAAGTTGCACTAGTTGTGCAGACGTTACTTATTTTTTAGTTACAAATTTTACTTGAAATCATATAGGTCTAATATAAAAACAACAACGAAATACACAATGTAATGTAAAGTACGTCAAACATAATACATGTCATTTTTGGTGTGGAAAAAAGCCGCCCCCCCGAAAATGTATCTGCCCCTCCTTTGACCCCCTAAGAACTTAAAGCTGGCGTCGTCACTGTTGTCAGTAATACATATTACCACAGTTGGTGTATGTATAGTAAGTTGCACACAAGTTTGAGGTGACAAAGTAGGGAACTGATGCTGTACTATCACCACCACTGTTTCATCACTGCTTTATCCCTCTAACCAGGGAACTGTACGAATGGGGCACTCGAGTTGCCGGACGCGGTGCATCACATGTGAAGGAGGATGTAAAAAGATTTCCATATGCAAAATTGTAGCGGCTGAAGGCAACACGGACGAACGTGAGAGGCGGAAGAAGTGGGGCCTACAGTGGGACTTAATAACACAGAAATATGCAGAATCACCCGTTTCGCTCCCGAATGGTGAAAGAAATGCACGTCAAATGTATAGGAAGTGGAACATGAGAAGAGGTGCTATATTGTGGGGATATGGACATCATGGGCGCCATCTTGAATTTGAATTCAAAATGTTAAATGAAAAGTGGGGCATGTTGTATATCAATTAAGACTAAAATATTACCGGAAATGCATTGATGTGAATAATTTTATAGTTTCTTTATTGTGAGTTGAGAAATACGAACATGCAACAACGTCTGAAGGGGATATTTGGACATATTCAACATAACCAATGTTTCATTTGAGTCCTGTTAAGGTACAAGTCAATTGTCCAGCAAAGAATACATGACAAAAAGATATACTGTACACATATGACAGTGATCGTGTGGAAAACCATATTATCTAAACCAATCGCAGAATGTAGTCACTGATGCACCTCTATAAGAAGAGTACAAAAAGTGTGTTCACATGCAATTCACTGGAAATGTTGCAGGGGATAAAGATTGCTGTCTGTGTTTGAACAATATACGTACTTGCCTAAAACACGTTTCATTACACCGTAAGTCGTTTGAAATACAATAACATGAATCACAACATAGGCAATTACAATTAAATATAGGCGCAAAAAGATACCGTACCAGTCTATGAAACACAGTTGATTGTATCGACAAGAATGTGCTGGAAGCAAAAGACATTTTCGCAGTGTGCACACCTGACGAAGCTGGGATTAGTACACTGATCTTCCTGACAATCTGCTGCTATGCCAGAATCAAAACAAAAGGTAATTGGAGTTTGGAATTTTCCTGGATGTTCTTCAAGATATCCAACTACATAGAAGGCAGGCTTAATGAAATTAATGAACCGGGAAGCACGAAATTGAAAATGAGTGAAAGCTTGGAGACGGATGAAGTTGTCTCGATGCCAGATATGAAACCCATCAATGTTCAATGCGGCGTCCGTGATAAATCGCACATACTGCTTGTAAGTGCGAAAGAATCCAACGTCTAGAGGTTGAATAAGTCCAGTGCATTTGGGGGGTATGAGTTGTTTGTGAAGGACATTATCTGGAACAGTAGAGTGTATCAATTGCGCATCTTTGTTACAACACCACGAATCAACAAGCAGCAAAAGGCGATTTTCCGTCACAGTTGGCCAAACTACGTCTTGGAGAAATAACTTCAGATCATTCTTGCTCATATTTGCAGTTCTTCGAGCAAATGCCTTGATATTCGAAGGAGTGTCTCGCATATTCGCGGGGAATTTACCTGTAGGTTTAGCAGATATGAAAAATAATGGTGATAACAGTTTACCATCCATCGCGATAATCGGCATTATCATCAGTGCGTAACTGCTGTCGGTGATCCAATGATAGAATACACCCGTTTGACTCCTTTAGTTGCCAGTGTTCTGCCTGAATGCAGTTCCTTATCAAATCGACTTTGAGCTTTGTTAACCACTTGGCCTAAATTGAGGTTTTCTTCCACGATTATAGCCTTTGTTTCCTCGACAAACACGTCTGCAGTTCTCTGTAATTCTTGCTCATTTTTGGCAGATTTGGACACGGAGTGCGTAATTTTGCGTCACACAATATTGTTACGCTTTTTAAATTTTGCTATCCAGGAAGACGATGCCTTTAAGTAACGAGTGTCAGTTGAATCAATGCCTTTCTTTACATTCATCGCCCACATTCGAATTGTCCGATCGTGAATTATTCCATTCATGGCCCGCGTTCGTTTAAAACATAATAGCACCTGCTGACGGACTCTTTGTTGAGGTTGCGTTCAAAAGTACGAAGGGGCTTCAGACTCCCCTGTAGAAATTTGTACCGTGAAAATGCAGACGATGCTTTTCTTCTTTTACCGGATGTTTTTTCTGTCTCAATCCAGTAATTATAGGCTTTCTCTAACTGTTCCTTCGTACATTTCGTAGGTTGTTTTGGTGGAGAAGGGACGTATGACGAACTACTACTCTGCTCACAACTGCTATCTTTTGGAGAATGATTTGACGCATTCGCTACACAAGATTCTTCGCGATGGTCACTGTCACTACTCTCACTGTCAATCTCATTCTCATCTGCTAAACACTCGTCTATAACTAACGTTTGATATTCATCGAGCACCGTATCCTTATTTACTAATGAGCGTCTGATGCGTTCAAAAGCATTACGATCTTCTCGACGGGAATTATCATCGGACGTCCCAAACTCACGAACTAATAACGCTACCACAACTTGGGGATTCATGTTCAAGAACAGGACCCAAATACCTTCTACACTTCAAGCACTACAACACAAAACGTCAATTTATAGCACTTATTTACCAGGAAGTGAACGACTTAGGTCACATTAAACTTCGCACTAGTCACTCTCTTGTCTCTATATTTTCGTCTACTTGCTGCTAACGCACGTCAGTCATTCACGCAGTCTCTCTCTGTTAGCACAGAATGTTGTCGATGGCTCTGTACTACCTGGTCCGACCTCTATCGTTTGTAACTTCTTTTTCTTACGCACAACTAGTTTGCATCTAGCCACAGAGTTTATAATGATCTACATTGCAATTGAAATGTAATGCAACAAAAAGCCACATTTACAATATTTTATATTGCAATATGTTATAATATTAACCAATTAAGTCTATAAGTCACAGCATTATAATATCAGTCACTTATTCCGACATTCTTTGTGTTGTCCAGTGTTCAAACCCCTACGTGCCAAAATTCCATCATTGTATGCTTGTAATGCAACAAACAATACATACGAATCAGAAACTGTCGTCAGCTTCAACCTAATTACCTTTGGATTTTTTATTCTTAAGGCTTATTTCATGGGTATGTGACATTTGTTTACCCATCTCTGTGCTCTTTCTTACATGCTCGTTTTTTGTAATTCGCAAGACAGTTACAATAACAGTTTTCACACCAATGAATTTCTGGTAAAATTTCACTCTTAATTGATATACAACATGCCCTACTTTTCATTTAACATTTTGAATTCAAATTCAAGATGGCGCCCATGATGTCCATATCCCCACAATATAGCACCTCTTCTCATGTTCCACTTCCTATACATTTGACGTGCATTTCTTTCACCATTCGGGAGCGAAACGGGTGATTCTGCATATTTCTGTGTTATTAAGTCCCACTGTAGGCCCCACTTCTTCCGCCTCTCACGCTCGTCCATGTTGGCCTCAGCCGCTACAATTTTGCATATGGACATCTTTTTACATCCTCTTTCACATGTGATGCATCTCGTCCGGCAACTCGAGTGCCCCATTCGTACAGTTCTATGGTAAGAAAAAGCAAAGTGACACCTGACATATAACTGCCCGCAGTTCGCGAACAGAGCCATTCCATCTGTTTGAGTGTCATCTGAAACTAAATAATAAATATTTTTAAAAAATACAAACATAATAATGATAGAAAACTATTAAAAAAAATCTTTTCGTCACTCGAACCACAAATGATTATTTCGTCACCTACATCTTTTTCGTTTCTCTGAGCTATGATTTCTAGAAAGACCGTCAACCCTGTAAAAATTCGTCATAGCTGAGAATGGGAGAAGAAACTCAACTGGGAGGGTCAACCAGGTTGAATTCCGTAAACTTGAATCTCCTGAGCAACCAACTGTACTTCCATGTGATATCCTGAATAGTGGTTCGGATTAGATTACGTACGTGCAGTGTCATCGGTATTGCAAAGAGGCGTTCCCAATAATACGAGTTTCTGCAAACAGTAGCCTTCCACCCTATTATGAGCAAAAACCCTGTGACACTTTGGATTCCACCTTAATAGCAGAATCCGTCTCTCATACCTTCATTGGAATACAAACTTGTTATTCATTAATCATCTCTTTTAAACGAACAGATTAATCAACACTTTCATTGGTTTTACAGTTAATAATCTTGTCATCTATTACTGCGTTTTCTTAATATTTCAAATCCAAGGACAATTTATAAAAATAATTCTCATTTATGCTTTTCCTTTCAATTTATTTTCATAGACTTTTCAAATAGTATATCATAATATACATTACTATAATATGTACATACAAACATTCACATGCTATAGTTAAATAGGATCAAAATTTTTGGAACAGTATTTCTGTAATCATAGTCAATAGTAGCACACTCAACAACAAAAATTATATCCCTTACAAAGTTGATCAATTGTTTTCATGTCTGAACATTACACTCTGTTTGCTGATCGTTTTCATACTTCTGTCACTAATGAAAAACAAGCCCCTACTTAAGAGCTTGTTAATGGGAAACAACTTTTGAAATAGAAGGAAACATCCCTATGTACCTTGCAAATTGCAATGTATATTCTCCTTGTTTGTTGCAAAACTGTATAGCATAATAGTAAATTATCAGGATACATTCGCATTGAAACATAATTATCCATGCATTGTTTCACATGCAGCATCAGCTGTGATTACGTTGTTTTCTACTTTGCAGATCTACACTTTCCTTAAAATAATAACTATTTGTTGCTGACTGTATATAACTACTACAATATTGTAGAATTTAATGTAAGGTTTCTGAATTCTGTGTTTCATCTCAAAAATTTTAATATATATATATATATATATATATATATATATATATATATATATATATATATATATATATATGTTTCCTTGAATTTATTATAAAATACCTATGATAGTTGATATATTCTTAATAATTTTAGTCGTAGTACATAAAAAGACAATAGTTAATTTTCCTACTATCAACTATTTATCGTATTTTCAAATTTGTGTCTTATCTATAATTTTCTTCAAATTTCTTACGTGTGCAAATAAATAATAAAATAATTTGCAAATAAATAAAATACTTTCTTAAACTTCATAATTTTAAGAGTATTTTTATAAATACAAGAAAACTATATGATTCTTAACTCAGTTTTACTTCCATTGGCTTCAAATTCCACATTCACTTAAAATCATTTAAAGAAAATAATACAGAGCAATACCATTGATTCATACAATAACTATTGAAACAATAATGAAATATTAAATTAAAATTGAGTTAATCAACTGTTGTATGAAGTTAATATCAGTATAGCACAAATAATTCGTTGTGCGTTTCGCATATAACATTAGTTTTTAGAGGTGAAACATTTTTGCCCTCAAAATACAGAACATAATTATTTTATGTACAGTGGAATTTCGTTTTTCAAACTGTCAATTACGTAGATTTTTAGCGTATCTTATAATACTTTTTCATTTTACCAATATTGTGTAAAAGTATCGATTACATGTTTAAAATACCCTGAAATATATGTTAATGATAGTGTTTTGTCATCTAAATTATTAGGTGGAGTCATAAATAACTTCCGATACAGTTAGGTAAAATCTATTGTTCCTATCTAACCACAGTGAGTTATCGGAGCAAATATTTTTTTTTCTTTCACCAAATAGTTAAAGCTTCAGTTAGTCTTCTGACAACTATTTTGTGAGGTGCACATTACATTAAACTGTTGTTCCTAAACCCTAAAATAGATAGTGGAAAAGTACATATGCAGCATGTGATACGCTGAGAATATATACAATGCAAAAGTGCTAAGACGACAGTTGAAAAAAATATGCAGTGTATACGGTGAAGGACTAATATCCGATCTGGGAGTTAGAAATTGGTTTTCCAAATTCCGTTCTGAAAATATAACCTTTAAAAACGAAATAAGTGGGAAGTCCTTCCGACCTTGACGCCAACCTTTTAAAGGCAATATTGGAGCAAAATCCACGTCAATGAACAAGAAATATAGCAGAAAGAATAAATACATTGCAATCAACTGTTTGCCGCCACCTGAAGAAATTAGGGAAAGTCAGCAGGTTAGGAGTATGGGTACCTCACAATCTCAGTTAAAGGAATAAATAAGATCGCATGTCAATCAACATAAGTCTGCTCTCATGGTTAAAAATTGAGCCTTCCTTCAGATAGGATTATAACAGGCGATGAAAAATAGATTACCTATGACAATATCATCCACAAAAGACAGTGCTTGATAAGGATCAACCACTCCTACCAGATCCGAAAGCAAACATCCATGAAAAAACGAATTTAATTGTGTATGATGGGAATGTCGAGGTATAATTCATCAAGAGCTTTTAGTCAAATTTAACGATTAATGTGGGTACATACGTTCAACGTGAAAGTCCTGCTGTACTCATCAATCCCAAAAACGTCATTCTTATGCACGAAAATGCCTAATAACATACAGCAAGGTTGACTCAAGAAAAGAATCTTGAGCTTGGATGGTCTGTTTTACCATATTCACTTTACTCTCCGGATCTTGCCCCGACATATTACCACCTATTCTGTTCCTTACAAATTTTTTTGAATGAGAAAACCTTCAGTTGTGAAGAGCGAGTCAGCCATGCTGCCGAAAATTTCTTCCAGGCTAAACCAACCACATTTTACAAGAAAGAAATTGATAAGCTGCCAGGAAGATGGGAGGTCATACATAGCAGTGGTGAATACATTATAAATAAATATAATTTTGTTATTTAGAAAAAGCAAAATAAATGTCTTATAAAATAACGGAAGTTATTTATGACTCAACCTAATAATTGTGTTTACAATAGTTTTCTCAAAAGCTGATTCAGAGGGTACTATATACTGTACGTTTACATGACTTAAGAATGGCGTAGGTATTCATTAGGTATTCATTTATCCATATTGTTTCATGTTCAAATTGTCCCAATAATCTTGGTTCCACTGTATTCTATGGTATGATACTTTGCTCCTCCAACATTTAAAACTTTTTAGTTTTTTTATGAAAAATAAAAGTAATATTTTAACAAATTTCTAAATGTTTTTACTAGTCTTAATAACGTCCTCACAGTTGCAACCATGAAAAATTTAATTGGAGTCTATAAACAACAAACTACACTAAAGTTTAGAGGATCAAGAATAATATTACTTAACTGTAATCCTCATATATGCTGTCTGAAACCAAAATTTTCTAACTCATTTTCGTGCTGTGAGAAATAAACTTTTATGGAGAAGAGACAACTTGACACGAACTGCTGCTATTGGGGAATAAGCTTCACATGACCACTTAGTTTTTATACTTAGTTTGTTGTTGCATAAGATTCGGTGTGGAATATCCGTAACTCAAATGATTTCATGCTTAAACCGATAAATCGGTAAACAGGTAGCATAACTAGTTCACTGGTTTCAGGTAGCTCAAATAATAATAATAATATAATTGATGTAATTATTATTACTACTTGGTTTATTATTTTACGTGGATATGAAATAAATAAGTCATGGACAAAAAAGTCTAATATTTTGCATCGTTTCTCAATGTTTGTAATTAGTTCAACTAACTAATTACACTTTTGGCAATTTCTGAAAATATGAAATGAAATCTTTGTGTTTTACGTCCCATGGTTATGTCGGCTAGGCTAAAGAAGACGGTGAAGATGAGAAATGAATGAAATGGTGGAGTGAAGATAGTGGGAGGAAACGGGAGAAACTCGAGAAAACCCACACACACGGTGTTTGTCCACCACAAAGTTTACTTCGTGCGAGTTGGGATAGAATCAAAAAACCCACACACCAGATATGAACGCTCTACCACTGAGCCACCGAGACCCTTGTCAATTTCTGAGTTTAAAATATGAAATTATTTGAGCTGCATATATTCCACATCTTAATTAACCGAGTTGGGCATATAGTTGTATTACGAACACATTCAAGAGACAACTAAATAACAGCTTTTGATTTATTAAATAGATTCCGTGCAAATTCTAGATTCAATTTAAAGCCAAACCATCTTGTTGGAAGACATTTATTTCAAACTCCTAAACATTATTTTAGCTTTTAGTGGCAGGTGTTAGGGTTGACATTCGTATTGGAAACATAACAAACGTTGATATTATCTCTGATTACCGAAATTTATCCTTGATTATAAAGAGGTGGATAAGCTTCTATAATTGGATTTTCATATTGAAGAGGAAGAACTCCAGCGTGTACTTCTTTGTTTTGGTTCTCAACATCCGGGCTTACAACTGATGGTGGCAGAGGTGGAATTTGAGGAGATAGAGGTGGTATTGGAGGTGAAGGAGATGGTATCGGAGGAGGAGGTGGTATTAGTGGTGAAGGATGTGGTATTTGAGGTGAAGGAGGTGGTATTTGGGGTTGACTGATAACAGATGGTGGTCTATGAATGTCTTTGGTAGGAGTATGTTTGTTTAACTCTGATTGAATAGTGAAATTAAGCTGATTAATAACATTTGGAAAAGAATTAATAATATTTGTGAAATTTCGTTTTAATTCAAATACATCAGGAGGGATTATGTGAGTATCAATCTGTACATTGTTATTGTTGGGAAATTGTCGAGAGGGTAAATTGTTGTTCAGATTAGAAGGCGGGAAACGAAAAGAATTTTGAAAGTAGCCATTTTCACTTGTTTCAGAGTCTGGTAATATAAAGTCATTTTGTATCAATTGAGATGATGTTGAGTTCTGTCCTGAGGAAGATGACAATCCACTTTTTGCTGATGAAGGAGCTGTAGTGATTGATATCAACGAAACGCTTTCACGATTGGGTTGATTAACTGTTGAAGCACCTGCTGGTTTCGAGATTGATTGTGAAGTAGTATTTAAATTTACTTTCGAAGTGGTGATACTAGAAGTCAAGTTTAATGTAGTACCAGACTTAGTTTGATTGATTATAGTATTTCGTTCTGGTGCTAAAGTACTAGTTTGACTAGGTGTAACTTCACTTGAACTGGTTTGAGAATCAGTTATAGGATTAAAATTAGTTTTGTGGTTAATAGTTTTTGACACATTTGTTACATCAGAAGAAGTGAAGTTTGTCGTCAGCAAAGGAAACACTGTTGTGAAATATATCAACGATATATCCTTGCCTTCAGTTTGCCTCACAGGAAGTGCTTGTGCAGACGTTAAACTAGATACTGATTGTGTAACTGGCTCTTCGTGGAAGTTATGTTTCCCTTTGAAAGCTGTGGAAGGTTCATGATGTGAAGGTTCATGAATTTGTTGAGATCGAGTTGAATTTTCAAGAAGAGGATTAGCTGTTGTTACGTATGTCGGTGTGGATATTGTAGAGGCTTGCTGCCTTAAGGAAGATTGTTGAGGCTGAATCGTATGTTCCAATGGAGGATGAGGAGTTGTGAAATATATGGGTGTAGATATAGATACTGTAGAAGCTTTCTGGTCTTCTGAAGCAGGTTGTTGTGGTTGAGTTGAATGATCTGGTACAGGATGGTCCGTTGTTAAATATATCGATGAAACATCTTGCTTGGTTGGTTGTTGAAGTGGCATAGCTTGTGGAGAAGACTGATGATTGAAATGTGATTCTTGAAAAGAACTTGTTCCAGGAGGCCAATTTTGATTATCGAAAGTTGAAGATGAAAAGTGACTCGGACTTGAAAGGGGAGGAGCAGCAGTGGTAATGTATATTAAAGAAATATCATGACTGTTGGCTGGATGATTTCCATGGACATGATGATGATGTGATGATGCTGAATTCACTTGCTCTGTAGCTCCGTGAGACAATGTATGTGTTCCTTTCTGCAAAGGAGTTGATCCTGAACTTGTAGGAGGTTCTCCATGGTGAAATTTATTTCCATGAACATGAACTTTCGGATCATTTTGAGATTTAATATTCACTTTAATATGACTCTCTTGGTTAAAAGTTACAATTCGAGTATTTGTCTCAGCTTTTGAAGAATCTGACTTTTCAAACTCTGATCCCTTGAACATTCCTGTGAATGGATTCTCTCTTATGTTTTTCATGTCAGGAAAAATGCTGTTTTGACCAAAATTAGGAAAGGGCTCTTCAATAAGATGTTCAAATGGATCTATTTCGATCTGTGATATTATTGGTCTTGATGTTGTTATAGATGGGATGTCCCTTGGTGGTTTTATTGGACGGGGTCGTGGATGTGGGCGCGGCCTTGGGGGTTTGTTATTAGGAGGACGTGGTTTTCTAGCTATTGCATTAAAGCGTGCACCAGGTATTCGTTCGTAGTTTGTATGCGTTTCATAGTAATTGCTAGATGATCCTTGAATTTCATAAATAGGTCTATAGTCACTGGAGTAGGATGATGTAAACTCTCCAGGGGGTTGGAGGTACTCACTGACGGATTGCCAGTCGTAGTAAGAGGCCACGCTAGGTTGAAGTTCGGATTCTTGTGTTTCAAGATCACCATAATACAATAATGGTGGACTAGGTGGTGGTGCCTGTAAATAGTCAAATGGTTGTGGTACATAAGGGTTATACCAAGACGAAGCTCCAGTGTATTCTAAAGGAGTAGATGTGGATAACTGGAGCTCAGGATATACTTGGGAAAACGATTGGTCTGAAGCTTCAGAGAAAGAGTCAAAACTTTGAAAGTTATTGACATTCGTATACGGTGGAGGAACTAAGTGAGTTAATGGAGGACGGACACCACGAACGACAACTTTTACGGGTCTTCGAGGAGGCCGATTTTGTCGAAATTGGTGAGGTATTCTGATACTTCTTGAGGGACTTGAAGTATCTTCGGAACTTTCACTGATTTCACTATGATTTGGTTCAGCAACTCTTCCTTTAGAAGCTACCGACAACGAGTTCAGTTTTACATTTTGTGAAGAGGCAGGTCTTTCATCTTTTATGGTTATAAATATATTTACTACCTTCGTAGCATTTCTTTTTATGTTTATATTAGTATCTGTCAAGTTACGAACTCCCTTTGGTGATGTTTCCTCAAATGATTTATCACTAACTTTGGATTTGGTGCGAAAATTATTTTGAAAACGGTTGAAATATTTAGATAAAGATGGCCGAACAGTTGATGTAACTGTACGAGTATTTTTCGTTTCTGTGTTGCGGATAATTCTTCTTCGCGAATTCTTTTCCCGGTCGTATCCTTGGAGAACATTATCATCCGGACTTTCAAGTAAAGTAGATAATGACGACATATGACTTTCGATTGATTCGAGACTTTCCACTGTTTCATCGTAGTATCCATCTTCCTTTGGTACAAGTGAAATATCTCGCTCAATGAATCCATTTGGAGACGATGACTGCTTCCAATATTTGAATATGTCTGGCTCAGATAATGGTATATTTTGACTCAGGCAAGAGGAAATAACGTAGATGAACACCATGTGCCAAAGGATCATTATCAGATCACCTGAAAATATATTTATTATTATTATTATTATTATTATTATTATTATTATTATTATTATTATTATTATTATTATTATTATTACATTTCCATTATTTTCTTCATTACTCCCTTTCCCATTTTGTTGATAATGTTTCAACACAAACTAACCTCGCAATCTGTACTTTGTGAACAAAACTTAACATCATAGTATATAATACATAATATACTTAATAATCATAGTATGCATAATTAATATAACAATATATAATAATGTATAACATAAACAAAAATTACATAACATTGATCTTATTTCAACTACATTAAAGTAATAAGCAATATTCTTCTCAATTCAGTTTATATTTCTTGTTCAAGATTATATAAATTAGATGTACTAAATTTCAACGACTTCCGGTTTCGGTAAAGTATTGCTATCACGTATACGTTTGAGATACTGTATCGGTTACAGAAAACAGTTTCTCGCTATCTATTACAGTTTCTGATCTATGGCGATAAATATTGAAACCAGAAATGGAAAATCTTAACCACTTTCAGTTTGAATAGAGAGTTAGAGCCTGTCTATTTCATCTATGCCCTCGGAAAATATGGGAAATATAATTCGGCCCCACCCCGCCAACCCTCTGGTGGATGTAACCGTCCCTTTGCTTAAGGAAAAGAAGTGAATGACTTTAGCTGTATTGCCAATTTGTCATTCAGTTGCACCCTTTTTATTTTTTAACCATATCATGTATGTGCTAAGATGATTCTATTTAAAAAGTTTCAAAAGTTTCATAGTTGTAACTTACGAGCAATGACACAATTTGTAACAACACTTAAAACAGTATATTTCTGTACATAAAAAATAATAATTACAAAAATGCAAAAAAAAAAAAAAAAAAAAAACATCCTCCTTATTTTTTAACCATACTATGTACGTGTTAAGATGAATGTACAGAAAAAGTTTCAAAAGTTTCATAGTAGTAGTAATTTTTGAGCAACAGCACAATTTGTAAAAATCCAAAAATTTCTTTGTATGCCCCTTAATGTTTGACAGTGTAACCGTTTGCAAGGTTACTTAAGATCTACTGAAAGAGCAAAAATTGAGCTTTGATTTGACACCTGGATGAGCCCAATAACTTAAAAAAAAAGGAAGTTATGGTAATTTAGTTTCATGATGCTGAGTGCCAAAAAGTGAAATTGAAGCAAAATTCACATTTTTCAAAAATTTCTCTCCGGTTCATTTCTCATCCAAAAAACCGGAAAAAATAATTTAGCATAATTTCATTGGTATTTATTTATGAAAAAATTTTGAAGAGAATCTGAGACATGGAAGCACAGTGCTCTAAGTGATTGGACATGGAATGACCCGCATATAAGAAATAACAAAAAGAAATAAAAAATAAAAAATACAAAAATATATTTATATATATAGAACATGAACCATATTTACAGAGATTTTAACTTGTTTTTAAAATGATTTTCAGAGGTGGAACTTATTCTTAGAAGAATAAATCGATAGCAAGAAATAGCTTGTCAATGTCTATTATACTTTCCGTTCGATGTAGATCAATATTAAAGCGGCAAGTACTTGTAAATTTGAACCACATCAGGTGTTAGTACGGGTGGGTTTTCTTGAAACGCTGAATCGATTGCAAAAGATCGCTTATTGCTATCTATTACCATTTTTTCTATGGCAATAAAAGTAAAAACGGGATTTTGTTAATATCTCAATCACTTCCGGTTTTAACAAAGGATGAACGAAGAAGATAGAACCTATTTTCGGGACGCTGAATCGATTGCAAGAAACAGCTTTCCAGATCTTTCACCATTTTTACTCTAGAGAAATCAGTATTGAAACCGGAAATACTAGTACCTTTAAACCATTTCCAGTTTTGGTAGACTGTTGCGGGTGGTGATGGCATGTTCTCTTAAGACGCTGAGTTGACTGTGAAATAACGCTTTGATTTCTACCACTTCACGTTTGAATAGATGGTTAATCCCTCGATGAAACATTTCCATAGGGCGATGAATCGATTGCAAGCATATTTTGGAAGTATAATAATAAGCATAATAAGCACAATTTCTCTGTTTTGCTTCTCATGTCTTGCAGCGGTAGGTAATACTCAATTGATCCCAGTTCTATTATTTCGTTGTTACTGTGTCCAGACCTGTTTGGTAATATAGGCTACAAATAATATATAAAACTATCTAATATAAGCGTTTGCACATAGTTGTGCATTTTTCAATTTGCACCATATCACTTTCGTCAAATTTAATTAATCAGACTTATATGTGCGTCTCATCTGCGTGTTTCATTGTTATCATGTAAACTTTTGATGCTCAATTAAAGAGTTGAGTGCCAGAGTAGTCTATGTACCACGATCACGCTTTCTGGAAAATTTGACATGAAGTTCAGCTAGTACATAAGTTTCAACAGCTTAACAAGTAATCACTGCCCTCTCGCAAGTAAAGAGTCCAAATGGATGAATCGAGTTGCGGGATGAAACACAGTGCACCTGATAGAAAATGTGAAAATATGTGTATGTGCATAGTTATAACGGCTGATTACCATAAGAAACGGAGGGGGAGAAGGTCAAATTTGTTGGGATATGGGCTATGCTATGGTATAGAAATACATAAAATAAACTGTTGAATCGTAAACATAGTGAAAGATACATCATGCAAACGGTGGTAGTTTCACATATAGCAAAAGAAAAATGGGCAGAGTAGATCACTAAGCTCCGCAGCCATATGGAAATCCGCCATTTTGAAATCTGTGATATTTTTGAAATGGAAAGGTAGTCATGCAGAACATGTTTTAAGACCGTGTTTTGATCGGGAACGCAAAGCTGCTGTTCATTTTGTCATATCACTAACCGTTGATAAATTATGGCCTCTTTTATCTTTGCAGATTCCGGTGACTGACCAATTATGCTGATGACCAACGAACGTATTGTGATCATCCTGGTGTGTGGAAATTGCAGCTCGCGTGTGGTGGCTGTGGAGTTGAATGCGCTACACCCCGAAAGGGAGCCCATATTCCACAATGGTGTGGCCAAACTCAAGAGTAGATTCCGAGAGATGGGTTATGTGGACAACAGACATCGTAGTGGTAGTCCGAAAACGTCTACAAATAAGGAAACCACTGTCGCTGTCCTCGCATCCTTCAGTAAAAGCCCTCTACGTAGCACACGGTGTTCATCCCAGGAATGTGGAGTTAATCGAACCTCCATTCGGAGGATACTTTCCATTAACAAGTGGCACCCATACAAACTCCAGCCTCACAAGCATCTAACAAAGGACAATCCAGACCGTCGGGTGCAGTTTGCACAATGGGCAATAGCACAACTGGCAACCAATCCAGATCTCCCCTTGACTATGCTGTTCTCCGACGAGGAGAATTTTTACGTCAGCGGATAAGCAAAGAAACAAAACCACCGCTACTAGAGTGACAATAACTCTCATTGGAGTGATACATCAGAGATTGTTATGGTATGGTGTGGTATTTTTGGCACGAGAGTCATTGGCTCATTCTTCATCTATGGCACTCTGAAATTCAACCAATACCTATGGGACGGTTCTGGACGGGTATATCTTGCGATCAGTGTTGTCGGAGGATGGTTCATATCCAACGTTCTTCCAGCAGGATGGAGACCCTCCCCATTACGGACTTGGCGTCCTGGGAGTACCTGGATCAACAGTTCTCTGGGAGATGGAACGGGCGTCGGGGACCGGTGGATTGGTTACCACACTCTCCAGATTTCGACCTGTGGGGCCACCTTCAGTTCATAGTATACTCCATCAAAATCCGAAATTTACCACATCTCGTGCAGTGGATTGAGAATGCATGTGCTTCTGTGCATCCGAAGACATTGCTGGTTGTGCATGAGAAGTGGAAGAGGCGTGTGGCACACCCATTGTTTCACAGGGTGATCATTTCGAACATGTGTTGTGATGGTATCCGAACGGATAAAACAGTCTATAATTCATCAACGGTTAACGATATGAAAAAAATAAATAGCAGCATTGCATTCCTGATCAAAACACATGCCGCATGACTACCATTCCATTTCAAAAAATATCACAGATCTCAAAATGTTGGATTTCTATATGGCTGCGGAGGTTAGTGATCTACTCTGCCAATTTTTCTTTTGCCAATATGTAAAACTATCACCGTTTGCATTGTCTATCTTTTACTATTTTTACGATTCAACAGTTTATTTGATATATTTCTATAACCTAGCATAACCCTTATTCCAACAAGTTTGACCCCTTCCCCTTTGTTTCTTATGGCGATCAGCCGCTATAACTGCACATACACATTTTCACATCCTCTATCAGGTGTACTATGTTTCATCCCGCAACACGATTCATCCATTTGGACCCTTTACTTGTCAGCACAGAATAAGCCATATTTCTCGATAAGTTCCATGTCTCCTTGGGTAAGTAATGGCATAGTGGTGATCCGTGGACCTAATGAGAAATTTTATTTTTGCTTTTAGACCACTCTGACACACAACCTTCCAATTATGCTGCTAACTGTTGTGTAATGGATAATTGCATCTACGTTCGGAAGTACTTCCGTACGAAACTAAGTATATGAGATGTCATCGGAGTCGAATAAAAATTTTATGACGAAATACAAAAATCCTTTTCAATTAACCACAATTCTTATCAAGTACCTACACCTGCGTTTGATTACGTTGAAAAATGAGTTTTTAATAAATATTCTAAATATGACTGTTTTTGCTAGTAAAAAGTTATCTATAGGTAAAAAAGATCTGCAACATAAACTTAACATTTCGAGGAGTTAACTGCTAATGAACAACTGCCACTTTAAAATTAAATACTATCACAGTAGTGCATTTCTGAAACGGTTAGTGGCAACTGTTGGCTAAAATCACAGCCAATCACATCAGATCTGTTGTCTACGTTGAGGAATAAATCTAATCTTCTTGATGAATGTTTGTTTTAAAAAAATAATCTTCGATTGAGCATAGGAAAAACAGGAACACCAGTTCCGCCTAAAGGTATGATAAAATGGAGATAATGAGATTAATATGTAGTTAGGTCAGTAAGCGAAACGGGAATATGCCAAATGGGCATGAATCGTCCTGTATATGTGTGGCAAAAAGATATTTCAGCGTCATTGTATCTTCTTTATGTTTTCTGAACGTGCTTTGTATATGTAAGAATCCGTAACTAAATTTTAATCAGATGATAGTCTGATAATAAAGGAGTTAAGTTTACTTTCACACATTCTACGCATTAAGCACCAGACATTGCCTAATTAAGCCTTACAAAGAGTTCAGCTGTGACTAAACTTTTATATATATTGTCTCGTAACTTAAAATAATCGTTTTTGTTACTATTTGGAATAAGTGATTATGGGAGATTGCTTTTTGTTATACTCGGTAGTAAGATAATACTATTTTGATGCATTTGATAATTTAATGAAGGTACATAAAGAAAGGTTATGACAATAATATGTAGTACATAAAAAAGGTCATGACAATAATATAGAAGTTACAGATTAACAAAATGTGCCTGTCATGGAGAAGACCTCCATGCACGAACTTCTTATGCGTTGTTTCTCGGCATAATTAATAAGTACTTACAGAAGGTTACAGCGGTACAGGCTGAGGTCCATCCTGATGAGGTTCTAATGGTCGACTCTGTCTGTTCTGACTGACTGTCAATGAATGACCAAAAACTGCCCCATTGTTTACAATTTCTTACGTTTATATACTCTGTTTTTGGCTTTTCACCTATATGCAGTACCTTATTTTGTTTTTATTTATTTGGACATTTTCACTTTCATTTTCTTGAAAGTTCGTTTACGGAACCTCATCCTGTTTGTTTCTTTTATATTTATAATTTTGGAAGTTTTAATACACATTGAGATGAAATTATATTACAATATATACAAATCCTAGTTTTTGTCCATGAAGTATTCTTCAACCTGAAACTTCGTCCTAGGTGGAACAACTCTGTTTTTTACAAGATTTAGCATGTTTGGAGCAGTAACATTTCTATTAAAAACATCTCATCTATTTTTCTCAACTGGTAATGTATGAAGTGTCATTATGTAATTGTACTGATTTTAAAACACCATACTCTTCATACATAGCATTACCGTAAAACTCAACGTTGAGAATTTCTTCCATACACACAAGGTCTTTAAATGACGATAGTCCTGTGGGGGTCAAGTATTGAAAAGTGACGAAAATACTTTCATCATGCAATGAACATATTTTCTTTCGAATTTTAATTATCTCCAGAATTATATTTATTTCTTAGAAAACAAGAAGGGGTGTACTTCAAAAGAAACTAACTGTACCATCTCTGCCGGAGATGATTGTTTTGCCCTACAAGTCATGTGTAGAAATAAAAAGATAGAGTCTGTTGTCAAATTCCACTGTTTTTTTCTTTTTATGTAATTTTAATCTGTGAGTTCTACTCCGAAATAATGGAATCACTTTACTTACAGCTAACTGCAATATACCCATTACTTCCCCCTGTTTTCACTTTCCGCCCAGTTTAGCTATTCTAATGTGACTATAACTGTCACTTGCAATTATATCTTCACACCCTCCAGTTCATCCTCGGAAATGAATTTGGAAGACAATGATGTTATACTACGCATAACGAAATCATAAACAGATATGCAAACCGGAGCCCTGCACGGGCCGAGCGCGCCCGTTTGGCCCGGCCCGGCCGACCCTACCCGTTTCAAGTATATCAAACTGGACCGGGCCCTAATCGGACCGGACCGGACACTGTAAAAGACGGGTCAGAAACTAATACTATCAGCCTTTCTTAATCGTAATATAATGTGTTTGGGAAACTGACTCTTTATTCAAGACTGTAAAGTACTGTATTACTACTGCTACTACTATTACTACTACTACTACTACTACTCGTACTACTACTTCTACTATTACTACTACGACCACTGCTAATACTACTACAACTACTATGACTTCGTGTCAGAGTTGACATGTCTGGTGGTACAGAAATTTTCCTGTTAAGTACCGTACAGAAAACATCGGAGAAATACTAGTCATTATGGCCGGTCTGCGTAGAATGTGAACCGGTGCTTGATCTACGAGGGGCAACGGTGGCTACGAGGTAAAGCACTCACATCTGGTGCTAAAGGTCGTCGGATCGATCTCTGCTCATGTTCTGTGAGCTTTGTGGTGAACAAACACCGTGTGCGTGGGAGGTTTTGGGGTGGTTCCATTTCCTCACAGTTTTCATTCCACCAATTTATCCTATCATCTCCCATACGGTCTGAGCCGTAGTTACCTATAGAACGTATGATAAAGTCAGTTCTTGGACTACTAAGTAGAATTTGGTACGCTACCATTAGACGACGGAGTCCGAAACCATGAACTGGCGTATTCATAAGATGAACACAATCTGTAATGTTTAATTAGTAAGGTAGATACCAAATGGTGTTACATGTTACTGTGTTGTTTATAGTATGATGCTACAAATATGATAAAATATAATGACCAAATAAATCACCAAGACGCCAAGGTCGATTAGGTGTTCCTGGTACAGTTGTATCACAATAACAAATATAACAAGAAAGTAAAAGAGCTCTATGGCGGAATGTGAGGAAGTAAATCTAATAAAATCAACACATAACATTATTAAACGAAATATACAACAAACGTCTCCTGAACGATAAATGTATAAATAACAGTTACCGAAACTGCCTCTTAACGTCACATATAATAGAAGGGATAGTTGATAGTAACAATAAAAATACAAGTCCCCCTACGAAACTAATAGTGCAAGATGAAGATCGCTTTACTGTATGTCCTTGTACTTCCTTGTAATAGCACGGACATAGAGTCAACAGTCTCAGGCTTTAGAGCATTTCTTCATTGCTGAACTATATTGCCTGTAGTACGAAAAGCTCTTTCAGTAGACGCACTAGAAGCAGGGATGGCCAGATACTGACGTGCTAATTTGTACAATTTCGGAAGTGTTTCTTCTTGTTGTTTTCACCGTTATAGTATATCTAGTTCTTTTGGACATAATAACATGTTGAGGTAGATGTCTACTTCATCGTCAAATTTATTAGAAAGTGAAGGTCCATCTTCCCATTCCATTAATTTATTCTTCTTGGTGGATGGCTCCAAATCGTGTCTGCTTGAGCTACTATCCTTAGCAAGGGAATCAAAGAAGCCAACTGCTGTAGATGACTCTCACGAAATGAGACGACGTACTTCTGTATGGACAGATAATCCCTCTTCTACAGATATTGCTCGGAGATGACGGTAGTTGGGGCTGAAGGTCTCCACTTTATGATCCATACTAATGTCGACCTTCTCATTGCAAAACTGTTCCACCCAAACCTTCAGCTGCGACATATCATTGGTATCAACTCCACTGTTAACTTTGCAAAGTCTGTTTATTCTTTCAAACCAAGGCAGTATCAAATGCATCGTTACAGTTTTCTTTGCCTCCAGTGCTTTGGGGTGGCACCGTAGAAATCTTCTGAAAATGCAATAATTTCTTTCATTAAGGATTCATCAAGGCAACCTAAGCGCTGATCTTCTTTGTACTCTTCTAGTATCCGCCGGATGTCGACGATCTACAAATCCACAGATTTCAACATGATGAGTTTAGTGTCCCATCTTACCTTAGTGTTTTCGTTAACAGTGTGAGGCAGCCGGATTACCAATCCAGACCTTTTGAGATATGTAACTACCTTATTAACGCAATCAAAAAGGTTTTTTACTGATAGCAGCTCATCTCGGAGGAATTTATATTGAAAAGCGTTACACAAAATAGTAGTAATAGTAGAAATAGTGTCAGTGATAGTATTTTTCATGGTAGTTTAGTAGTAGTAGTAGTAGTAGTAATAGTATTAGTAGTAGCAGCAGTAATACTAGCAGTAGTAGTACTAATAGTAATAGTAATTGTAGAAGTAGTAATAGTAGTAGTAGTCGTATTGTTAGTAACAACAGTAGTAATAGTAGCAGTAGTACTATAATAGTAGACGTAGTGGTATTAGTAGTAGTATTAGTAGTCGTACTTTTTTGTATTACTAGTAATAGCAGTAGTGGTATTTGCTGTCGTATTAGAATAGTAATGAGTACTAATAGTAGTAGTAGTAGTAGTTGTTGTTGTTGTTGTTGTTGTTGTAATAGTAATAGTAGCGGCAGCAGTAGTGGAATTAGCACTAGTATTTGTAATCGTAATAGTAATAGTAGTGTTACTTGTAGTAGTTGTAATATTAGTACTACATACGGTGTAGCAGTTTTATCTATCTTCTCTGTTACTCGTAACGCACTGAGTGTAGTATAAGACTTTTACGTGCATGAGCTCTATTATATAATAAACACGGCTGGACAGAGCAAGCACAAATAAAAAATAGACAGACAGAATAGGGATCTAGAAAGCAAACCTTGGGTAACCTTTCACACGATTTTCCCATTCGAGAAGGACAAATAGATATTCCACTGTTATGACGACATATTTCTCATTTTCCATTGAATATTGAAAGATCGATTTGACTTATCAGACTTGGTTGTTCTCAAGCCGGTTATGCCCTGCCCGTTTGAGCAGGGCCTGATTAGAGCCCGCACAGTTTAGGATCCAGCCCGTTCTCCACCCGGCTCGAGATTCGGGCCGGGCCAGATCGGATCGAGCAGGGCACAGAATACAGATCTAGCCGGGCCGGACTGTCTTCGGGCCTGGGTTTGCAGGGCTCTGATGCGAACGTATTTCACAGTGTTGCCAGCTGTAGTGATATTTCAATAGATCTACTGAATTTTCAACTTGCATATTGATCCACTGATGGATTTTTAAAATAATAACAACTCGTAATATACTGATATTTTGACTAACAGCCGTAGAAGATGGGCTTTTGGCTGCGGAAATGATCCTTTAGAGACTAAAAGATCCTTGAAACGGACTTTACAGTACCTAAAATTTCTTGACTTTGTGTTGCCTATATTTACTAATTTAAACAGATAGGTGTAAGGTGAAGATCCTCAGATATAATATTTCAGTGGGTAATAGCGCACAATACTTTATGATCAGTGTTAGAAACAGAAAAACAAATACTTTCTCTTTTATTTAAACTTGTATGGTGCATTTTAGGCATTCCCAATTCAAGTGCAGCTGAAGAGTGTTATTTTCTGGAGCTAGGGGCTGATCCAGAGGGAGGGGGACGATCGGGGCGATTGGCCCCCAGAATAGGCAGCTTTCTTATTTTATATATATAAATAAAATCCATCCCAAAGTTTGGAGCTCTTAAAAGTAGCAGTATGACAACCCCCTCCCAGAAGTCGGTTCTGGATCCGCCCCTGTCTGGAGGCAGCTCGCTAAAAACTAAGAAACAAACTGGCAACAGAAACATTGTGCGGAATAATACACACTACGAAACAGTTTTCAAATTCCAACTGTTACTCATTTCCAACCATACGTTTAATAAGTAAAAGTGTAAAACTTCACTTTTATAACAGTAATGCATAGAAGAGGAGAAGAAGGATTAAATAAGTATCAGCAATGAAAACTGCTGAGTGAGACAGAGGTGTGACGGGAATAAATAAATTAATGCATCTTCCTAAAATCTTTATTCTAAAATGTTAATTATTAACTGACCAAAAGGGAGCGGGATTTTTAGTTTAGAATAAAATACAATTAGTGCAATGGATGTAAACTATATCTTACAAATAGCTCAGAAATGGCATTAATATTTTTACATAGATTGTTCAATGTTCTAAAATTTTCGAGCTTTTGTTACTGATATTTTGGATCAGTGACAACCCCAGAGGGGAGCAAGAGGGCGAGTGCAACCCTGGTAGTACTCCTTCCCTCCCTGACTCCCCCAGACTCGTACAATCTTAAAACCTTTTAAATATAGTATTTTATACGTTAGTATCATAGTCAATCTCATTGTCAAATTGTATTATACATGCACTTACAATGCGGCGGATTATTGATCAAGCTTTCTTCTTTGAGTGTCTGGGTATACATATATATTTCAGTTTTCTAATATATCGCTTTTCCGTTAAACTTTAGTTATAGTTCTTTTTTATAAATTTTACTTTCCAACAGTAAGAATAAGAATACGATTTCTTTTCTTTTTCTTTCTTTCTTTCTTTTTTTTTTTTTTTTTTTAAAGAATTGACTATACTCGTATTGTAGATCCGATTCAACTGAAAACAGAACTTTCATTGTGCCTAGCAAACAACAATAGCAGAGTCAGTCGACTTGTTTTCTTGGCATTAGATCAACTTCGTTTAGAAACAAAAGAAAGATAAAATCATTAATTATATTGTATACATTAAATAAATTACATTAATAATAATATAATTAATGGTTTTATCTTTCTTTTGTTTCTAAACGAAGGTGATCTAATGCCAAGAAAACAAGTCGACTGACTCTACTATTGTTGTTTGCTAGGCACAATGAAAGTTCTGTTTTCAGTTGAATCGGATCTCGTTTGTGTTTATAACTCGTTTGTGTTTATCCAAATTTGAAGTTTTTCAATTACACATTTTGTTCTATTTAAAAGTTATATATATACGGTACGCATGGGCGGCGATTCGGGGGGGCAAGAGGGGGCAGTTGCCCCCCCACTTTTTTGAAGTGACCACTTAACTCTTTTAAATTATATCATCTATTGTTCTGTGATACTGTTACTCCTTTTTACTTCTGTTTTTTCTTAAGCCTGGAGGCATTGTAGAACACGTTACATATTCTTTCACGCCTTTCTGCGTCGAGATGTAGTGTGATGACGTCATAACTTTAAAAAAAATTGTTATGACATTTTTTTATTACTTATTACTGGGCTTACTTTTGTACCTAAAAGATTGAAATTTTGCACACACATTTAGTGCGCCCCTTAATATTTTCCACATTCTTTCCGATTTCTGCGGTAAAACAGGGGGTCCAGAGGGGCAAAAAGGTAAAAAAAAAGTTATCTTTTTAACAAAGATCCCTTTTTTCACGATTTTCCCTCCTCAGATACATGATGGACACATATGAGTGGTACCGTTTGAAAGGTTGTTCTGTTCTGAAAAGAATGATGTACGAACCATGATCCTAGTATAAATAGGGATGTCTCAGGGAATTTTTATACGAGATCCATTTTTATACGAGAATCTGGAGTATTGTAGAGATATTATTTTTGGCGGGCTTACTTTTGCACCTCGAAGATTGAAATTTTGCACACACATTAGTACACCCTTTAGTATTTTTCAGATTTGTTTCAGATCTCTGCGTTAAAACAGGGGGTACAGAGGGGCAAAAAAGTACAAACAATGAATATGTTTTAAACAAATAATCCATTCTTTCATGATTTTCCCACCTAAGGCACAAGATGGAGACATGTGAGTGGTACCGTTTGAAAGTATGATCTATTCTGAAGGGAATGATGTACAAACAATGATCCTAGGATAAATAGGGATGTCTCAGGAAAATTTTATATTACATCTGTGTCATTGTGGGAATGTTTTTAGCTCATTGGTAAACATTTTCCCGCACTTAGTTTTCAAGATAGAAGCCTGAAATTTTTTATACACATTTAGTACACCCCTTCAAATTTTTCAGTTGATGTTGAGAGCTGTGCGTTAATATAGTGGGTCCAGAGGGATCAAAGTTTGAGAAAAATCAGAAAAAATCCATATTTCCCTCAAATTTCCCGCCTTAGGAACATGATAGGAAAACGTAAATGGAACCGTTTGAAAGGTTGTTCTATTCTAAAGAGAACGATATACTGACCATGATCCTAGGACAAATAGGGATGATGCTATATCTGATTGACTGAAATTCAATAATTTACCTCTAAAAAGCCATAATTTAAAATGTTTAATGTATATAGTTTAATTTGGAAATGTAAAGTTTTTGCACATATTACTGGTTTATAGAAAAAAAATGGTACCATATAATATTTGTCGTTGCGTAAGTGGGTATTGGTTATTTGTCTTCCCGTGGAGTTAAGACAGCTACAGGAATTGCGTTTTAATTGAAATTCAAAGGAATTAATATTACAATTGCGTAGTAGCATATGCTTGTAGTATTTACTGTCTTTCATTTTCTAAAAGTAATGACATACATTTAATGGCAAGTGTGGAATTAAAAATGTAAGTTGTTTATTAATCCTCAGTTTCAATATAACTTCTACAAAGCAAGCCTCATTATTCATTTGCACGATTAATATTATCCTTTCTATTTATTTGTTTTGCAAATATGTTATTAAATAATCTGATCACACAATTTTCCAGACAGAATTTTATGATATTCATGAGCAAGGAATCAAGGGTTAGTACCTAATGTGCGTTGCTCTTGTCAATTTACTTAATTAAATATGAAATGACGATATACGGTATTTTAACTGAAAAAGACAGTATCCTATTAGTTATACAACATTTCATCAAACAAAGTGTTAGAAACAACCAGGAAAACTAACATTGATATACAAATATTCAGATCACATCTTGCCCCCCCACTTTTAACGTCCAATCGCCGCCACTGACGGTACGTCACGTCTACATATTGTCTGCCATGTTGAGCAGAAATGTGCGAGGAGATGCTAAAAAAAAAATTGTAGCCCAACCCAGAAGTAGTGCACGTGAAATGAAGAATGAGTGCGGCCAACAAGGCATTAGCCAGGAGCCCCAATTTCATCTCCCCATGAATTTGCCCGAACTTGAGTGCAATTGATAGCTTCCGATGCGTAAAACATGCCTGTGAAGGAACCAGAGCGGTCAGATGCACCGTTCCTGCGACATCGCCTTCCAAAGGTGTGGGATGCCACTAGATGGCGTCAGTGTCGAGGCGCAGATTTAAGATCGCTTCTTTACGCCCCGAGGGTATTTGTATAAAGTGTGAAGCTAACGCGTTATAGTGGTCACAGACATAACTCTGCATCGTATTAAACTCGTTGATCAAGCTCGTTGTTTCTATCTTGGTGTTCAGATTGGTTTCAGCGACTTCGACGTTGCTGAGCTCATTCTGATCAAGGCAAAAGTGAAGTCGAGATATCGCAATCGAATCGAGTACTACATATTTGTGTTGATAGACAAGACGAAGGCAGGTAGAGCGGCGATCATTCCGTACTACTTGGAGCACGTACAGTACATTGTTGTTCACACGTGGCCATCATTATTTGATACTTCTCTTACGGCCACAACCATGAGTTTGTTGTGCCCGGTCATCGATTGTCCAACGTTTCTCTTCGCATTGAAAATCCTTCCGATGATGAGTATATTTCTCATTGAGTTTCATAAACTAAAGTGCCAAGTCGATCTTACAATCGATGCTCGCGCCATCTCGCGCCATCTCACACGTTTGGAACGCGATGTCTTTGGAACGGTGCATCTGACCACTCTGGTTCCTTCACATGCGTGTTCTACGCATCGAAAGCTACCGATTGAAATCACGTTCGGGCAAATTCATCGGGAGATAAAATTGGGGCTAAACTTGGCCGTACTCTTTTAGTTATTTTACATTCTCCTCCCGAAGTTCAATGATTCCTTGCACGGTGCTCCAATTTTGAAGACCAGTCAAAAAATCTAGAGACTGTTCTCCGCACCACTTTTCATAGCACTACACTTATCAGATCCAAAATGGCGTCCTTTCAAGTGTATTTTGAGTTTGCGGAAAAAGTAAGACGAAACTAAATCTAGGGATTAAGGAGGATGATCTAGACATTGAAACCGTAGATCACACAATATCAGTTGTGTTTTCAGTGCTTGATATACAGATGCATTTTTCTGAAGAAACAGAATATTGCTTTTTTAAATTTTTCGTGGCATTGCGCTTTCAATTTGTCTTTCAGTTTTGTGAGTGATGCAGAGATTCTCCACTTAATGCCTGACACTTTGGCAGATAGTCTATGAGTATGACTCCATCCTTATCCCAGAAGAATGTTGCATACCCTTTCCAGCAGACTTCTGTCTCTTGAACTTCTTGGGGCAAGGGAAATATGTTCATTCCATTGACTGTTGCTTCGTTTTAGGATTGTAGTGGTACGCTACAATCATGTTTCGTCCATGATTATTGTTCGTGACAGAAATTGTTCGGCATTGCGTTAAAAATGGGAGAAGACTTCCCTTGATGCCGTCACTCTTTCACTCCTTTGATCTTCTGACAGATTTTTGGGAACCCAATATGCCGAGAGCTTGTGCATGCCCAAGTCATTATAAATTATGTTACAAATGTGTTCCAGAGAAATACCCACAATCTCTGATACACGTTTTGCTGAAACTGAAAATTTCAAGAATAATGTCATGAATTTCATCCATGATTTCGGGGACAGTCATTGCTTTTGGTCATCCTGGACGTAAAGCATCATCTGTTGAGAAATCACCACGTTTAAACTGTTCCACTCACTTCTTCACCACTGCATTTGACGGAGGAGAGTCCCAAAGTGTTGCATTGATTTCTTCATGAATTTACTTCGGTGACTTTCCTTAGTGAAACAAAATAATAATAATAATAATAATAATAATAATAATAATAATAATAATAATAATAATAATAATAATAATAATAATAATAATAATAATAATAATAGTAATAATAGACCCCCTAATAATAATAATGTCAGCTATGATATCGTCGTTAGTGAAATTCACTGGTTGGCACACATGAAACCCAAGAAGTTCCATGACTTAAGTAAATGTCGACTTCTCTCCACCCGCCAATTTAAATTTTTGTATAAAAAAGGAGAAAAATAAATATTTCCCTCTTTAAACAAAAATAAGAAATTAGTAATATTTCTAGTTTCAATTATTTAGTTAAAAATTCATAAGAAATATTATAAAATTTGGTATAGACTCGGAATCTTTTCTAGAGATTTCGCTGAGACAAATTTGGACTGGTATTAAGGAGAGAATATCTGTCAACGTTTTCGGAAAATTCTCGCAAGGCAATGAAATGCAATTAGAGAAAATGTTTTAAAGGACAAACATGTTAAAACATATAGTTACTTATGATGACATTGTGTTCATGATTTGATGATAAAGAAGTTATCATTATAATAAATATCCTACGTGGTTTAATTGAGCTGAGCGAATCAAATTTTTCTATGATTATTTTGCGTTTTATTCAGCATACAGGGTATATACCTTAAAAATCAAATAGTTGACTAAATTTCGGAAGCGACACATAAACTCTGGAGGAGCCGATTCAGTCTGAAAGTCCTTATTTTAAACCAAAAATGTTGAAATTATTATCGTATAATGTATATATACAGCGTATCTGGTATTTTACACGGCCAGGTTGGATATTACGCTTGATTAATAGTGTTTGCTGTACAATTCAACTTTCTTTCGCAATGTAATTGTAGATATTAGCCACGGCAAATATTTACAGTGGATATTACTCACTGCAGGAACTTACTGACAATCGGAAACATTTGACCACTCATGCTCCCTTTATAATCGACTTAAAAGATGGAGGAGGTCCATTAAAATGATGGGTGAGAATGTGTATATAGGGCAGGGCGCAAAATTTCAGAATCAGACGCACTCGCCAATCCAAAAACGATGGTTGTCAGTATCTCTCACGTAAAATTATGAGAGGTCTCGGCCCATTTCCACGGCCTTTGGTGTGACAAAGAGATTACATCATTGTATAACATTTCAAAAGCAGACAATTAGATTTTGGATAATCAATTTTGAACTGGACAATTCATATCCATGTTAAAAATATATTATCTTAGAACTTCACGTTTGTGTAATGCTATCTCTCTGCACTGAAGTACCAGTTGTGGACTGCAGTTTTCGGATGAAGGTCCTTAGGTGAAGAACCTTGATGGAAATTGTCAGCAAATCATCCAGTGTGTCAGTCTTCAGTGAATTCCTGTAGGCAGTCTTAACTCTATGAGACTGCTGAAACCTCTCTCACATGAAGCAGTTCTCACAGGTAAAATTGCACAAAATGTGACAATTGTAAATTTGAGAATCTCGTAATGAAGTTTTCGATTGAGGGTGGGAAAGGAGGGGCGAATTACAACGTTGTGCAGACTTCACTTCGTCGCATGAGAACCAGAGAAACGTAACTTCATTTTCGTAGGTTCATAGGCAAGAGGACAAAAAATTATTATTTTCTTAGAAAGATGTGTTTTTAATAAGATGGTAATTGAGCAACATTACAACAGATGATCGACAAGGAGAACAGATGGCGTTACGTTACATTTACACCAAGTGGGGCTTTCAAAATTATGTCCAAACGTCAAGAAAACGAAAACAGCCTTTTTTTGGAGTTACGTTCCTCTGGTTCTCATGCGACGACTTTCCATGTCCGTTGTGAAGACTTCACATTTCGTGTTTTTTCTTACTCAGTGACAATTATTATCGTGCGAAACAGAAACTGAGCAGCCCTGTGAGTTTGCGTAAAACTATTCCTACTGAACAGTGGTCGCCAACTCTAAATTTCTAGTCGCCAATGGTGACCGGAAATTTTGCGCCCTGATATATGGTGAATTTTGTTACTTCGTACTTCAAAATATCTTGAGAAACACGCATCGGACGAAAAAATGTACGAAATAAAAAGTTATATTTTGCAGGAAGAAATTTACGTATGTTAAAACTAGCAGCGTTCACCCCGCTTCGCTGGGGTCACCCCGGAACGCAATAAACTTTGTTACTTAGATAATTTTTACTTTTTCGCTTTCAAGTGATATGATAAAAACCATAGAAGATTGCAGTAAATGTTAACATTATATCGCCTGTCATTTATGTTAACCCGCCGAGTGACACGGTCATGTGGGTTGCATATAAATACGTTTAGATTTAGCTATGATGAGCTAACAAAGGATTTCTACGTTATGGACACTTGAATGGTCAATTATCTCAAGACACTGGTAATTGAAAATTAAAGTGATATGATAAAAACCATCTAGGGTCCAAATCTTAATAACCCCCCAAAAATGAAAGAAATTGGTTCAGCCGTATTAGCGTGATGAGCTAACAAAGGATTTGTACGTTCTCTTTTATATATATAGATTAGCCTCACACTTCCCTACTTAAGAGTGGGACAGAGTAAACTGAAAAATGATATGGGAACCCTATCATTTAATTTGCAGATTCAGGTTCTAGGAGAAACATACGTAAAATGTATTCGAATTTTTTTGAACCCTGATAGAGGTGGTGTAATCAGTTAAATCTAGGTTCACTAAAGCATCTTCAATTAGATTGGTTAGATAGGAGTTTAGCCTCTTTCTCAGCATCAAGGCTATATAAAATGCAGATAGACCATTTAAGATGGAATTCGGACCATTGTAATAATAGGTTCAAATGTCAATATATCCCACTGCGAATTAGAGATGCGCAAGACAAGATTTGAGGCTGTCTTGTCTTGAAAATGTGCTGTGAAAGTGATGTCTTGACTCGAAAAATGTATATTTGTCTATTGGAAGAGCTGTGTCTCGACTCGAATTTTGTCAGGAATTATCTCATCTCGTCTCGTACGCATCCCTATCGGGAATCGAATATTTCATATGTAGACGTTACCTTATTTGTTAGTAGAAAATTTTACTTGAAATATGTTAATTTATGATTATATAATCTGAAAACAATAAAACAACACACGTTGTATTGTAATGTAGGTTAAACATCATAAAACTATTATTTTTGGTATGCAAAAATAGCCGCCCCCATTAAAAAATGTCTCTGCACCTCCTATGCCCCCCTAAGAAATTAAATCTTGCGTCGTCACTGTTTTGAATTTGTGTTTTGGCATTGCTAGTCTCACCTTGTTGGTCTTACACACTCCAAATAATAAACGTATAAGTCACAAAAGATTAGTGTGCATTATTTATGAAATGTCCCTTGTATTTACATCATAAAATGAAAATAGCTATTTCTTGAAGAAGTTGAGTTTCACAAATGACTGATTCAATTGATGTTCAAGCTTCTGGAGTACCACTCACTCTTTCGCACTCTGAAATCTATTACTTTATGGCCCCAGAAAGGACTGCAGGGAGGTAAGAATGAATGGATTTGACTGAGATGGACACATGGAATTTTCTGCACAATGTGGGTAGGGAGATATATAGGGCGAATACCAATTTTATCAGAGTTTCTAACTTCATTATGTCACAATAGGAGGAAAGTCCATTCAATCTTCGCCCTCGTGATGTGAGATGTTCTTTCCTAATGAAAAATAGACTTATTCAGCAAACACTCATTGTGAATGAGAACAGCTTCAAATAATGAACCACATTTTTTTTTTTTTTTTTTTTTGACTGTGCTCTCTAGAAATTTTCAGTTGCTTAGCGGAACATAATCACAGAATCAGGCAAAATTTTACTTATTTCGATTTGTTATACATATCGAGGTTATAGGCTGTATGAAGCCTTATGTAGCACCTAAACATAATACAAAATGTTAAGACAATATTTTCCAATAAGAAAAATTACAAAGTAAAAATAGAAAATTATTATGCATGTTTTAAACAAAAAGATGCTTACTTACTTACTTTCTCTATGTCTCTCTCTCTCTCTCTTTCTCTTTCTCTCTCTCTCTCTCTCACACACACACACACAACACACAAATATTATAGTGCTACACTATAATATTACATATCACCTTCGGTGCTTGGGGTCCCTGCTTCGATCCCAGCTCGTGCCGTGTGGGCTTTGTGGTGGGCAGGCACCGTGCTCGTGGGTTTTCTCGGGGTCCTCCCGTTTCCTCCCACTTTCTTCATTCCACCATTTCATTCATTTCTCATTATCACCGTCTCCTTTAGCCTAACCGGCATAACAATGGGACGTAAAAGTTAAAGATTTCGTTTCATTTCATTATATTACATACGTATTACAATATGTAATTTAAGTATTATACCCTTATACTCATACAACTAATTGGATGAGCTGTTCTGCCTCTGTGTACATTGAATCCTTTTAAATAAAATGCTCTTTTGAAAGATTATACAGAGTTTGACTCACGTGTCGAGGCTGGCAAAGCATTCCGATCACGACAGGTTGAAATTTTCTATGATTTTGAGGAATAAGTAGATCTATGGAGAGGGTTGCAAGCTGGCCGTTAAAACGTGATCTTGTGTCTCTGTTATGGAAATCACTTAAAAAAATACGGTATTTTAGTAGGTAAGAATTTGTAAATGTTTGTATTTTATGGAGCAGTACCAACGAATGCAATGTACACCGCTGCTGTATTTTCAGCCATTGTAGCTTTTCAAAGAACGGCGTTACATAGTCAGAGAATTTTAAGTTGAAAATAAAACCTATGCATGCATTTTGCACCAGCTGCAAACGACTTTGTAAATGTATATCAGTGTCACTTAAGGTGGTGCTACAGTACTCCAGAGCTGGTACAGCTACCACTAGAGTTGGACAAGAGTTATTTTTAACTGTATTGATGATCCATTTTTCAACTTACTGAGAGAATGAAGAACGCCAAAAGCCTTTTTGCACGATGTGTAAATTTGATCAGACCATGTTAAATATTTGTTAAATATAATGACAAAATTTTTCACGGAGGAAGAGAAGGGAATGCCTACACTGTCTGAAGTTACATTGGGAACAAATGAAGAACCTAATAACGAGTCTTAAGTTTAGAAGCAATGAAAATTGACTTTGATTTGACTGAGTAGTAAGGGCGTTACTTCAGGAAACTTTTTGGCCCCTGGGTCCCTGCCTCAGGACCCATGGTCCCTGGCCGGGGTCAATGACCTAGGGGTACATAGGACCACCCCCTCTAAATTTTGGCAGGGGTACCATGGCCCACCCCCTAAATTTTGGCAGGGGTACATAGGACCACCCCCCTCAAATTTTGGAAATTGCCAAATCTAAAAATTTGGTATGGTAGGGTAGGACCATAGTATGTACCTCTATCAGTATTGGGGGTCTATGTCGTTCCCTTTCATGGGTAAAAAATTGCCGAAAAGTCAAATTTCGGGGGTTTTTGACCTAATTTATCCCCTTGGATGAGGTGTTATTACCCTATATGGTTATATGGGCGTATACAGGGGTCCATTCCCTTTCATAAGACATGGGTATATTAATGCACCCCTTGAAAAATTTGGGAGAGGTACCTTGGCCCACCCCTTAAATTTTGGAAATTGCCAAATCTAAAAATTTGGTATGGTAGCCTAGGACCACAGTATGTACCTCTATCAGTATTGGGGGTCAATGTCGTTCCCTTTCATGGGTAAAAAATTGCCTAAAATTCACATTTCGGAGGTTTTTGACCTAATTTATCCCCTTGGATGAGGTGTTATTACCCTATATAGTTATATGGGCGTATACAGGGGTCCATTACCTTTCATAAGACATGGGTATATTAATGCACCCATTGAAAAATTTGGGAGGGGTACCTTGGCCCACCCCTTAAATTTTGGAAATTGACCAATTTAAACATTTGGTATTATAGTATAGGACCCTAATATGTATTATGATAAATTTGGGTGGTCCACCTCGTTCCCTTTTAGGGGTACCAATATGCCAAAATATAAACGTAAGCAATACGTAGTACCACATGTTTGGTTTTGACCTAATTTATCCCCTTGGATGAGGTCCTATTACCTTATATGTTTATATGAGCGTATACAGGAGTCTATTACCTTTCATAAGACATGGATATATTGGTGCACCCCGGGAGGGGTACCTTGGCCCACCCCTTCAATTTTAGAAATTGCCCAATTTAAACATTTGGTATAATAGTATAGAGCCCTAGTATGTATCACTATAAATTTGGGTGGTCCACCTTGTTCCCTTTCATGGGTACACAATTGCCAAATTTTAGTACAACCACGTGTTTGGTCTTTTGACCTAATTTATCACCTTTGATGAGGTGTTATTATCCTATATCGTTATATGGGCGTATACAGGGGTTCATTACCTTTCATAAGATATGGGTATATTAATGCACCCCCAGGAGGGGTACCTTGGACCACCCTTTAATTTTGGAAATTGCCCAATTTAAACATTCGGTATAATAGTATAGGACCCTAATATATATTAATGTAATTTCGTTCCCTTTTAGGGGTACAAAATTGCCAAAATATAAAAATTGCCAAAAATTCAAATTTCGGGGGTTTTTGACCTAATTTATCCCCTTGGATGAGGTGTTATTACCCTATATAGTTATATGGGCGTATACAGGGGTCCATTACCTTTCATAAGACATGGGTATATTAATGCACCCCTTGAAAAATTTGGGAGGGGTACCATGGCCCACCCCTTAAATTTTGGAAATTGACCAATTTAAACATTTGGTATTATAGTACCGGATCCTAACATGTATTATGATAAATTTGGATGGTCCACCTCGTTTCCTTCTAGGGGTACAAAATTGTCAAAATATAAACGTAAGCAATACGTTGTACCACGTGTTTGGTCTTTTGGCCCAATTTAACCTCTTGGATGAGGTTCTATTACCTTATATGGTTATATGGTTATGTATAGGGGTCTATTCCCTATCATAAGACATAGGTACATTTGTGCACTCCTTTAAAAATTTGGGAGGGGTACTTTGGCCCACCCCTTAAATTTTAGAAATTGCTCATTTTATATATTTGGTATTATAGTACTGGACCCTAACATGTATTATGATAAATTTGGGTGGTCCACCTCGTTCCCTTTTAGGGGTACAAATTGCCAAAATATAAACGTAAGCAATACGTTGTACCACGTGTTTGGTTTGACCTAAGTTATCCCCTTGGATGAGGTTCTATTACCTTATATGGTTATATGGTTATGTATAGGGGTCTATTCCCTATCATAAGACATAGGTACATTTGTGCACTCCTTTAAAAATTTGGGAGGGGTACTTTGGCCCACCCCTTTAATTTTGGAAATTGCCCCTTTTACATGTTTGGTATTATAGTATAGAACCCTAATATATATTACTATAAATTTGGGTGGTTCACCACGTTTCCTTTGATGGGTACGAAATTGCCAAATTTTAGTACAACCACGTGTTTGGTTTTGGCTCAATTTATCCCCTTGGATGAGGTCCTATTACCTTATATGGTTATATGATCATGTATAGGGGTCCATTCCATATCCCCTTAAATTTTGGAAATTTTCCAATTTAAGCATTCGGTATCATAGTACATGACCTCAACATGTATCATGATAAATTTGGGTGATCCATCTTGTTCCCTTTCATGGGTAAAAATTACTAAAATATAAACATAAGCAATATGTTGTACCATGCGTTTGGTTTTTGGCCCAATTTCTTCCCTTTGATGGGGTTCTATTACCTTATATGGTTATATGGTCATGTATATGGGTTCATTTCCTATCATAAGACATGGGTACATTGACGCACCCCTTGAAAAATTTGGGAGGGGTATTTTGGCTCATCCAGTCGGTTTTAGAAATTGTTTTAATATAAGCATTTGGTATCATAGTACAGGACTTCAATATGTACCACTATAAATTTGGATGGTCCACATCGTTCCCTTTCATGGGTAAAGAACTACCAGAAATCGAATTTCGGAGGTTATTGACACCTATTTAGCACGTTATATGGTTTATTACCTTTATATGTTTATGTTCCCTTTTAAATTTGGGAATTATCAAATAACAAAATTCGGTAAACGTTTTCTAGGACCCATTGGTGTTCCTCTTATGGCCAAATATTCAAAATTTAAATGTTATTGACCGGTTTTATTATTGAATAAGTACAGGATTTATTACTTTTTTTCATAAGACACAGGTGTATTTGTGTACCAATCTTAAATTTTGGGAGGGGGTACATTTCTTATTGTCGTATCAATAATTGGTAATTGGATAGTATATCATTCATTGGGTAAATCATTGTCAAATATGAGTATGATCACGTGATCAGTTATTAACCTATGATGGGATTAGGAGTCCAGGACATTGGTACATTAAAACTTTGTAGTATAATTTAAGAATTGTCAAATGAAATTACGTCATTGGTTTTGGTTATTCACGCCAAATATAAACGTAAGCAAGACGTTGTACCACGTGATTGTCCTTGATGAGGTAGTGTACAGGGATTCATTTCCTTTGTTGTGGTACGTCTTAAGTTTGAGTACACACACTTCTAGAAAACAGTTGGTTCTACTCAGGTAAACAATTGACGGACATTATTGACCTTATTGAACATATAATAATATGATTAACTCTAAGACTTAGGTATATCAGGAGAAGTATTCTTTAAATTTGGGAATGGTGATAAACAGAATTTTAACATAAGGCGCGAAATTAGAAACAATACATTGAACTTTAGTCACAGCTCATAGTCTAAGATCATTGGTGGTGATTGATTTGAAATCTGATAGCTATCCTTATTGAATCTTATGACTCATAGACGAAAGGCAATACATGCTACAACACTGGCAAAGTTATTGTTAATGCAATTTGATTGGTTGATCACTATCTTTCCTGCAATCTGATTGGTTGATCACTATCTTTCGTGCAATCTGATTGGCTGATGATTTTCAAATCTTTGCTGTATTCAGTTTTAAGTTTTGTTTAACATTTAAAAATCTTGGTTTCGTTCAACATTTTGCAGTCACTGATAAATATGATCAAAACCGTTTATTTGTTAATCGAATAGTTAAAAACCGGATAAAGTTTGACGGTTAACCGTGAAACGTAAAATTTTTTTAGTTTGAAATTTTTTTGCTTGAAATTTTTTTTTGTTTGAAAATTTTTTCGTTTCCAAATTTTTTTGTTTCAAAATTTTGTTTGAGATTTTTTCGTTTGAAATTTTTTGTTTGAAAATTTTTTCGTTTGAATTTTTTTGTTTGAAAATTTTTGTTCGAAAATTTTGTTTAAAATTTTTTGTTTAAAATTTTTCGTTTCCAAATTTTTTGTTTGAAATTTTTTGTTTCAAAATTTTGTTTGAAATTTTTTTCGCTTCAAAATTTTGTTTGAATTTTTTTTGGTTTGAAATTTTTTGTTTGAATTTTTTTTTCGTTTCAAAATTTTGTTTCAAAGATTTTTGTTTGAAATTTTTGTTTCAAAGTTTGAGTTGACATTTTTAAAAGTTTGTGCATTTATTAGTAAAGAACCGGAACTGTTTAGAACAAAAACCTTTGACAACATTGTGGTGCAATAGTACACGTCAGAACCTGGGGTTGTACTTGAAATGAAAAAACACAATTCATTGAAATGGATCATTTTATTACACTCCACATACATCCATACCAGATAGTGGTTCTGGATATTGTCGATACAATGTATTTTGAACTTCTTGCACTAGTTTGTCTTTAGCATATAATTTTAATTCCAGTTGAAGTCTTTTAAGGTCTAATGCAATATCAATTGGTGGAAACTCAATGTCCATTTGATCACAAATAAACTGTTTATCAATACAGGTATGCACTAGCCGGAACTGTTTAGAACAAAAACATCTGGCAACGTTGTTTATCATGGTGCAATAGTACACGTCAGAACATAATAATGCAACGTCATCAGTTTTGCATCATATATAAGTATCGTTCGAGTTAGTATTCATGATAACGTCATCATGGCTACTTGTCTGCAGTTTCTAAACACACGTGATGTGATGAAATCATTTACCAAGATTACTGATTTACAACAGAATGTACCTTATAGAATCTTAGCTAGCCAAATGATCCCTACAAAGTTTGGATTAAGAATCGTAGTGAAGCTTGAAAATGATAAGAATATAATTTTACCAGCAAAATATTTACCCATGGAAGCATCAAAACAAGAAGAACTGCTGCGTTTCTTAAATACTGGATCTGTATCTTTATGTTACAAAGGATTCTTGGGTCGAAGTCATCAATTTGAATTTAGTACACAGCCAGATTCGTCAGCAATTGTGATGAAATCATGAATCAGCACATTCCTTTGACGTCAGCCGTAGTTGTATGAATTTGGTTGGTCGGCATGACGTCAGCAACTGTGATGAAATCATGAATTCAAACGTCAGCACATTCCTTACCAATGACGTCAGCAATAACTATAAACCAGCAAATACAGTGTCATCCCACGAAATCATTTGAGCAAGTGCTTTTCAGGAGGAAAGATGTGTACTTCTAACGATAAAGAGTTCATCTTCGCAAGCTATTATCCAATAAATATATTTCAAACAAAACATGTGATGATTGGTATCAGTGCTAGAACATTTGAACCTGTGATTCGATTGGGCAAAGCAGAACAATTTGGTGTACAACTGACCTGTGAAGAGTGGCAAATATTATGTTCACGAATCGACCAAATGAACGATTATTTTCATGATGAGCTAAATGTGACCATAGTCAAATCATTAGGCTCAAATCATGAAGTGGTGTTGCGTACGGTCCTCGAAGAGAAGATGGTGCTGTTACGTAAAAAGAGTACATTCCATGTCCCTCGCAATATGGTGTATCTAACACAAACTGAATGGAACAAATTCATCAGCGTATTTCAATGTGTGAAACATGCAGTGGAAGTGTGCAACTAAACTAGTATATTCCTGAAAAAGTACTATTTTGAAAAATGTGTTATGCATATTGTACAACATGTATCTAGATATTGTGATGGTTGTCAACATCGTTCGTGGGTGCATACCTGTATTGATAAACAGTTTATTTGTGATCAAATGGACATTGAGTTTCCACCAATTGATATTGCATTAGACCTTAAAAGACTTCAACTGGAATTAAAATTATATGTTAAAGACAAACTAGTGCAAAAAGTTCAAAATACATTGTATCGACAATATCCAGAACCACTATCTGGTATGGATGTATGTGGAGTGTAATAAAATGATCCATTTCAATGAATTGTGTTTTTTCATTTCAAGTACAACCCCAGGTTCTGACGTGTACTATTGCACCACAATGTTGTCAAAGGTTTTTGTTCTAAACAGTTCCGGTTCTTTACTAATAAATGCACAAACTTTTAAAAATGTCAACTCAAACTTTGAAACAAAAATTTCAAACAAAAATCTTTGAAACAAAATTTTGAAACGAAAAAAAATTCAAACAAAAAATATCAAACCCAAAAAAAATTCAAACAAAATTTTGCAACAAAAAATTTCAAACAAAAAATTTGGAAACGAAAAATTTTAAACAAAAAATTTTAAACAAAATTTTCGAACAAAAATTTTCAAACAAAAAATTTCAAACGAAAAAATCTCAAACAATTTTGAAACAAAAAAATTTGGAAACGAAAAAATTTTCAAACAAAAAAAATTTCAAGCAAAAAAATTTCAAACTAAAAAAATTTTACGTTTCACGGTTAACCGTCAAACTTTATCCGGTTTTTAACTATTCGATTAACAAATAAACGGTTTTGATCATATTTATCAGTGACTGCAAAATGTTGAACGAAACCAAGATTTTTAAATGTTAAACAAAACTTAAAACTGAATACAGCAAAGATTTGAAAATCATCAGCCAATCAGATTGCACGAAAGATAGTGATCAACCAATCAGATTGCAGGAAAGATAGTGATCAACCAATCAAATTGCATTAACAATAACTTTGCCAGTGTTGTAGCATGTATTGCCTTTCGTCTATGAGTCATAAGATTCAATAAGGATAGCTATCAGATTTCAAATCAATCACCACCAATGATCTTAGGCTATGAGCTGTGACTAAAGTTCAATGTATTGTTTCTAATTTCGCGCCTTATGTTAAAATTCTGTTTATCACCATTCCCAAATTTAAAGAATACTTCTCCTGATATACCTAAGTCTTAGAGTTAATCATATTATTATATGTTCAATAAGGTCAATAATGTCCGTCAATTGTTTACCTGAGTAGAACCAACTGTTTTCTAGAAGTGTGTGTACTCAAACTTAAGACGTACCACAACAAAGGAAATGAATCCCTGTACACTACCTCATCAAGGACAATCACGTGGTACAACGTCTTGCTTACGTTTATATTTGGCGTGAATAATCAAAACCAATGACGTAATTTCATTTGACAATTCTTAAATTATACTACAAAGTTTTAATGTACCAATGTCCTGGACTCCTAATCCCATCATAGGTTAATAACTGATCACGTGATCATACTCATATTTGACAATGATTTACCCAATGAATGATATACTATCCAATTACCAATTATTGATACGACAATAAGAAATGTACCCCCTCCCAAAATTTAAGATTGGTACACAAATACACCTGTGTCTTATGAAAAAAAAGTAATAAATCCTGTACTTATTCAATAATAAAACCGGTCAATAACATTTAAATTTTGAATATTTGGCCATAAGAGGAACACCAATGGGTCCTAGAAAACGTTTACCGAATTTTGTTATTTGATAATTCCCAAATTTAAAAGGGAACATAAACATATAAAGGTAATAAACCATATAACGTGCTAAATAGGTGTCAATAACCTCCGAAATTCGATTTCTGGTAGTTCTTTACCCATGAAAGGGAACGATGTGGACCATCCAAATTTATAGTGGTACATATTGAAGTCCTGTACTATGATACCAAATGCTTATATTAAAACAATTTCTAAAACCGACTGGATGAGCCAAAATACCCCTCCCAAATTTTTCAAGGGGTGCGTCAATGTACCCATGTCTTATGATAGGAAATGAACCCATATACATGACCATATAACCATATAAGGTAATAGAACCCCATCAAAGGGAAGAAATTGGGCCAAAAACCAAACGCATGGTACAACATATTGCTTATGTTTATATTTTAGTAATTTTTACCCATGAAAGGGAACAAGATGGATCACCCAAATTTATCATGATACATGTTGAGGTCATGTACTATGATACCGAATGCTTAAATTGGAAAATTTCCAAAATTTAAGGGGATATGGAATGGACCCCTATACATGATCATATAACCATATAAGGTAATAGGACCTCATCCAAGGGGATAAATTGAGCCAAAACCAAACACGTGGTTGTACTAAAATTTGGCAATTTCGTACCCATCAAAGGAAACGTGGTGAACCACCCAAATTTATAGTAATATATATTAGGGTTCTATACTATAATACCAAACATGTAAAAGGGGCAATTTCCAAAATTAAAGGGGTGGGCCAAAGTACCCCTCCCAAATTTTTAAAGGAGTGCACAAATGTACCTATGTCTTATGATAGGGAATAGACCCCTATACATAACCATATAACCATATAAGGTAATAGAACCTCATCCAAGGGGATAACTTAGGTCAAACCAAACACGTGGTACAACGTATTGCTTACGTTTATATTTTGGCAATTTGTACCCCTAAAAGGGAACGAGGTGGACCACCCAAATTTATCATAATACATGTTAGGGTCCAGTACTATAATACCAAATATATAAAATGAGCAATTTCTAAAATTTAAGGGGTGGGCCAAAGTACCCCTCCCAAATTTTTAAAGGAGTGCACAAATGTACCTATGTCTTATGATAGGGAATAGACCCCTATACATAACCATATAACCATATAAGGTAATAGAACCTCATCCAAGAGGTTAAATTGGGCCAAAAGACCAAACACGTGGTACAACGTATTGCTTACGTTTATATTTTGACAATTTTGTACCCCTAGAAGGAAACGAGGTGGACCATCCAAATTTATCATAATACATGTTAGGATCCGGTACTATAATACCAAATGTTTAAATTGGTCAATTTCCAAAATTTAAGGGGTGGGCCATGGTACCCCTCCCAAATTTTTCAAGGGGTGCATTAATATACCCATGTCTTATGAAAGGTAATGGACCCCTGTATACGCCCATATAACTATATAGGGTAATAACACCTCATCCAAGGGGATAAATTAGGTCAAAAACCCCCGAAATTTGAATTTTTGGCAATTTTAATATTTTGGCAATTTTGTACCCCTAAAAGGGAACGAAATTACATTAATATATATTAGGGTCCTATACTATTATACCGAATGTTTAAATTGGGCAATTTCCAAAATTAAAGGGTGGTCCAAGGTACTCCTCCTGGGGGTGCATTAATATACCCATATCTTATGAAAGGTAATGAACCCCTGTATACGCCCATATAACGATATAGGATAATAACACCTCATCAAAGGTGATAAATTAGGTCAAAAGACCAAACACGTGGTTGTACTAAAATTTGGCAATTGTGTACCCATGAAAGGGAACAAGGTGGACCACCCAAATTTATAGTAATACATACTAGGGCTCTATACTATTATACCAAATGTTTAAATTGGGCAATTTCTAAAATTAAAGGGGTGGGCCAAGGTACCCCTCCCGGGGTGCACCAATATATCCATGTCTTATGAAAGGTAATAGACTCCTGTATACGCTCATATAAACATATAAGGTAATAGGACCTCATCCAAGGGGATAAATTAGGTCAAAACCAAACACGTGGTACTACGTATTGCTTACGTTTATATTTTGGCAATTTGGTACCCCTAAAAGGGAACGAGGTGGACCATCCAAATTTATCATAATACATATTAGGGTCCTATACTATAATACCAAACGTTTAAATTGGTCAATTTCCAAAATTTAAGGGGTGGGCCAAGGTACCCCTCCCAAATTTTTCAATGGGTGCATTAATATACCCATGTCTTATGAAAGGTAATGGACCCCTGTATACGCCCATATAACTATATAGGGTAATAACACCTCATCCAAGGGGATAAATTAGGTCAAAAACCTCCGAAATGTGAATTTTAGGCAATTTTTTACCCATGAAAGGGAACAACATTGACCCCCAATACTGATAGAGGTACATACTGTGGTCCTAGGCTACCATACCAAATTTTTAGATTTGGCAATTTCCAAAATTTAAGGGGTGGGCCAAGGTACCCCTCCCAAATTTTTCAAGGGGTGCATTAATATACCCATGTCTTATGAAAGGGAATGGACCCCTGTATACGCCCATATAACCATATAGGGTAATAACACCTCATCCAAGGGGATAAATTAGGTCAAAAACCCCCGAAATTTGACTTTTTGGCAATTTTTTACCCATGAAAGGGAACGACATAGACCCCCAATACTGATAGAGGTACATACTATGGTCCTACCCTACCATACCAAATTTTTAGATTTGGCAATTTCCAAAATTTGAGGGGGGTGGTCCTATGTACCCCTGCCAAAATTTAGGGGGTGGGCCATGGTACCCCTGCCAAAATTTAGAGGGGGTGGTCCTATGTACCCCTAGGTCATTGACCCCGGCCAGGGACCATGGGTCCTGAGGCAGGGACCCAGGGGCCAAAAAGTTTCCTGAAGTAACGCCCTTACTACTGACTGCATTTATGTATAAACAATTATCTGCTGACCAATTAGCCAAATTACTCAAATTTTCGTCCATCTTTGTTATACGTGTATCTATTTGCCTTGGTGAAGAAAATGATTGAATATAGTCTGCATACACATGATACTTAGAGATTGCGGTAAACATAAAGATAGAAAAGAATAGGTAATAAAACTTTACCTTGAGGAACCCCGCAAGAAGGGTTTTGCTGACTAGAAACTAAGTTGGCAACTACCATATACTGTTTTCGGTCTCATAGATAATTTTGAATCCACTTGGCATCTAAAGTAGAAAAGCTAATTATTTTTTAAAACTTTCTGAAGCAAAATGTTTTGATTTATCGTCTGGAATGTCTTGTTATAATCCAGTAAGTTAAGTATGGTTGTCTCCCTCTTGTTCAAAGCAGAGCGTATATAATCAGTAACACTGGTAAGAGCTGAAGAAGTTCGGCAAAGTTTAGAAACCCGGATTAAAAAGAGTCTAAAAGGTTATAACTTGGAAGGTGTTCATATATTTGGTCACTTGCAATATAATCAAGAGCTTTAGATAGGGCAAGTAATATTGAAATAGGCCTTAAGTCTTCCGCGGACGGAACATCCTTAATCTTAGGAAGAAGCAAAACTCGTGCTATTTTCCACAAGGCAGGAAAGGTGCCGGTAATTAAGGTGCCGGAAAAGGTAAAAAAAATCAAACAAATTGGTAATTGGGGAGAGGACGAAAAGTAATCCTTAGTTGATCAAAGTTATGCTTATCTCATCTGTGTCTATAGCAGTGGACTTTTATCTTCTTAATCGCATTCAGTACATTATATGGAGTAACACAGATGGAAGAAAAGACTATTTCTTCAAAACTAGGGTTTTGTGCAGTTTTTTTCAAATCTTGTATTGATCTGTAAGCTAGAGGTATCAAATCTACGAAAATAATTATGGAGATAATCGGCAGATAAAGGGGGGCAACTACATCAGGCTGGCCTCCTTTACTGTTACGAACTGCAAGTAACTTCAAATTTCTCTAAAGATGGGAGGGATTTTTATTCTCGGTCAGGGTGTAGGAAAATTTCAATTTCGCATTAGTACGGCTTGATTATTTATATTTCTAAGGATCCTATATTCCTCAAATTTGTCATTTGAATTGTGTAGATTTAATTTACGCGCGTCACGACAAGCCATTAAGCTTCGAATTTTATCTGTAATCCAGGGCGACAAACATATTTTTCTCTCAAGTCGGTATGAATGTTGAAGAGATGTAAAATTAACTCATTTAAATAGGATAGTTGGTCATCCACGGAAGAAAAACAATCTGTTAGATGCCAAGGCAATAACGCAGCATCACGCAAGAGTGCTTCATTGTTATTGTCGACTAAATCTCTCTATATAACGACTTTTGGCTTGAATTTGGGAGTCTTAATAAAATACCAAACAAAGATAAAGTCATGACGCGAAATCCAAAGTACAGAAAATTGGCCAAAATGAAGAACTCTATCAATGTCAGAAGTTAAGATTAAATCGAGAAGTGAATCAGATATAGTGGTATGAAACGTAACTTCGAGCGGACAGATGGAAAAATTTAATGATAAAATAACTTTGCGGAATGTTTCTACTTTACGCTTAGAGGACAATAAATCAATGTTCATGCCTCCAAGTATCATCCTATGTATATAAAGTGGTGAGATATTGGAAATATCTCCTTCAGCTTTTTTGAATGATGCTCCTGGTGGGCGGTACACACAAGCCAAACGTAAGTTCTGGTTCTCAATATATATATCTCAAAGATAATGTACTCAGATTCGAAGCTTGCAACTCCACCATCACTTTTGTTAATACGATCGTTTCGGATAATTTTGAAGTTACTTAACAATACCAGATCATTACAAAGAGTTGGCTTCAACCATGTTTCGGAAACTGACATTACATGCATACTCTTAACAAAGTGAAAAAGAACCTCAGAATCAATATAATGTCTGAAAAGGCGCTGCACATTAATGTGTACACAGCATTGAACGTTGGTCGTTTCGCTTTATTAAGTTCTGTTGACAATTAATGATGGGTCCTCGTCAGGTACTTGGAAGTCGGCCAGCTGTAGAGAATTATTGCCATCTGATGCGGTTAAAAGGAATGAATATATTGCTTATATTATCAGCCATGTGATATTGAATACTTCAGTACAAGGTATTGCAAAAATACGTACAGACCTACACAAAACATAAAACGAAGGTATAATGTAGATTTACTGTTTCCTAGCTGCTTTTGTTTAACAAAAACAAAACAAAACATATGGAATTTGCATCAAACGAAATTCTTGCTTTTTCTGAAAAGGAATGGCTATTGGTGTCTTCGAGGTTGAGAAAAGAAAGAAAAGAAAAAAATATAGCACTGACCTACAGTACTTAAATTTAAGCTTGTAAAGGATTTATAAATGTTTTATATATTTTTATGGTTTGCTGTCACCATAAGATTAGTAAATACCTAGGTGAATTGTATTAATTTGTGGAATTGCCAATACTGTCCATCGCTTGTTACGACCTGCCGTCATATAAAAACACAAAAGCAATCATTATGATTTATAATAATGGCAAAGTTTTTTGACTTATTACTTTCGTAGATTTATCAGATTATTTACAAATTGTGAAAAAAAAAGAGAGAAAAGAAAAGAAAAAATAGATAGATAGAAAGATATGTTTACAGGTATATGCAGTGGCGTATTTAGGGGGGTGGCTTCCGGGCTTAAGCCCCCCCGAAATCTTACTTAGTATAGTAAAGTAAATGAAATATCTTGCAGAATTTTCACATTTCCAGGAAAAGCCCCCCCGAAAGTTAGCAAAGCCCCTCCCGAAACAAAATCGTAAATACGCCACTGGGTATATGTATAGTACATATACCTGTGAACATTTCAGGGAGAAGTACATCTGATGCAATTTATAAACTAACGGAAATAATAACAAATTACATGGATCATAATGAAAAAGTAATAACAATATTTTTGGATTTAACCAAAGCATTCGATACAATATCTCATAATATATTGTTAACTAAGCTAGAACATTATGGAGTAAGAGGTGTAGTACTCTCGTGGTTTACTAGTTATTTAAGTAATAGATTGCAAGCTGTTAAAATTGGAAATGTTATGAGTGACTTAACACAGGTTAAATATGGAGTGCCACAAGGATCAGTATTAGGTCCAATTTTATTTATAATTTATATAAATGATTTGTACAATATAGGCATTGATGGCTATATTCAATCTTTTGCAGACGACACCACTATAACAATAACAGGGAAAAAGTGGGAAGAAACATAAAAAAGCGGAAATAACAGTAAAGAAAGTAAAACAATGGCTTGAACAAAATTCCTTGGTACTAAACTTAACGAAAAAAAAATATATTACTTTCTCACCAACAATAACCGGACAGCCACAAAATTTTGTCTTAAAATATCATAACTGTATTAATACTTTAGACTGTAACTGTAATACAATAAATAAAGTAACTGAACAAAATTATTTAGGAGTGAAAATTGATCATTTAAAGTGGACATCGCATATTCAACATGTAGCCAAGACATTAAGAAAATTGCTGTATAAATTTGTACAATTAAGAGGGTGTTTAGAATTAAAAGTTTTACGTATGGTATATTATGCACTAACACAAAATATATTACAGTATTGTATCTTAAGTTGGGGATCTGCCTATGAGACGCATATAAGACCTTTAAAAGTTCAGCAAAATAATATTATAAGAATATGTTTAAATAAAAACAAAGAAGACAGTCTAGAAAACCTGTATAGAGAATTTTCAGTCTTAACTGTTGAAAAATTATATATAAAAGCAGTCCTACTCTATGTAAAAAAACATGAAAATGAATGGAATAAAATTTCTCATGGGTATGGAACAAGAAAAGTAACTCAAAAAGATCTTGAAACAATAAAAGTAAATAAGGGTATATCACAAAATCAAACATATTATTTGGCTCCGAAACTTTATAATAATATTCCAAAAGAAATTAGGGAAGAAGGAAAAATGCATAGATTAAAAATACTAATAACTAATTGGTTAAAGGAAATAAAGAATGATGACTTAAGAGCGTTAACGTATTAAATTAACGTATTAAATTAATGTATTAAATTAGTAAATAATCGACTAAAGTCACTTGAAATATGCTTATCTACAACTACTGGGGGGTATTTTTTTTATTTATTTATTTTAAAAAAAAGGAAAAATAGAGAAGGGGAAGGGAAAAGAAAAAAATGGAGGAGAGAAGGAAGAAAAAGAGAAAAAAGAGGAAAAAATGATAAAATTTCACTTATATATACTTTATGAAGATGGTCTCTCACTCACAAGCGAAAGCTTCTGTGAAGAGCCATCTATCATAATTATATTATGTCATTAGGTTGTATTATGTATGTTTTTTAAAAAAAATAAAAAAAATATGTGGGTAGAGAAACAGAAGAGTACCACCAATATTAAAATGCCACAGCCATTGAATCTTCTGAGCGGTCAAGAATATATAAAAAAACATGCAGACAATGATCAAAATAATGTAAACACTTATGAACTGTCTATAAGATTTATACTAGCACAATTACTAATGAGAAGAATAATCAAGGATTGACCTCCGCAGTCTTACAATAAACTTTATTGCTAATAGAACTCTCACTGAAGAGTCTCTTATCAACATACAGGATATAACTACACCCAAATTTCGCAAATGAATATAATGTGAATATACACACAAAATCTCAAAATCCGACATTCAGTGCTTCTCTCAACCCTACTTTTTACACAGAATGTTCATGGAAACCACTAATCCTCTGAGTATGTACCACTTTTCTATATTTCTGAATATGTTTTACTTTACATACAGTCAGTGGCGTCTCGTGACATAATTTTTTCGGTAGTTCATAGTCATTAGAAAATTCTATTCTAGAATTATTTCAGTATTCTAATTATGAAAAACTATAAATAATCAATGAAAGTAACCAGTAAAGGTTACGAAAATCGACTGGAAGCCTTCGAAATGTGGGTGTGGAGAAGAATGGAAAGAATTAGTTGGGTCGAGCGGAAAACGAATGAGAAAGTGTTAGAAATGGTGGGTGAGAAAAATAACACTTTTAGATAGTATTAGAAAGAGGAAGAGAAACTGGTTGGGACATTGCCTAAGAAGAGATTGTATCATGAGGGACGTCCTAGAAGGTATGGTGGCGGGAAAGAGAGAGAGGGGGCGTAGGAGACTACAATTAATGGATGATATTAAAACAGAAAGATCATACGCGAAGATGAAGAGGTTAGCGGAGGACCGTGGAGCATGGAAGCTTCTCAACTGCGGCACGTGACCTGTCAATAAAAGGCAGAATACCTATGATGATGATGATGATTATATATATATATATATATATATATATATATATATATATATATATATATATTTACACATAATAAAAAGTACCAATTTATAAACTAATGCTCCATTTTATTCGTATATGAAATTACCTCTCATGTTCTTCTGGGCAATTAACTTGTCAATAGCTCTTCTGAAGTTTAGTTTTTTTATTGTTTTTCTCTGTTAATACTGTAGCTAAAGCACTGAGACTATTTTGAGTTACGGTACTCCTTTAAATGCTTTCCTATTCTTTAATATGGTAACACAACTTTCAGCTTCTGAAGTCAACTTCGGATTATTTGCTATGATTTTCACGAATTTTGTTGGATGCCATTCTCTTTCTACAAATTCACCATCAATTTCACAATATACTAAATGTAATCTCCATTAGTATCAAGACTGCAATCGTCTGCTATCTCGTATATTTGAAGAGCTCCTTCGTGGCTAAGCTATTAATGTAAATACCTTTGGCATGGGAGACCCAGATTCGATTCCCGTAGGGAGCTCATGTGGTTCGGATTCCACGTTAATCAGTTGGTCCCGTCGCATAGACTCGCTGCTGAAAGGGACGTTAAACTCAAAATCAACTCAATTCGTATATTTCAATTGCCATGTATGCTCTTAGTGAACTGTTAACAGTATACACGAAACATAAAATATATCAAATTATTATGATAGTTACAGAGGTACCTTTAATTAGGAACGCTTTGTCCATGTACTTTTGCATTGTTATCTCAAGACACTTCATTACTGTTCCGCCCCCACTCCTCGAAAGAAAAAATCTTTCCGGTTACAGCTGAATGTAACTGCAAATCTCAATACTAGTCTTTTTCTATTTTGCATGTATTAAACATGAATGTTGAAAAAAATCAATTCCAAAATTTCCTTCAGGTTCGCACAATACAGAAGATAAGATTTTACCATTGTAACAATATTACCAAGTACAGCATGTTTTGATAAGCTATTCGCTTTTCTTACCAGTACAAACATTTAGTTTATTTAAATAGAAAGAAACATAGCCTAAAGAAAAATCAGAGATTATATATATTTAAAAAGTCTTGAAAATAAATTAAAATTTAATTTTATTCTAATTTAACTTAAACATCTCTGGGGAAGGATTTTAAACCTCCCTTTCCCCTTGGTAGAGCTCGGAAAGCCGTAATTTTGTTTGTTCCATTTTCATTGCGAGAAATTGAGATAAAAACAAATGTAGAAAAAGTACTACTATATTCTTCTATATATTTTAAGTTGCAGTTCATTGTTTGATTCTGTTTAAAGTGCCATGTTACTGGAAATTAGTCAACAACAGCTATCAACGTAGTTCATTCTTTGATTCTCTGTTTAAAGCGCCACATTACTGGAAATAAGTCAACAACAGTGCTGTCAATGCTGCCCGTGCAAATCTTGGCATGAACGTCAGGAGACCGCAGTTCCTCCTCTCAGCTGCCCGCGTTTCCCTTGCGTACTACATACAGAGCAGCCTATCACGCTCGCTACTCTGTTGTGAACATGGTATCGTGATGGAATGCATATACGCAAGGGATAAAGCAAGCGAAGAATAGAAACGACAATATAATAATATTCTAAATATTATTAAATATCTTAAGGAGCAACAAACAGTCCACGATACTTGGTGCTTCACGTGCTCTTGTGAACTGCACAAGGCGACGCCACTGCGTACAGTATCTTTAAATCCAACAAACTGGAACATGTAATTCCCATAAATTAGTAACACTAAACACTCCTAGACTGTGACAGCATTTTTTGTTTGTATGTTTGTGTGTGTGTGTGTGTGTGTGTGTGTGTGTATGTTGTATTGTATAATAGTGATTAGTATGTTAATCTTGTAGGATCTGTCCGTAACAAAAATCCTCACAACGTCCAGACCTTACATCTCACAACAGGACAATGCACCCAGAAAAGTAAACTTTTCCTCAGTTTTTGGCGTCAACCACAGCAAGTATATCTAAATAAAGAGGAATGCCCATTCCCCTTTCCAAGGGCTTGGGTGCAATCCTCAAACGTATGCCCATCCCCTCTTCCAAGGGCTTGGATGCAGTCCCCAAATGTACTCTCATTCCCCTTCCAAGGGCTTGGGTGCAATCTCCCAAACGTATGTCGATCTCTTCCCAAGGGTTTGAGTGCAATACTAAAATGTATGTCCATCCTCCCCCAAAGGCTTGGGTGCAATCTGTCAAATGTATGTCCATCCCCCTACCAAGAACTTGGGTGAGTCCCCCAAACGTATGTCCATCACCCTCCCAAGGGCTTGGGTGCAATCCCACAAATGTATGCTTATCCCCTCCTAAGGGGATGCATCCCCCAAACGTATCATTCTTCCTCCCAAAATTTACCATTCTGCTCCCAATTCACCATTGTGCCCCCACCCCCAAAATCAACCTCTCTCCACCCAAGTTTACCATTCTTCAGTTTGGTTATACTATTTTCAATGAACTCCGAATGTTTTCACGGGCATAACCTGCGCGATAAAACACACGAGTTATATTTTTCTACCCTTGTTAACTATGACTGGAAAAGAATTATATTGTTCGATTACTCATCTTTGCCCTTGTTTTCAACAGGCGAGCCCGGACTGCCTTGCTACTATAGTTAAACATGACTATCACTCTGTCTTATGTGCATCGCAATTTTATGGTATTTTGTTAGTACTATTATTATCCCAAAGTATTATTTCTTGGTATGTAGACATTTTACGTGCCCAGGTACATCCTATGGCAGAGATGATTTTTTCTGACAGTGTTTCAAGAGTTCAATGTGTAGATATCCATAGAGCCACATCTAAAAACATCAAAGATTTATCGGGATGTTTTATTTTACCAAAACTCTTTTATATATACTACGTTGCTATTCTTCACTGAACACTTATACCATTACGTTAACCCAATCCCTCAGCACCATATCAGTATCTTGTATGGCCACCTTTTGCCGCAATGACGTCTACAACCTTTCGAGGAAGACTTTCCACCAATTTGCGATACATGCTGAAGGGAATCATGCCACATTTATCCTGCAAAACTGCAAACAGATCAGAGGTGTCTCTTGGATGGCATTGCCTGGCTTTGAACTGGCATTGCCGGTGTTCTAACTTGTCTCAAAAGTATTGAATGGGATTGAGATCTGTACTTTGGGCTGAAGTTTTTCCACACCTATATCCTCGAACGACGTGTTTATAGTGCCTGCCGTGTTTATAGTGACATGGGGCATTGTTGTGCTGAAACAGGTATGGGCGAATACTGAATTATCCCCATAATGTCGGTAGCGCAGAATTGTCTAGAATCGTTTGTTATGCTTCGGCATTCATGTTTTCTGGAACTAAAACAAGAGGACCGAAACCATAACACGAAAAGCAAGACCACACCATGATTCCAACTTCACTGAATTTCATTATAAGTACGAAGATACGCCACATCTGGTAGCGCGATTCATCACTCTATAGAACGGAATTCCATTGTTCGAGAGTCCAATGGTGGCCTTCCTTGTTCCACTATAAGCGACGGGTAGCATTGCAGGCTGTTACATTTGGCTTCTGAACTGCTGCTCCACCATGAAACCGAAGTGCGGTGATCTCCCGGCGGACGGTAGGATCACTGGCAGCACTATTTGAAGCCGGTCGAAATTCCTGTGCCACCATCTCTAACGACGCTTTCCGGTTTGACATCACCACACGTTTTAATTATCGACGGTCACGATTTGTTAACGTTTTAGCTTTAATGGGCCCTCTTCCTTCTGCTTCATGATAACATCACCACTGTTGACCAGGGTATCTGAAATTTGTTAGAAATCTCACGGGTCGAATGTCCAAACCTGTGGGTTCCAATGATCATCCCTCTTTCCGCCTCGCTCAGTTGGCGTCGTCTGTTCATATTGAGTGTTGTAGCTGATATGTGTGTATTCTCAACCACCAATGATGCATTTTATATGCTGTATAATGTGTACAGACGATCCCATGCATTTTTTGAGGTGTGTCCGGTGACGAATGGCAATACAATGTAGTATATTTACCTTGCCCATGTGTCCGTCCATCAGAGAGACAAAATAAAATCAAGAACTACTTAATGAATCACCATCGATTGTAGCCAAGATATAAAGGATCAAAAGCTAGTAATCGACTTTGTTGATGGAATTGATCCATCCACCGGAAGTGTTAGATATCAACCATTTCCGATTGGTTACTTTACAGCAGAAATGGCAATAGCAGGAAGAGGCTGTCTGCCATAAATACCAAGAATATATTCCACTTCCACTCTAGTCTTTCTGCTAAAATGGAAGAGGCAGAAATCAACCATTTTTGGTTTTAGCGATTTAGAGCATAAATACTAACCGACAGATGAAAACAGTTTTCTGCAGTTAATTGAGCGTCCCAGTGGCGTAGGGAACGGGGGGCCCAGAGGGGCCGGGCCCCCCCAAAGAGGTCCGACAATGTACTTTGGTACTTTGATGTTTGTAATTTTTTATATATTTTTATGTGTATATATTTTTTTGTTTGTAATTTTTCTATATGTACCTATAACAGCACTTGCCCCCCCCAAACACACATTCTGGCTACGCTACTGGAGCGTCCCAAGAATATATTCCATTTTTACTCTAATTTCTCTACTAAAATCGGAAGTGACAGAAATCCAGTGCTTCCGGTTTTTACATTGACGTCTATAGAGTTGAAACGGCAATAGAAGCGAGAAACGGTTTCCTGCAATTAATTAAGCTTCCCATGAGTATATCCCATCTCCACTCTATTCTCTCTACTGAAACCAGGAATGGTGGAAATCTACTACCACTTCCGGTTTCAATATTAATTGAGAAAATATCACACCATACAAACCAAATTCCTTCTCATTGTCTATATATGATTCTGCTACTTGTTTTGAAACAAAACCTTAAGCATTCCATGTTGTTCCTCTTAACCCACATCTGGATGGGTACTCTTGTGGGAATCAAGATGGCATTAGCTGTGTGACTTGATTGAGATTCGTGAGGATAATTGGAGGATTGTCTTAAAGAAAGAACTAGAGAACTGCAACCAAGAACCCAGCAACGGAACTCACGTCTCAATTTGAGGCAGTGTTGTCAGTTGGTGATAAATTTCTCGTAAAATCTCAAATTCTGAACATTGGGAGCAATACGGGAATTTTTATTTAAAATGGACTGAAAATGGAAAAATCTAACATTCTTAACCTTGTTTACCTCGCGTTTTTTGTTCATTTGTTTTGTTCACTTTTTGTCATATACATACTCAGACATACACGCATATATCTCAAGTTTAGTGTAGTTTCTATCCATCTAACCTCACGAAACAGGAGGGAAGTTAGATTGAAACCAGAAGATACAAAACGAAACTAGAAAGGACTAAAACCATGTTGGGAAATTACCGTGAATGAACATCAGAAATATTTAACCTGCTACCTCTTTTCTTTCGTATACGTACGTACGATGAAATTGTAATTTCTGAATCAAGTGGGGACATAATCAGGAGCGCATCCACGTGGGATCACCGGGCTCGAATCCTCTCAAACTTTGTAATTCAACATACATTTGTGCCCTTTCTCAATAAAACTATACTTGTTTAACAGGGAAATAATTGATGTAGCACGAAAATTTGATCTTACACTTCGTCTGTACTCTTTCCCTTACAAAAGAAATCTAGTTCTTTCATTATTCCTGAAAATATAGGTGGAAACCTTGTCAATTACTTATCGTCTTTTCGAGTCCAGAATAATACCCGTTCAATATTACATAGATGTAGTGGTTTCTAGTATTGGACCTCGCCAAAGTTTGGACACCTCCCAACAAGAGTTTCTGGCTACGCTCCTGGACATAATCATCTCGTATGTTTGCTTTTTGGCATTCACACGAGACGTCGCTGCAATATTTCAATGACCAGAAGAAATCTCTGGCTTGGGTCTAAAAGGGCCAATGTCACTTTTTGACAAAAGTGAGATGTTCGTCAAATTTTAACACCTATAAATGGATATTTTCTTGTGCAAGAAAAGCAAATGTCAACACACAATATTCATATTAACATTTGCTTTTCTTGCACAAGAAAATATCCATTTATAGGTGTTAAAATTTGCCGAACATTTCAGTTTCGTCCAAAAGTGACATAGGTCTTTTTAGACCCAAGCCACAGAAATATCTATTTTAGTAGGCGGGAGATTTTTGCATCTGATCGGGAAGCTTCATGGTTTCGAACGGGAAATTGGCTGTTATGAAACTAACAACAGTGATTTGAAATCATAGACCGTCGGCTTAAGCACTTTGAGGCTTTCGTGGCGGGGAGTTTATAATGGTAATTTATTAAATAAGGGGCAGTAAACACCTAAATACTCTAAAAATGTGTATATACAATCCTTTATTCATGTTCATTTTCCACATCTGTCATAATGAAAGTAAGTTGCATGTAGTTCTTCGTGAATTTCCTTCCTTCTGTTTAAAATATCATCAGATAACTCGTCTCCATTGTGCAAAAATGCCACGTGTCGTATGAATATGCTTCCGCACCATAAGGATGTATTATGTGGATTAAAACCTCAGCAAACATGAAACGGCATCATTACAGAATTCTCTTCGCGTGACCTTTGTCCTGGAAGATTGTATGTAGCAGGTGCTTGAACAAAGTGAAAGTGTCAGTAAGCAAGCAGGTGTCACCTGCACGGCGGTTCCATCATGGAGGCGTTCTAAATACGCTACCGCTAGACCGAAAAAAATTACAAAGAAAAAGACACACTGTGTTGTGTAAATAACATTTCTCATATACCAACGACAAGCTTTACTTACTTTTCTAAATACTTTTTCGGAACTTGTGTTAGGAAGAAAAGGAAAGATACAGATATTAAGAGTTAGAAAGGAAGAAACAGGAATAGGTGGTGTAATTTACAAACCACTTACGTAATTATATATTTTAAGAAATAGTATAATTACGTTAAAAAAAAAACAGGTTTACAATATCTTGAACTTATACAGGATGTATGAAAAGTCCGCAAATATAGGTCTACTCCATTCTGAGTAAAGAAACGAATAATCGAAAAAGAGGGTTGTTTTTAATTCAAAATGGTGGATTTTTTTCAATCACACCACCTTTGGGGCTACACACTGGTAAGGTGCGTTTTTGTTAAATGAGAAAGCAAAGCTGTCAGTTCAACAGCCTGTTCCCTTGTGTCTTCACTATATCAACAATGCAGCATTATTGAAAAATTGATTAGGTGCTCTAGGTTCCCTCAATTACAATGTGCACACTCCCTGTATCATTTCTACGTGCCCGTAAGTTCCGTTTGAACATCCTACTGCACTGGAAACTTTTCTTTTACCGTAAGTCTTGTTATCAGTGTAGACCCCAAATGGCTGGTGCGATTGGTAAAATCTACCATTTTAGATTGAAAACCATCTATTTCCAACAAGTTCGATGTCTTTCCATTTTTCGTATGGACCAGAATTTTGATACACATCATATTCTAAGATTATTATATGGTTAATGAAGCCGGTATTGTAGTAAAATAGAAGTAAAAAGAAATCTTTGGATTTTAAAGATGTTCATAACGATCTGAACCAGAGGGGGGGGAATATTGTCTCGTTTACTTTTAGTTATTCTCCTCGTGGCTATATTTTACAAGTGTCTTTGAAGAAAGACGTACGGATTCATTCTCCACTGAAAGCTTATTCACGTCTCATTTACCTCAATGATGAAAAGGGACGTTAAAATCCAATTCAAACATCTATCTTTCCATGGCAACATGTAATAAAATAGTTCAATGGACTATATTGATAAGAGTATGCGACAATTGCGCAGAGACACAACTAGGCTAGTTGTCGCCCGGGACAAGAACTCGACTTAGCGCCCCCCCCCCCCCCTTCCTCCCCTGACCAATTAAACAAAAACGCCTCCTGACTACATTTGATATTGGCATCTCACAGTAATTCTCCTATTCCATTTTTCCTTTAAGTGGTAAAGCTTGATTTCAAAATTGCAGTACATAATTTAATTTTTAGTACAAGATAAAACACCAAACTAATTAGTATTTGATTGCCAAATAATCTGAGAATACCATGCTTGACATATTCTCATTGTCTTATCATAGTAACTGCAAATCACAATGTGTTTGGAACTATACGTATCACGATGTGATGTGCATATGTGTAGAATAAATCTACAATTTGTCGCTTTAAAATATAATATTTAATTATGACAAACAGTCAAGCTGTATATTTATGTATTATACTCGAGCATTTTACAAATCTCTTAAATTAATGTGAGTTAATTGAAAACACAAAAGCCCGGAACTAAAATTTAACTTTTCACTTTGCGAACTCTTTTGTCTCCAAAGGTTTTAACAATATTGTCAAAAGGTTGCTTTGAAGCTAACTTATGCTCTATGGATATGATCCTTAGGTTGGTGAGTCGTTGTTGTCGTGTTAAGTTTCTGAGGTAATATTTTATGATGATCTTTAGTTTGCTAAAACTGTTTTCTTGCCTTATAGTGAAAATAAATCTTTGCCCAGTTTTGCGAACACCAATCCGCCGCCCGGAGCACAAGCTCAGTTTGCCTCTCCTAGTTACGTCAGTGAAATTGCGGTATTGTTATGTGTGGTGTTGCTTGAAAATAGTTCAAATTCGTAAAGCCGAGAGAGAACATTTGCGGTCGTTGAGTTAGAGGGGAGGTACACAGTGCCGAGGGATACACAATCACCACACCTCATTATTACATAAGAAATAAAGTAAAAATGTGCCCCCAGTGAGTTTGTAGTCTATTGTATATACAGATGGCTATGAAAATAATAGAGACATCTGCAAAAAGTGCATTTCACTAGATTAATTTGGAAGTGTGGACCACCTTCTGTCCACAGAACAGCTTTGATGCAACATGGAATTGAGTCATAAAGATCTAAATAGTAGCGAGTGGAATATTAAACCATTCCGCATGCAGTGTATCATTCAGTTTCGTGTGAGAGAGAAAGAGAGATACAGAGAGTAGGGGCGGAAATCTGTGCGAAATTTGTGCCTCAAAAACGGACTACACATGATCAATTATGTTTACATCTGGGAATTGGGCGGACCAAGGGAGGTATTCAACTTCATCTCGATATTTCTCAAACTATGCCGCAACAGCTCTTTTATGTAAATAGGCGCATTGTTATCCTGAAATATGGTTTCATTGACCAGAAACAACGTCTGGATCATAGGATGTACATGCCCCCTAAAATGGCGACACAATCATGGACAGTGACGCGACCGGTAGGAGTCAGCATAGTATTGAATGATAACCAGGATATTTGCAGTTCACACATCACAAAACAAACATCAGAGACACTGCAAATCATAAGCTTCTTTGTGCGTCCACCACACATAAACACGCTCCGTAGTTTAAATAAGGTAAACGATTACTTATTCGATCATATCACACGTTCAAAGTCATCAGCGGTCCATGTGTTCACAGCACCATTGGCGTCATGCTAAAGCTTGATTATCTCTTATTAGTGGTTTCTCCCTTAATAGCAACACAACTCGCGGTGGACTATAATCATCTACACAGGATGTGAGAAGTGCTGCTTGCATTGCCTCCGTCACTGGTATTGCAGTCGTACGACAGTTCTTAGTGACAATTTCTTTTAATGCTCGGCAGGACCTTTCACCACCGCTTTTCTTCCGACTACTGTTCCCTTCGCTGAAGTGGTTTCGCTGTGAATTTTGTAGGCCGTCATCACCTGGGACGCTGTCCTTCCCGATACACTCACTACATTTACTACATTTGTCACGCTCGAATCACATAACCGAGCGCCAACAATTTGCACTCTTTGGAAAGCATAGAGGTCTCCCATTTTACACTCTGCTCAGTTCACTGTACACTTCTGCTCTAATGCTCCTCACGTAGTACAGAGTTTTATCACGTAGACACATAATCCCCAACAGTCCGGTGCTGCGATCAAATCCTCACCGTTGTCAACCCAGACATCTGAAATGTTTCAATTATAGGTATTTCTGTTATTTTGATAACTATCTGTACAATATTTATATAAAAGAGTCCACTGATCAACAGACCTCACAAACTACTAAGCGCAGAACCTTGAAATTTTGAAGAAGTGTCCTCCTTGCACTCTACACTATAGATAAGAGCTTTTTGTTGTTGTTGTTGTTGGTGTTGTTGCGAAATGTGTATTCTAAGGGGAGTTAGCATGGGTTGCCTTTTGGCAGATCTCCAAATTATTAGGTGTAGAACATTGAAATTTTTGCAGTAGTTTTCTCCTTGCACGATAGGTTAAAGATAGATGGGGTTATGCGAAATTCTTATTCTGAGGGGCTTAAATGATTTTTCGGCCGTTCGGCAGATCTCCAAACCTATTAGACGTATAACATTCGAATTTTATATATATGTTCTCTGTAGATAACATCGGGATTTGCGAAATGTGAATCCTAAGGGGAATGGGGACCAGGATGTGCTTTTGCAGTTCACCACATCTCCCAATCTATTAGGCGTAATAACATTAAAGTTTTGTATAAATTTATTCACATCCCCATAGTCTGTAGATAAGACGGGGTTTTGCAAAATTCGTATCCTAAGGAGGAATAGGTGCTTGAATGACTTTTTTTTTGCTGTTCGCCTGATCTCCAAAATCAACATGTAGAACCTTGAAACTTTGAACACATATTTTCCCTTTACCATTGGTTGATCATAAGATCTACATCCCCAAGAAAGGAAAGTGTATTAGAGTTTTTCTAGCCGTTTACCAAATATCCGAAACTATTAGATGCAAACTCTTACACCTACGTATAAATACTCTTCACGTATCCCAAGTTCAGAGTGAGATGTAATTTTACGAATTGTGTGCTTAATAAAGAGGCTTAATTTCCACTTAGGTACTTGAAATTTTATAGAAATGTTACCTTGGACTGTAGGTTGAAAGTAGAATGAATCTTTAAGAAATTCTATGCCAGGAATTCTAGGTGCGCAGGATAGAGAAAAGTGGGTTAAAATATTTTTTTTACCGTTCATCTCCGAAACAATTGGACACAGAAAACTGAACATTTGTGCAAATATTTTCAAAACAGTGTTCTGTTACGAACATAACTAAATGAGAAGAAAGGAGGCTTGCGTAATTCTTCACCGTTCTCCAGGTCTCGAAAACTGTTAGATGAAGGAACTTTAATTTTGTTAAAACGTTCTCCTTGAACAATACGCTGATAACAAGATGAGAGAAAAAAACTTTGAACTTTTTCTTACTCTTCAGTAGATTTTCGAAACATTTGGCGTAGGGACTTGAAAACGTATGTACAAATTTCCTTATTGAGCCCTAGCTTGATATTATGACAGAATGTTGTGGTAGGTTTGGACCTCATTTTGATGTTCAATAGATCTGCGAAAGATTTGGATGGAGGAAACTGAAATTTCGTACAAATTTTCTTCTCAGAGAGTAGACTATATCTTCATGACGGAATTTTCTGAAACTCGACATGGAACAGGGTGGGAAAAGAGATTAAACATTTTCTTGCTCTAGGAATTGAAATTTTCTACAAATATTTTCCATATTTTCTAAACTGTGTGTAAGACGGTGTTTTAAATAATTTTGTTCCGAATGATATGTAGGTTGATTCAAAGATTTTCCATCAGGCCTACTATTAGTAACTCTTTTGAAAGACTCAGCTTATAGCTATGAAATTTGCATACATATGTTTTGATATACGGCATATAAATGAAATTGTATTTCACGCAAGAAGTCGTTTTAGGTAGGATTTGAGATACGAAAAAAACATTTAAAAGTGATTTTTGGAAAATTAATTTTGAAATAGATGAATTTGAATAACAAGTTCCAGAAAACGGATAAAATCTTCTAATTTCGGGAGCAAGATGGGTGGTTGAATGATACACCATATAGTTTGATGCTGTATCATGAATGGCTTGCAGGTAGAGCAGGCACTGTTGTGGTACAATGACTTTCCGAAGAGCAAATTCGTACCTGGACTGGACATGTTGGAAATATTTGTTTTCCCCAAAATTGAGGCCATGGAAACACCACCTTTAAACTACCTTCCAGCACGATGGAGCACAACTTTAGTTTGCTGGCATTGTTTCACGTGTTCTGGATGTTCTTTCAACTTCGCGCCACTGGATTTCTACGCCTGAGGTTTTGTAAAAAAAAAAAATTGGGTACCGTAATAATGTCGATAATATGAACTACTGAAAGGAAGAACCAAAGTGGTAACTGTCACTATTAAGCAAGGCCTGCTCGACAGGGTCTAGTGTGAATTTAATTATCGTTTAGAAACATATTTCTTGTTAGGACTATGTTTGAGGCAAAACAATAAAAGCTGACAGGAAATGACTTCTGATGCGATTTTATAAACACGATTTCATTAAAACATTTTTAACATGAAAGTGCTACATGCCTATTATGATGTAAGAATGCGAAATTGGATATGCTAATTGAGTATCATCAACATGACAAAATTCTAAAACATAAAGGAAATGGTAGGATAGTAACTGTAAATAATGATGCAATAAACAGTAAGTTGAATAAATATGGAAATATAGTTTTTCCGAAAGCTCACCTAGATATAGTTGTCAGCAGTAAAGACTCAAATCGTCACATGAGAACCAGATGAACGTAACTCCATTTTCGTAGGTTTACAGGCGAGAGAACAAAAATATTATTTTCTTAGAGAGATGTGTTTTTAATTACATACTAATTGAGATACATTACAGCAGATGATCAACAAGGAGAACAGATGGCGTTATGTTCCATTTACAGCAAGCGGGACTTTCAAAATTGTGTCTAAACATAAAGAAAACGAAAAACCACATTTTTGGAGTTACGTTCCTCTGGTTCTAATGCGACGAAGTAATGTTCACTTGGATCAAACTTTCCGTGTTCCATTTCATTAGAAATTAACTCTTTAACCATTGAGTCATCGTACTGCGTCATAAACAAGACTAAACTTAGCAACAAAAAAATGATTAACGTTTATGGTGAAAATAAACTTAAAAATATTTAGAACTCAATGCTCTCTTTATGTGGTTTGTAGGTCTACATCAGGGCCGGATTAAAGAAGGGGCTTAGTTGGGCTATAGCCCCGGGCCTCCAGGTGGACAGGGGCCACCATTCTGATGAAAATCTCAATTGGTTATCTAAAAAGGATCATGAAGATACAATCATCATCATAAAATAAAATATGACCAAAAATATGAAACATATTCCCTTAACTTTCCTATTGTACTTTCACAGAAATGTATTAAGTGAAGTAGGTGAAGTCAGCAGGGCCCACATATTCTTTGTAGTTCCGGGCCTCCAGATGGGTTAATCAAACCCTGGTCTACATAGATATGCTTTGAGACTAATTATTATAAATCTTACTTTTTTTTAATGCTAAAAGTACATTAAAGAAATATTTTAAATACAGCATATAACTTCTGTCATGAGTTATATAAACTGTGTAATTAAATGCCTACTGTTCTCAAATTTTTACATTTAAAGATACAGATAGACGACAATTTTACATTAGCAATTGAAGACTTAAAAATAAGAAAGGTTTTTGCCAGGGTTCAAGTAGTATACGTAATAAAGGTACATTGTGGGATCTGTTTGGTGGAATTCAAGAAAACTTCATGAAAATACTCATTGAACATGACTAGACATGAAATTCGTACCTTACGATTATAAAGGTAAAGTTTTGATTATTTACCAACTTCTTTGATTAGTGTTTCTCTATTATGCATGTCATTCTTCTTAGAGAGATCTTATAAGTACATATTTAAACTGCGGTACTATGACGCCAATTATATGTATCGATTGGACGTCCTCAGTTTAGGAATTATGACCGACAGTGTTCATGATTTCATTAAGATTTCACAGCGTTATTACAGGAAGGTTACGGAATAAACAATTTCTGACGATTTCTTTTCTCGTGTCATACTATGTTTCTTAGACAACGTGTTATTGTAGAAATATGTATACACATTTCTGAGATGCAATGACTTCATTCTTTCAATTCGTTGCAATGAGTAACATCCAAGGGTGTAAAGAAGGGCCCCGCAGAATCCGCATTGCGGGGGGACCCGAAGCCATTACGGGGCCCCAAATCGTGATGTAGGACGTAGAGAAGGGGCCCCATTCCACGTTGTCTTCGGGGTGGCCCCCAAGTCCTTAGTTACGCCACTGGTAACATCAATCATATGACGGCTGAAGTAACCTTGAAATGTTATTCCTTTTAAAATAAAATAATTTATCGATTGGATATTCGTTACTTACCGGACAGCAAATTGAAACAACAAAGGTTTTACAAGTTGAACTCTAGTTGTAAGAAAAACTGCGATGAAACATTTTTTTTTCTTCCAGTAAACGTAGTGTAATTCACATTTAGTTTACAGCTCAACATTAACAACAATTTTTTTTTCAAAGAATATATTTCTCCTTTTTGATCAAAGCATGACACTTGTTTATTCTACATAATCAATACTGGAGTAGCATATTGTTACTAGTTATCAGGACATAAACGAAACAACGAAAGTATGATGTTTATGCTTTTTCCTTGTTATTAGTGCAGTTTTATATGTTACACGGTTATCACCATTTGTAACACATGAAAAGACATGTTTCTACGAGATTATGGAGACAGGAAAAAGCAAGAAGTACAATAAAGGCATCTGCTTTATAAACACACATACACACACACACACACACACACACACATATATATATATATATATATATATATAGAAAGAGAGAGAGAGACAGAGTAGATTGCATATGAACAGATGTCATTATGCTACCTGCCTGCAACATTTTACAACAACCACCATTATTAACACCAAACACCAGAAGCAATTGTGGATCTGGGTGCAATAGTGGTCTAACCATCACTAATTTAAAAACTAGAAGCATAGGCTTAAATTTGGCCATCCCCTTCTGGAAATTATTTTACAGAGCTTATAGTTGGCGACTGGTTAACGAAACTCGCAACTTGATTGTTGCACTATAGATTTAGGACGACATGCGCAATGGGGACTAGCTGTCGGCTGGAACGTGATAGGTACCATTTGACTCGTATTGACAAGAAGACCAATAATTAGTGTCACATTTTCCCGGAAATTCCATTTTTACCCAGGAACTTAATAAAAATTAAAAATTTGAACAAGGCGGACCAGTCGTTGACCAGGACGTGATGGGTATCATTCGATTCGTATCGACAAGTAGATCAATAACTGATATTGCATTTTTCAGAAAATTCAATTTTTACCTCGGAAATTAATTCGGGATTTTGGACAATGCGGACCAGTTGTCGACTGGGCCGAAATGAATGTCATTCGATTCGTACTGACAAATTGATTAAAAATTAGTATGGCATTTTCACAAAAAAAATAATTTTTACCCAGGAAATTTACAAAAATTCGGGATTTTGAGAAATGGGGACCAGTTATCGACTGGGACGAAACGAGTATCATTCGATTCGTATTGAAAAGTACATCAATAAATGATATTTCATTTTCCCGAAAATTCAATTCTTACCCGGGAAATTAAAAATTCGGAATTTTGGGCAATGCGAGCAGATTTGTATAGAGTACTAGAAGTTAATAATTATTTGTTTTTTAAAATTTACGTTATGGATCTATATATATGGACGTTGATTAGATCACTAGTGTATCGAGGTCCATAAAAATGAAATCTTTAAGTTTTACTTCCCACGATTACGCCGACTAGGCTAAAGGAGACAGTGATGATAAGAAATGAATGAAATGGTAGAATGAAGAAAGTGGAAGGAAAGGGAAAACCTCGAGAAAACCCAAGCACACGGTGTGTGTCCACAACAAAGCTCACTTGATGCGAGCTGGGACCAAACCAAGGACCTCATGCACCAGAGGTGAACGCTCTACCACTGAGCTACCGCAGCCCCTCAGGTCCATAACGGTAGACCTAGTATGCAAACTTTTGATTGGACATTAAGCCATTTAATTAAGACATATGTGTTTGTTATCCATTATATATTGATTATATCAGGTGTTTTTTTGCAACCTACTGTATTCGTTCAGATGAGCAATCTGTGAGCAATATCACTTCACGAACTTCGAATACCTTTATATTTCCGGTTAAAGTTATGATTGTAGAACAGTATGAGGTGACTACAAGACGTGAATTCAGTGCCATTAAAATGATATTCGTACTACAGGACTTCCTATTCGGAAGCTGTAGTGATCTATTGAAGCCTATCCAATCAAATGTGAAAGTATTGAGTCAGAAAGTTGTCATTTTTACTTTATTAGTTTCTAGTAATATACTGTATATGATATTTAAATATCTACCGTCATCTTCGTTATGGAATTTGCAAACAATACATTTGCATCTAAGGCTTTCAAGCCTCATAGGTTTATTTTATTTATACTAGCAACATGTTTTTATGTTGGCTAAATGACACAAATCCAAATTAATGATATAATGATTGATAAAGTAACACAGTAGACAGAAAGGAAAGTGGCTTTATTAAACATGCAAAAGATATTAATATAGTACCGATTCACCACCAATTTTCCCATAACACTAGAAGACTTTTTCCATGAATAAATGGCTAGAATATCATTCTTTAATACACTAGATTTGGCTTCGATTCTCGGCGACAATTCATGTGGTTTGAATCTCACATCTAGTTATAAGTCCACGTTTTGTATACCTTTGTTAATGAAACAAATATTTTTAAACTCAACCGGTTAGAAATTCTACAATCCTATTAGCATTTAACGAAAAAAATGTGAAAAGATCAGGCATGTACCAGTCAATAGACCACATCGAGATTAATAAAATGACATCTTGAAGGTGAATTATCATGCGTAGTTATCGAGAAAATGTTAAAAATGAAATTTATGTTAAAATGTGAGGTTTATGTCGTCCATTGCCAATCTGATGCAGTTGATAGTTTCTTTTCTGCTGGAAAAGTTTATTATTTTATTGTTATTATTATTTATGTACTATATAAGAAAAATATAAACCGTGTAGTACCAGATTGAATCCATTGTTGCTTAGTCTCTACTGCCAGTGACGCCTATACTACTTGTAAAATTGTTTATAAACCTGAATATTATTCAATTCTTCTGTGATAAGATCAGAAACCTATTGTCGCAAAATTTTAAAGGATAATGGTGCTACACTATCAATCGAAAAACAAATTAAGTTATTTAATAACAATATATTTCAGAATAGAGTTTGAGATTATTCATTAATGCTGTTTCAGTAGTAAAATAGAGAAGTGTGAATACGCGTATAACTATAGTATATCTTCTAAAGGCACGGTGTCTTAGTAGTAAAGCGCAGGTAGGTCCCTGGTTCAATTCCCGGCCAAGTAAGTATATGGTGGACAACATCGTGTCCATGGGTTTTCTCGGGATACTTCTGTTTCCTCCCACGTTCTCATTCCATCAATTCTTCTATCATCATTTACTTGCCCTTATCATCGATCTTCCTTACCCTTAAGGGCATCCATTCCAAAGAATTGTCGTCGCTTGATAATATACACAGTAGTATAAATTTGATATAAGCCTAGTAGATCCACACCACATTATTAGGTGTTAGGGTCTGGAACTGTTCTAAATTTTCTTAGTTTGATATAGTTTTCGGAGAGGGAGGATCAATCGTGAGAGTATACCTCTCTCATTGCACTCACAAACAGATATCTGGTCAAAGTTTTTTTTTTTTTTTTTTTTTTTTTTGACAAATTCTTATCATGGGCGTTGACAGTGGGGTCAAAGAAACAATAGTCTTGTCCTGTTTGAAATTGAACAATTTTTAAATTTATATTTATATATAAACATAAAGTCGATTTTTCGCACATATTTCACAGTACTAAAGAATTATATAAAGTGTAGGGGTAACCCGAGTATTGGGCCAGATTTCATATTAAAATGAAACGTAGCAACTCCTCTCGACCTCCTGTTATGTTGATATTTCATGAATTCGATTTTGGTAGAACTTTAATATTTAATAATTCAGATTATGTCGTAGGGATATCTTTTTTTTTAAAAAAAAAATCAGTATGAAATAAAATTTCATCTAATTTTCTGTTAGAATAGTTATAAATACAACTATATACAGTACTTTTGCAATGCTCTATGTTTAATGAATTTTATTAAATTATTCCTTTCCAGAGCCGTAGCTAGAGATTTAGGCACCCGGTGCGAAGTACAATTCGGCGCCCTCTACACTTACTATACCAAGCTTTTCCTTCCTTCGTTTTATTTTATATACCTATCTATTCTTTGTTTGCATATAAGACAAACAGCTTCTGTTATGCTACGCTGAATTTTTATCAAGCTGCTTGGACAAACCATTGCAACTTCCAAAAACAATCATTATGTATTCTTTTACAAGTAAGATCTTTTTTCAAGATTCTTCTTTTGGACTTTTTGTTGAACTGCACAAAACTACCTTTGGTTGTATACAAATCAACTTGGAGACAGTCTTGGAAATTTACAGCTATTTACAACGTTTCATACTATCGATAAGAAATGAAGTTTCAATACATTAGGAACTATGGAATTTTAAAATGTTCGAAATTTGTGACACTATTTTTTTACCAGTAATAATTCTAAAGTTTTAATTGTAATTTGTAATTTTATTTTGTATAATAGCATTTTGATTTTGATTCTTTTAATATCAACAATTAAACAAGTTGAATTTGTTAATGATAAGACTTTCTCTTGTTACTCTTAAGGGTTGGTGATATGATATTGTTTTAAAAGTACACGTTTCAACAAAAGATAAGAATGATGATATAAAAGACAGTTTTTACTAACATGTAAGAAGAGGTAGAACGGATATTTGACCAACTCCTGAAATGCCATGTGAAAATTCAATTAGGAGATTTCAATGCGAAGGTAGGACGAGATAATATTTTCAAATCGATTATAGGGAATAAAAGTCTGCATAACGAAAGTAATGACAATGACGTTAGACTGGTGAACTTTTTTTTTGCAACATACAAATAGGGTATCGTGAAGAGTACAAAATTCTCACATTGCGACGTTCATAAATACATATGGACCTTACCAGACGAAAGAACACACAATAAAATTAATCACGTTTTAATAGATACAAGAAGGCAGTCTAGCGTAATTGAGGTTCGGTCGTTCAGAGGAGCTGACTATGACACTGATCACCAGAGCCCGGATCTTGTTGACCTAAAATTTTCTAAAAAGTGACCTATTAAATGACACTAAAATTAGTGTAAAATGACCCTAAAATTCACAAAAATTGACCTTAAAATTTGCGTTTTCTTTAAAAGTTTATTTTGTTAAACATCGACATTTTTTGAATATCTATTGGATTTTAATTACCATTTGTCACTCATTTTCAAAAGTTTTGTTTCAGTTAGTTGCAGTCCATTGATACATAAAGTGTCAATTCACTCCCGAGTTGAAACTAGGAAGCACACTTAAAGAATAGAATTTCGCAAGTGTAGACTGTATACACGAGAATAATAGATAAAACCATGTTTAAAATCGTTGTACGTCTTCTAATTCATTTTTAGTTATTCACGTGTCACATCCTTTGTGGTCAACAACCCAAAATCATCTCTTTGGCCACCTAGTAATCCCCACCCCTCGTCAACCAGCTACAGCTTAGTGTTCTTTAGCTTTTTAGGAATGCAGTTTTCCATCTCGATAGTCAGAAAGCAGGGGAAGAAACTAATTTTGTATTTTTCAGATTTGTAAACATTTTAAAATTTCCTTATGTAGAAGAAAAAGACTAAAAAGACCATAAGTGACCTGAAAGTTACCTTAAAATATTAAAAAATGACCTGAAACTTCAAAACAGCAAAAAGTGACCAAAAGTTGACCCTAAAAATATATACTTTTAGAACCTTGAGTTGACGGATAACGTTTTTATTTGAACTCGCCTTGTCCTATGCGTAACAGTAAAAAGTTGACTTGTCAACAAGATCCGGGCCCTGCTGATCATTATCTGTAGAGTGATACTGAGAGAGAGAGACAATCGTTGAATAAAGAGAATATTCAAACATCTGAAAACGAAGAGGTTTAGTTTAAAGAAATTAGAGGAGAACCAGACGAGAGGGTGATACCAGGATTAAGTGTTGAATAGATTCTCTTTTTTAGATTCAAATTAGGGATAGCATTAAAATTTCAGCAAGAGAAAAATTGGGGCACGCGGAAATAGGTAGGAACAAACCATGGTTCGACTAGGAATGTACTAAACTAGCGGAGAAGGGAAAACAGCGAAACTGTATTGGCTATAAAATTCGAACTATATACGCGTAACTACACAAAATGTTGTCGATACCAGACGGACGGGAAACTTCTAAAATGCTTAGAACAAAGAAACGCAATTTTTGAAAGCTAAAATAATTGAACTTGAAGATAAAAGTTATATATATATATATATATATATATATATATATATATATATATATATATATATATATATATATATATATATATTTGGTCTAGGAATTAATTCGTGCGGGTGGACAAGAGATGGCGCAACGAACGGAGCGTCCCACAGTTCCGTGTATCCACACATGTGTTGCAAACCCCTGTCATCGCGTATCGTTCGTAGTATAGGGCAGTGGATTAAAGCGTCAACAACACCAGTTTGTAGTTAAGTGAACATGGCGCAATTTGTGCCTGATAAAGTGTTTTTGCGGGGTGTCCTGCTGCATTACTTTAACATGCAGAAAAGTGCGACTGAAAGTCATCGTATTTTGGTGGAAGTGTATGGTGACCATGCTCTAGCTGAGCGAACGTGTCAGAAGTGGTTTGCACGGTTTAGAAGTGGTGATTTCGGCTTGGCAGACCAAGAGCGAGCTGGACAGCCAAAAAAATTTCAAGACGAAGAATTGACAGCATTGCTCGAGCAGGATTCGTGTCAAACGCAGGAACAACTTGCAGCAGCATTAGGCGTTGATCAAACAACAGTCTCCAAACGCTTGAAAGCCATGGGAATGATTCAAAAGATGTCACATTGGGTTCCACATGAATTGAAAGACAGAGACGTTGAAAGACGAAAAACCATTTGCGAATTGCTGCTTCAACGACAGAGCAGAAAGGGGTTTCTGCATCGAATTATTACGGGTGATGAGAAGTGGATCCATTACGAGAACCCTAAACGAAAAAAGGCCTGGGTGAAACCAGGTGAACCAGGTCCATCACAACCAAAACGAGATATTCACTGTGCAAAGGTTATGCTGTGCATATGGTGGGATATGAAAGGTGTGGTGTACTATGAGCTGCTGCAACCGGGTGAAACTATGAATGGAGAACGTTATCGACGGCAATTAATGCGTTTGAAGCAAGCTCTGGCCAGAACACGACCAGAATGGGAGAACAGACATGATAAACTTATTGTTCAACATGATAACGCTCGCCCACATGTCGCAAAACCGGTCAAAACCTATTTAGAAAATGTCGGATGAGAAGTTTTACCCCACCCTCCGTATTCACCAGACGTTGCTCCTTCGGACTACTACTTGTTCGATTGCATGAACAACGATTTGATTGGACAGCGGTTTACTTCTTCAGAAGATATCGAAACATGGGTCTCTGACTGGATCGCTTCCAAGGATGAGGACTTCTTTCGCCACGGAATCCGTACATTGCCTGACAGATGGGCGAAAGTGGTGGCTAGCGATGGACAATATTTTTCTTAAGGTATTTATGTATTTTGTGTTTGTACTACAGCTTCAATGTGTGCGTACCAACCGCACGAATTAATTCCTAGACCAAATATATATATATATATATATATATATATATATATATATATATATATATATTCGTGACTTGTATAAGGACATAAACAAATTTAAGAAAGGGTATCAACCTCGCTCGTATATATTAAACTCTTACATGTACGCAGATGAAATTTTAGAGATTATCAATGTAGATTTAGGCGAAATCAATCAACTATCGACCAGACATTTACCATTCGACAAAAACTCGAAAAGAAATGAGAAAACAATACTACTGTACATCAATTATTTATTGATTTTAGAAAGGCTTACGATTATATTAGGAGAGAAACATTGTACAATATTCTTGTAGAATTTTGAATACCAAAAAAGTTAGATTAATTAAGAATATGTTTAAATGAATCCCAAAGTAGGAAAATTCTTTTCCACAAGCTTCCACGTTGAAAAAGGCCTGAAACAAGGAGAAACGTTGTCGACATTATTATTCAACTTTATTCTCGAGTACTCTATAAGAGAAATCAAAGATAGCAACCAGGGCCTATAGCTGAATACTATTCATCAGGTTATCGTGTAAGCTGATGTTGTAAATTCGATAAGAGATGATAGAAAAAAGAAATGTGGAGATTTTATTAAACGCTTGCAGAGACATGGGTTTAGAAGTAAATACAGAAGAAAACTAAATACATAGAAGTTCGTTGTGATCGTAATACTGCAAATTATGGATGCGTCAAAGTATCAAATAATACATTCGATAAAGTGAATACTTTCAAGTATTTAGGGTCAGTATTAATAGACCAAAATCATATCCACGAAGAAATTATATGCGGACTGAAAGCAGGGAATTCGTGTTATTATTCAGTTCAAAATACTTTGCCGTCGCAAATTCTGTCGAGGAATTTAAAGCTTAAATTATATAAAACAATAATCATGCCTGTTGTTCTGTATGATTGCGAAACATGGTTTCTTACTTACAGAACGCAGAACTCTGAGTGAAAGTATTTGAGAATAAAATTTTCAGACAAATATTCGGCCCCAAGAGGAACGGGAATGGGAAATGGCGGAAAATTCATAACGAGGAACTACATAGTTTATACCGTTTACCAAACATTGTTAGAGTCATCAAATCTAAGAGGCTCAGGTGGACAGGTCATGTAGTCAGGAAGGAAGAAAGTAGGAACGCTATCAAAGTTTTGACTGTAAATCCAATCGGACAACGTCTATTAGGAAGACGTAGGCGCAGATGGGAGGACAATATTAAGATGGATCTCTAGAAATAAGAATACAAAGTAGAAACTGGATCCAGTTGGGTAATGACTAAAGTCATTGGAACAGTTTTATGAACGCGACATTGAACTTGCGGGATCCATAGGCCGTGGAGTTACTTAGTTAGTTCTTTTATAATAAAAAATATTTTGTCAAATAGATAACGGAAATTTAGAAGGAGCCTTCTTTGCGAATTTATCAATATTGATCGTTTGGGAGGTGAAGAATATGTTTAATGTTTGTATTTAAAATCCAAAATATAGTTTGGCTATTACATATGTTTGAAATTGTAGTAATTACTTAATTTCTTAATGAATGAAAGTTTTGAATTTAAGGTTACTTATTATTAATCAACATATTAAAAATACATTAACATACGTTTACACACACACATTCACCCACCCACCCACCAACACACATGTTTTGTATGCATGTAGATAGATAAAACAGAACTAAATACATATGCACGGAAAAGAAATCCTGGAGATAAAAGTAGTTGATGGAGAAATTATTTCAAATTGGAAGCATTTCATGTCAATGAAAAATACATAATCACTGGTCATGATCAGTCTTTGAAAAAGACAAAATATTTTGGGTTAAGTTCTCACCACTTAAGCCCCATTTTCTGCAACTGCTTCAGGTTCGAAAATTATTATTCCTCTTGTTTACTTTCATTGTTAATATTCCCGCGCAAATAGCAGCTTCAGTATGTCTCTACATTCCTCTCATTTTCATATTTTCATTCTCACCATCGAGATTAATTCGATTGTGTAGAAAAGGGTGATTAACTAAGAAAGCTCATCACCATCAAAACGTCGAACCCGTATTTCAGACGTTGACCGTTTCTGATTTTGGAAACGCTACTGCGTATACTATAAGTCATTATTCAGCACCCTGTGTATCACATCGTCATTATCAAATCATATGCAATAACGTTCTTTAAGTAATAAGGAAACACATGTAATGCTTATTGGAACGTTTGAATTGCGAGCGAAGCGAGCAAGAAAGTTTTTCCAAATCTATTTCTTTTCAAATCGACAACATAATAGGGCGCCAGTATCTTTACGGGGCGCTGCGTCGTTTACTCTTTTCCAACACTTTTTTTTTTCCTTGCTCGTTCGGCACCCCCTTGCTATCAGCGCTTGGGACGACTGCCCCGCTGTCGCCCCCCTAGCTACGGCTCTGTTCATTTCATAGCTCTCTACCACTCGAAGTCAGCTTTTAGTTTATAAAATATTTCAGTTTTACTTTCTTGTGTATAGCAACAATTTCCTGTATATTAAAAATAATGGCGGTAAAGGAACGAAATATACATGAATTCCAAACATTTATATTGTGGACATTACGAAAAACAAACATGTCAAAAAGAAAAATGATGAACTCAATTGGGGAATTCTTTCTGATTTTCAATAATAATAATAATAATAATAATAATAATAATAATAATAATAATAATAATAATAATAATAATAATAATAATAATAATAATAATAGACCCCTAATAATAATACAAAACCGAGTTCTTGGGTTTTCTCGGGGTTCTCTCGTTTCCTCCCACTTTCTTTATTCCACCATTTCATTCATTTTTCATCATCACCGTCTCCTTTAGCCTACCCGGCATAACTGTGAGATGTAAAACTGAAAGATTTTATTTTATTTTATTTTATTTTCACTTTTTCATTAGACTTACGTCAATTTTCATCAAACGTGGACCCTACTTCCCTCGAAAAATTTCAGCATCCACTCCCTCGTATGAAAAAATTCTGGAAACAAGTTTTTGATACCGAAAACTACAAATAATGACGAGAACAAATGAGTTGATCACAAACCACACAATGACAATGCCTGAGAATTACAAGGTACTGATTCCCCCTTCCCCGTGGCTCTGTCCTCGACACTGCCCTCCCAGATATGTTTTATTCTTAGGTAGCCCAAGTAATATAAATCTATCCTTTTAATGTACACACAAAAAATAGCTGTCCCCCCAAAAAAAAAATTCCTCTGCCTTCTCCGCTTCTCCTCTCAAAAAATTAAACTTGTCTTCATAACTGATATCACATAACCGAAAAAAGAAAAAAAAAAGCAAGAAAAAATTGTGTTTATGTTACGTAGGTTATTATTGATTATTATTTCAGTATTTGAGAGTTCCTTGGAGCGCAAACGTTCTATGTCCAATTTTAGAAATTTTACAGGAGAGCAAAAATAATGGACATAGGACATAAGAGGACAATAGAGCATAAAACAATATTTAATTCATTATTTCTTGTAAACAATAACGATTTCGTATTCTTTCTTACTGCCATGTGAAAGAGCACATCATACGACATCTATAGTATAAAAATCTCAATTTCGAAAAAAAAAAAAAAATGGACTTAGAACCTTTGCACTCTAAGGACGCAAATAATTATTGTTTCACCATTATTGTTTCAGATCCCCAGACAAATATTTTATTTTATCTGAATAATATGACGACATCATTGACGGATGTTTATATCTAACGTTTGCCTCGTGTATTTGTTTTCCCTTCCAAAAACAAAGTGTCATTAGTAATCAGTGCAAGATCAACTTTTAAGTTTCTGGGAATGAAATAGAAGATTGAGGTCCTTTCTCTTTAACGGGATTTTGTTTGTGGTTACAACCAGGACAGCGAAAGGAAAACAATGATTCACTTTCAGATACAAAGAATAACAATTCTGTTTTGATCTCAAGGTGTTTGAGCAGTGTAAGATTTTCTTCTTCTTCTTTTTAAGATTTCTTACAAGACAAGACATAAGACAATAACTGCTTTACTGTAATAATAGTAATTATTAATAAATTCTTTCTTAAAGTTCATAATTATGTTAAGCTTGTTGAGTGCCTGCACCACTGTATTGTCTAAAGTAAGAGCATTGATTTATATATACGGCTGCATTGAGGGGGGTGCAAAGGTGCACGTGCACCCTCCCCCCTTCGTTGTAAATATACACTACCTAAAGTGAGAAGGTAGCAGTGAGTTTTGCAAAATCAATAGTTTCAGTCAATTTTCTGAAGATTGAAGGACTGAGAGCAGACACTTAGCACTTCCAGGGCAATTCCTTATTCATACTACAGATGCCTAAAGGCATTCAAAAAACTCAAATTTAATTCAAATGTAATGGCAGTTATTTGGTGCACCCCCTCAGAAAATTCTGGATCCGGTCCTGTATATATATACTTGTTTGCTTTTATTGAAACGGGGGAGGTTTGAAAGGTTTGAATTTACTGACTTATTTTTCAAATCTATTTGTATGTTGCTAATTAGGTAAAATTAAATTCTGTAATGCACAATATAATGTTAATATTTATAAATGAAATAGTAGACTATTAAATGTATATCAAGGAATACGAAATTCCACAATGTAATTGGCGTGTAAAGAAAACGAACAAGAATTTTAGAAATGATTCAAAAAATAATGGATCAAAAGATCGGGATTGGCCAAGAATTTTAGAAATTATCAAGAAAAATGCATCAAAAAATTGTGATCTTGTCTATTAGTGTTTGGATCAGGGGCCACAAAATTTTTGAACAGCCCTAAACCGAGTTTTCGTATTATTTTACTTAATAAGCACACCATACTGAATTAAATGGTAGTTTGGGATCGGCTACACAGTATGTAGTTCTCCAGATATAAGGCGTACAAGAAAATTTTTGATTGAAATATATTGAAGTTTTTGGACCATTGGCCACACAATTTTTGAACCATTGGCCACACAATTTTTGAACGGCCCCCAAAACGAAAGTTTTTTTTCTTTCTTCAAAATATGCATATCATATTGAGTTAAGTGATAGTTTGGGTTTGGCTACACTATACGTGGTTCTCCAGATATAAGGCGTACAAGAAACTTTTAGCTGAAATATATTGGATCTTTTAATTCAAAATAGCCTAAAAGATTTCCTGCTAGTTTAGTGGCTAAGCGTATGAGTCTTTGATGCACGTCTTTCCGGGTTCGCTTCCCGCTGGGAGAGTATTGATCACATCACAGTGATTCGGATTCCACCATAAACTGTAGGTCTATGTCTCACATATTGGAGGGGGCACGGTGGCTCAGTGACAGAGTGCTTACCTCTGGTGTGTGGAGTCCCTGATTCGATCCTCGACCAAGTAAGTTTCTGGCTTCTGTGAGATTTCTTCAACTTAATCTTCTTCAAAAATCCAGGGGAAATACTACCCCTTTGCTCCCCGCTGCAGGCGACCCAACCCCAGCTAATAAGTCATCTTTGAATAGTCTAAATATACAAACAAACAAAAAAGATACAAGATCCATGAAAATGAGGTATTTATTTCTAAAATTATCCTTACGTTCTATATATATATACGCGTATAAAAAACGGAAGTTTAAAAGGTGGAAATAAACTTAAGTGCTTTGTTTTTATTAAAATTCCTTTATTAGCTCCCTGCATGAACATACAAGAGTTTATTGTTTCATTGCAGGTATACGTGTGTGTGTTTGTGGTACTTTATTTCTCGGGAACTACTAGTAGGATCCGAACAAACTTTGGTAGCCCACTCTCTAAGGAATAATAATGGTCATAGGTATTCTGCCATTATTGACAAGTCACTTGTCGCAACTGAGAAGCTTCCATGCTCGACGGTCTTACGTTAACTTCTTCGTCTTCTCGTACGACTTCTCTGTTTTTATATCGTCTATCAATTCAGGGGTCTAAAAACAAAACCTTCTAAATCTATTTTTCAATTTTGTCAACGAACGAAGAAAAAGTGACGTCCTTATGTTTCAGAATTGTTGAACATTTCTTTTTTTCTTTTTTCTTTTCTTTTTCTTTTTTCTTTTCTTTTTCTTTTTTCGTTTTCTTTTTTATTTAATGTTCACTAATTAATGAAGATGAGTGAAATCTACCACTGAACAAAACAAGTTGTTCAATAATTCTGAAACGTAAAGGCGTGAGTTTTTCTTCGTTCCCTGACAAAATTGAAAAATGGATTTAGCAGGTTTTGCTTCTCTACCCTTGAATTGTAGTTTCCTTCGCCCCCTTCCTGTCTTTTCTGCCGCCATACCCTTTAGCACGTCATTCATGATACATTTCTTTCTTAGCCAATGTTCCAGCCAGTTTCTCTTCCTCTTCTTAATACTATCTAAAATTGTTCTTTTATCGTCAACCATTTCTAACATCGTTTCATTGGATTTCAGCTCGAACCAGCTAATTTCCTCCATTCTTCTCCACAGCCACATTTCGAAAGCTTCCAGTCGTTTTTAATCATTTCTGCGTATTTGGTGGCCGAGCTCGTCCAGGGACGGGCTCGGTTGGACAACACAGGCTCTATTCCACTGGTTTACACGCTGGAAACTTCTGAGTTCGATTCACCGACTGTGTTCACTTTGTCTGAAAGTCAAAAAATGTCTGTCCGCGTCAGTCGAGAAGACAAGAAATCTGAAGAGTCATATGATGGACCAATAGCAATTTTTACCAGGATGTAGAGGCTCAAAAGACAGGAACCGAGTCCAATAATGGAGGTAATATTCAAACCGGATGTGGTAGAAAACAATCATTTCTTACTTTAAACGTTGATCACTATAGAGTAAAAACGGTAATACATAGCGAGAAGCGGTTTTCTGTAACCAATTACGCGTCCAAAGAATATGTTTTATGTTTATCCTAAATTCTCTACTAAGACCGGAAGAGATAGAGTTTCAGTATTGATCTACATTGAGCGAAAGCGATGAGATGAAAAAAAAAAAAAAAAAAAAGATTTTGTGTGGAATCGATTTTGCGTTGTAAGAATGTGTCCTCTTCTCTCTTAACCCTCTATTCAAATCGGAAGTGGAAGCAGTTAACCAGTTCTGATTGTAACGTTGAACGCTCTAGAGTAAAATAATAATAATAATAATAATAATAATAATAATAATAATAATAATAATAATAATAATAATAATAATAATAATAATAATAATAATAATAATAAGAAGAAGAAGAAGAAGAAGAAGAAGAACTATAATAGCGAAAAGTGGTTCTCTGCAATTAATTACACGCCTCAGGAATATATTTCAACTCCTCTTTAATCTTGCTCCTATAATAGGAAGTTGTAGAAATCTATTACTATTTCGAGTGCCAATATTAATTGGGAAACTATCACTCCATATAAATGACACTCCTTCTCGTGGTGAACACGTCTCACTGCTAGTTTTTATTATTATTATTATTATTATTATTATTATTATTATTATTATTATTATTATTATTATTATTATTATTATTATTAAGAGTCTTCATCCCGGCGAAATTAAAATAACGCTAATTTTACAGTAATTATGTGATATCTTCAAATAGATAAAAGATAATCGAAATGTGGAACAACAGTGCCCTAGACAATATTATTTTACATAAGATACCGTTATCACGACTCACTTATCTGCTTTCGATTTCGAGCCATTTTGAAAATCAGCATTTATTTTCGCGTTTCTAAACAGTTGAAAACGGAAAGCCACTAGGTGATTTGTGATAACGGTACCTCACGCACAATAATATTGTCTAGGGCGCTTTTGTTCCATATTTCAATTATCTTTTATCTATTTGAAGATATCACATAGTTACTTTAAAATTAGCGGTATTTTAATTTCGCCGGGATGAAGACTCTTAATAAGAAGAACTTTTATAGAGATACGTGCTGAGGAAGAAAAGGGAGGGTAGAATACACTACATTGATAGATTATACTAGAACAGATAATTGTTACGGAATATGAAAGTTTGGGAACACGGTGGCTCAGTGGTAGAGCGCTCACCTCTGGTGCAAGGAGTATCTATTTCGATCCTGGTCCATGTAAGTTAGTTGTCGACAGCGTTATGTTCGTGAACTTTATTGTAGTTCTCCCATTTTATCTTCCATTCTTATTCCATCTATCTTATTTAGCATCAAGGCATAATTGTGGGACGCAAAACTGTAAGATTTCAATTATAAAGACGAAAGATTCTTAGAAAGAGCCTCACGCATGGACATTTTTTTGGACAGGATACCAAATTGTTCTGTCAAAATACCAAATACGAATCTGACTTGAAATTGACTAAATGTTTCGTTTGTTTTTTTATGCAATTTCTGTTAACCAGATCACTCAGACTGTAACACACAATAATTCTATCGTAGATAAAAATAGTAGTATAGCATTTACCCTTACCTGAATGTGTTCAGTTGGAGCTCATTCATGATACAATATGTTGACAAAACGAAACTTTCTTTCAGCAATGTTCCAGTTGATTCACTACATTTCCACAGAAACTTCTCCAGTAGTAATTAGATCTGGAAGTATCATTTCACTAGTAACTGTATTATCATTTGGACCTACTAATATATACCATAAAGCAAGAAACAGGTCCTAGATCTCGCAGATACAAGCACTGAGAAAACACATATCATGCACAAAAACACATGTTTACACACACAACATATGAAAGAAATGAGTATATGACAGCTTTGCGCTTGCAGCACAGGCAACGAAGTTGGAAGGGTGCTGGAGATTTGTGTTGCACAGGGAAGACAATTTTCTCTTGTCAGAAGAAGTGCGAGATACGTTTATGTGATACACCCAGTGCCTTACAGCATCTGTTATTACGGTCTAGTGACAATACCACACTACACTACGTACAATCTACAACAAGCTCTTTAGCTCATGGAAGCGGTAATAATTTCACTCTCCGCGTCCTCTTTTTTTTTACATTTTAACTTTTTCCAGTGGGGGCGGTAGGAGATTCATAATGCATTTTTTTTGGCTTAGCTTATCATCTTTGTTTTCTCTTATACTAATGTTCTGTGCCATTCTGCAAAACTATAGCAGTACTACTAATACCACTCTCGCGCTTTCCCCCTCTTTTTCTCTCTACAAGATGATGATGGTACGAGACTGAGATAGTGAGGTGACTCCCTTGCATTTTTTTTGAAACTATAATTACATAGGAAACATATTTTCCACTGTTTTTCTGGCCTCTCCTCTTTTTTCATGTTGTTTCACTTAAAGCTTTTACTTTAGATTCGTGAAACTCTTTTAAACCAGCATTTTCTATTATTACTTTTTATTTGAAAGGAGTATGAAATGGAAAACAAAATATGGAACAGGTTAACCACCCACCGCACACACTTCCTTCTTTGTTTTTTATCTTGTTCAATACCATCATGACAGTAAATACACCTTACTCGTATGAATTAAGCGGAGAAATATGTTCAGAAAAGTAGATCACAAGATTTGGTTGTCCACAGAGAACGTATTTCAATTTTCTAGTGTAGTGTTTTATTTTAAACGTGTAATTTACCTTATGAACTCTTTATGTCTTAGTAGAATAGATAAAAATACGTCAAAGTTCACTGGAGGATTCGTGGTTGGCAGAAGGATCTCCGGCTAGTGTCTTGGATTTGATTCCCAGTGGGATCTTACACCTCATACATTTCATATTAACTACTTGTATCATGCCAAGAAAAGCTTCTGGCCCTGTAATTTCAGTATAATACCAAATTCATTTGTTAGTTAAATGTAATCAGTGGAATATTTTAAATGAAAAGCAAAACATACGTACTAAACTGAATTAGCCTCCGATTAAATTCAAATTCAACTTAACAAATTTACAGAAAGTTCTAGATTTTCTGAAGATAAGAAACTTGTAGGATAAAGCCTAAAATATTTCATTGCACTTTATTTTATCCTGAATAACTGAAATATTCGTTGGTAGTACATACAGGTGCCCTGAAGTCCCCTCTCCTCTCCTGTCCCCTCTCCTGAAGTATGATTAAACCTCCCATTATCTGGATAACTTTACTTGAATCTTTTCTTGGATATCTGGCAGAGCTGTTTTTTTTTTTTCGTGATTCTATTTCAAACAAGACTATTTTCACTTTTATTTCTGTAGATACATAGTAATTGAATGGGAGTGTTAATACTAGGGGTGATCAGAAAATAAGGTTACAAATCCTGCAGTTAAACGTGTATATATTATTTCATACAACCAATACAGCCAACAGATAATACATATTACATTACTTTTCGACATAGTCTCCATATCGTTGAGACACTTATCGCATCTTGGGATGAATTTGAAGATTCCCTTCTGGTAAAACTTCTGTCGTTGCTTTTTCAGCCACGTTGTCACGAAGTGTTTCACTTCCTTGTCTGAAGCGAAGCGACGGCCTCCTAGGTGTTCCTTCAAGTGTGTGAACAAGTGCATCAGATGCCGTAAAATGAGCTTCCTGTTGTCCTAAATCAGCTCCTCCACGCGATCTGTGTTCAAATCTCTTGATGCTGTATTCGGTCGGCCACTGCGCTCCTCGTCGGTAATGTTTTCTCTATAGGTATACCATATTGACTTGACACCTAGTTTTCCTTTCCAAGCGTTGCTATCGGCTGAAGGAATTCTACTTCCTTTCGCTAAGGTTCTCTCGCTTAGCAACAGCCGAATCCTTATTGTCTCAACGCGTGGGTGTGTAGCGGGTGTGAGCTTTAGTTCAAATTTTTGCCACAGCTCAAGACACTTTGGCAGCACTATACCAGCCGCAAACCTTTCTGCGGCATGTTAATGAGATATTACAGTCTCCGTAAATCTGTACAAGCTGCCGGTAAATTTTAGCCGTGGTTACATGTTTCGTCCAGAGAAATCGAATAACTAAGCGGACTTCTTCGCGAGATCAGTTTTCCAACGACTTATCATTTGTGTTTCTCACAACAAACACCGTATATGGCTGAAATTCTGCACAGTTGCCTACTCTATGTATTAATTACCGCACACTCCTCATTCATCTATAACAGGCACAATTCCCACTTCTAGCATTAGTTTCTTATCCTTCCTCGTGTCTGAATTCATATTAACAGAAAAAAAGGTTTATCTAGAAATCAATATTTTTTGAAACAATGTATTCAGAATCCTCCTCGGTTTCTTATTGGAGTGATAAATGATAAAATGTTTTTGAATATATTAACTAATGTTGATTTGGTCATTTACTTGCAAATGTTTAAACCCATGTTCAAATTCACAATGAATGATTCATTTAAGTACAGACTAAAAAGAGAAAAAATGTTATATACCCTAAAGGTACAATGAAAATGAAAGGAACTAAATGTAAAATCAATAATATTCAATGTTTTAGGAGGAAAACGAAAGAAGTCAAAAAACAAAGTTTACCAGGAAAAGAAATGTAACTTTAAAGTCCACTTTAAAATGTATTGAGCTAGGGTTTCAAAAAACATTCTATAGCTTGTCACTCAATGATAATAATAATAATAATAATAATAATAATAATAATAATAATAATAATAATAATAATAATAATAATAATAATAATAATAATAATAATAAGAAGAAGAAGAAGAAGAAGAAGAAGAAGAAGAAAAAGAAGAAGAAGAAAACTGTTACATTGTAAATTAGATTGAAGCCGTAAATTATAGCAATATTTGAATATTTCATATTGAAATATAAAAATATAAAATGAAATAATTAAAATTGCCAGATTCACTGAGGCCCCATTTGATGGCCTATTGTGCCCCTATTCCTAGTTTGGAATATAGTGAAACTGTTGACATTTATCAATTTATTTGAGAATGAACGCCCTTGCCACCTTAAAACAAGTACGAAACAATGAATCATTGTTATTGTGTGAATTTATCACGAAGAAAGGGATACTGACAGCCAGAAGCGTCTGCTGTGATTTTTCTTTCGGATTAAGACCCCCACATCTACATAAGAATTGTACGTTTTATATTATTAAATGAGTAGTCAATGTATTAAAATATAGACCTTGCAAAACTTGAGGATATTGAGGATAAAGGTTATGAAGTTCTTATGCCTGCATTTAAAGGAAAAAAGAAAAAAGAAAAAAAGAAAAAAGAAAAAGAAACTGTCCACTGCAGAAGTAAGGATACTTGGTTTGTTACGTGAATCCATTGGCCAGTTGAAGCTACACATTGAATACTGAATGAAAAGTATCGTCTGTTGGATGAAATATTTGACAATGAAATGATAGCTAGTACTGGCCCGTATTATAGAATTGCTAGTTTTCTACACAATAAATTCTTCAAATGTGTGACACTAGATGATAACTACTCCGCAATCACCGCAATCATGAAATCTGCGAAAACTTCAGGAAACGAAAATTTATGTTCGCAGCCGTTGTTGAACGGAAGAAATTACGAACAAGAAAACTTTCGTTTACATCTATTTCTTCACACGATCTTAAGGATTTTCCTTGAATAATCGAAAAAGATTTGAAACGATTGCATTGTGAATCCTTTCAATATAGCGATACCGGTATGTTATTTGGCTGAAATGTTGGATGGAGGAGGTAATATTTGTATGCAGTATGTTAAAGACAAGAACAAGATATTGAAAACAACAGTGATTCAAGACATACGTAAAGCAAGGCGTACAAATGATGCATCGAACACAGAACACAGAAGGTTACAAAAATGTCAATAGGTATTGTTGCGACTCTGCAAAGATTTGCGAACAGTTGGCTCTTGTTCCCATGTTGCAAATTATTTATTACCTAAGTTATGGAAGATATTTTTCGAGGGTCCCAAAACCAGCACAAATATTGAGCAATATATTTGATCACGACAACTTTGTGTGTTCATAAATGAAAACAGTGACAAGGACTGAAGTACGTACCACAGTGTTTCTTTCATCCTTATTTGTTTTACACATTGAAATACTTGTACTTCTTACATGTAACTTACTTTTCATTTGCATTATTTTCTTCCATTTCTTGGACGAAATATACTTTTTCATTCAAATGTTGCAGTTTTCTACTACTCCACAACTTCTGGAATGCAAGAAGACATAGACAATAGGTCTCTCCGAAGCATCTCCTGAAAGAAAATGAAATGAAATTTTTGAGTTTTACGTCCCACGGTTATGCCGGCTAGGCTAAAGGAGACGATGATAAGTAATGAATGAAATGGTGGAATGAAGAAAGTGGGAGGGAACGGGAGAACCCCGAGAAAACCCACGCACACGGTGTTTGTCCACCACAAAGTTCACTTGGCGGGAGCAGGGTTTGAACCCAGGACCCCATGCACCAGAGGTGAACGCTCTACCACTGAGCCACCGCGGCCCCATCTCCTGAAAGAATATTGACCTTCTTATCCCCCTCCACCCCTCCCAAGAATCATGAGAGACACTACTAACATATATATATATAACAACAGAACAACACTACAAAGAACAACACTATAAAGAATTGGTTAGTCGGTAGTATAATGGGATTATAATGCATTGCCTGTCACTTGGAGACCATTACCCAAATGATTCATGACATTTCATTCAGATGTGACAGATGGTAGAATTTTAAAAAAATAAATAAAAATAAGAATAAGAATGCATAATGAAATTAATTAATATGTTGAATAAAAGAAACAATTACATATAAGTTAACATTCAAATAAAAGATATAAGAAGAAACTTACACACTGCAAAAATGTGAGAATGCCGATTGGATATGCAAGTTATTAATAGATTATTTTAAACTATTATACTATAACATACATTAGCGATACTTTTTTTTTTTCTGAATTTATATTTAATGCTCGTACGACTGTTACTCCGAACCGTCAGTCTTAACATCATAGAATAACACTTAAAAATAATGTAGCCTATAGCGGAACTGGCCCACATATTAGTATTCTTCGATTCATTTCTTTTTTTATTCGAAATATTTCATACTATCATTTCCTGGTAGTTTTGTTCATTCTACTTCAGAAAATCACCGGAAGATAGAAATTGCTTGGCAGGTAAGAATTGTACTATTCATGTCTGTAGAAGGAGTACTATTGTAAGAATTAACCTGTCATGTATATATGATTAACATACATTTCATTTTGTGGTTGCCAGGTGTCAGTTCAAAAAGTCAGGTAAAATATTACTTTTTGTTTAAAAGGGGAAAGTGAGATGAGAGGTCTTTAAACGGTCATTTATACGTATGATTAATTCAACAGTCGTGACTAGGTTATAGCAATTTCTATTCTTTTGTTCTTCTCGTTTCGTCTTCGTTTGAAGCATTCTTCTCAGAGTCTCTTTTTACGCCTACTTTTTGTACGAATATATTCTCCTCTGCTAAAAAGTTTGAGAGAACTTACAAGTTTTCATTACGTATTATTTTGTTGTACCCAGATTGTTAGTTTTTCCACCTAGTATTTACATTAAGGATTACGGTTAACATGAAAGTTTCTATTTATTCTATCATCTAGAGAAGTGATTCTTAACCTAATTCTTATCACGATACCCAGTGGCGTATTTAGGGGGGGCTTCGGGCTTAAGCCCCCCTCGAACTCTTGCTTACTATAGTAAAGTATATAAAATATCTTGCAGAATTTTCACATTTTCAGGCAAAGCTCCCCCTCGAAAGTTAGCAAAGCCCCTCCCCGAAACAAAATCGTAAATACGCCACTGACGATCCCCAATTTATCACATCCTCTTGCGAGCGAACCCTCTGATAATTTCTGGTTTGGAATAAGCGTGTATGGGATTTTTGATATACCTATTGTGGAGATCTCACGATATCCATCTATTTCTGTAATAGTATAATTAATTTCTTCTATATAGTGGATACAGTAACTTCCCTAAAAGCGAATGGATTAAAACTAAATTTCGTCAAATGATTCATGTTACAAATATCGAATTCGACCCGTCATACCTGTTTCAAAATGGAGGTTTTTGTGAAAATTTTAAAAATTCATAACTCACTTAATTTTGGGTTATATGATAAAAGGAAAAATAAAGTGATTTCTAAGTTTGGTTAAAAAAAAAAAAAACTTGTTGTTCAAAAAGTTATTGAGTATTTTACATGACTTGATAATGTGCGTCACGAAGATTGAACCGGGCATTGTCGCACTAGTGAAATCACACCATGTTTAGGTATCTCATTAGCTTTCAATTTTAGTATTTCAATATGCAGGTTTTGTTGTATTTGTATTTTGCTGGTATTTCAATATGCGCTTCTAATTAATTTTATATCGTACCTCTTTCTTTTAAATTGATTTTTAAACAACTCTGCACCTGTTCAAAAAGGGGTTCACTAGCTCTATAAAGTTAATAGCAAGCAATGACCCAAGTCCGTTTGAATTCAATAATTGAGTTCAAGCCCATATGACCACAAACTCTATAAAATTAATAGCGAGCCATAGCCCAAGTCTGTGCAAGTTCAAACTCCAATGATGTTAATCAGCGACTAATGTGACCCTCAGTAATAATTTTCCAAGTGAGCTCACTGTACTGAGAGTAAAGTATTGTTACAAAAATACTGGAAATCGATGTTGAGCACGATAGAGGATATTACCTTGGAAGAAATTTCGTAGTTTCTAGGGAAGAAACATCACTTCCACCCGGGACGTCTACTGAAATCAACACTGGCAAATCTAAGGCCTAAGCTGCAGAGAGTGTGAACCTGAGCTAGCGTAAGTCTCACTGTGATTAATGGGCGAAAGCCCCTGTCACAGCTGTATATTAAATATTTGAATAAAAATATTACAACACAGTGTATTGCAAAGTGCAGAATGAACATCCTTTCTCATTTGCATGTCATTATTTACATGTCATTTCCGTACTAATATTCACACTTTTTATTGATATTATTATTTATAGTATGCATATTAATAGTTGATACTCTGTTACGTATGAATGCAAATATTCAAGGTTATTTGCTTATATATAGTGTTATTTAATTTTTGAGTGGCTTTTAGTCATTTATTTATAATCTTTATATATAAAATGGATGAATGTATGTGTGTATTAGGGTGTATCGAGAAAAACTTTTTTTCGAAATCCGGTTACGGCTAGTGCGGATTTTTGGCCAAATGGCATCAATAAAACGTATAAAAAATTTCAACTCGATCAGACAACTCCTTCTGCTGCCGAGTAGAGCCCAAACATTAGAAAAATCAACAAAAGATTCACTTTTCAACTGATTTTCCAAAAAATATTTTTTAAATATTTCCTATATTTTTCGGTCTTTTAAATTATTGAAATAGCATTGGAAAGGAGAAATAAATACATAAAACAAATTTATTACGGTTATTTCTGTACACCACAAGCATAAAAACCTAGTTAATTATTTGTAACTGATTTTCTGGCGTATCGCACAATTACATTTTAATATAAAATTATTGAAGTCTCTTGAATAACGAAGAAAACACTTTAGTGCTAAATTCTAAGAGCAGTAATAGTATAAATAATTTGCTCCCAATGCCATATGCATCTGCTTATCACACTAGATCACCTGCCGCCCACCTCTCCCCGAACGCCTCTTCTCTTGTACTTTCCCAGCTGAAAGGATATGTCTTATCAGTCGCCAGTAGTCAACCAGCTGTGTCGAACGTGATTGTTGCTGCTTGAGTTATTTATTAGTGCTGTAGGAAATTTTAACTAAATAATTTGTTTTCGTGTGAAGTGCAGTATGTAGAAGTGAGAACAGTGTTTCAGTTGTGTTAAGTACTTTTTATTAGGAAGAGAGTGACAGATACGCTGACGTTATGGCATCGACAAGTTTGTTACGGTCTAACGTTAGGAATAGCATTATTGGGACACCCAAGGAATTGGGTAGAACACAGCTACCAACCGTTGAAATGTATTGAGACAATACCGATGGGAGCGAGAAGAAAGAATGAGAATTTCGGGATCCCGGAAAGAGATTTCAACAAAGGATTTATCTTCTATCGTCGCCAGGAAGATTGTAGAAAATTGAGGTTACGCCTCAATCTTGTGGTTCTTTGATCTAGAAAAAAAGGCGCCTCTATCACTGGCACTTTTCTTCCTTTTTCGCAGTTGCAGGCAAGAGAATCGAAACACTTACAAAAGGCTATATCAAATGAAATATATTTGGCAGACTGTTGAAAATCAGCAATTCGTTTCGCAGAAGTTTGGAAACCGGACTTTGCTGAGTTTTGCAAGTCACAAACAATATTATGGTACTTCAATATCATTGCAACAATCCTTCTGACACTGAAAATTGCTTCGCTGCTGATTGAGGTGTAACCTCAATTTTCTACAATCTTCCTGGCGACGATAGAAGTAAATCCTTTGTTGAAGGCTCTTTCCGGGATCCCGAAATTCTCATTCTTTCTTCTCGCTCCCATCGGTATTGTCTCAATACATTTCAACGGTTGGTAGCTGTGTTCTACCCAATTCCTTGGGTGTCCCAATAATGCTATTCCTAACATCAGACCGGAACAAACTTGTCGATGCCATAACGTCAGCGTATCTGTCACTCTCTTCCTAATAAAAAGTACTTAACACAACTGAAACACTGTTCTCACTTCTACATACTGCACTTCACACGAAAACAAATTATTTAGTTAAAATTTCCTACAGCACTAATAAATAACTCAAGCAGCAACAATCACGTTCGACACAGCTGGTTGACTACTGGCGACTGATAAGACATATCCTTTCAGCTGGGAAAGTACAAGAGAAGAGGCGTTCGGGGAGAGGTGGGCGGCAGGTGATCTAGTGTGATAAGCAGATACATACGGCATTGGGAGCAAATTATTTATACTATTACTGCTCTTAGAATTTAGCACTAAAGTGTTTTCTTCGTTATTCAAGAGACTTCAATAATTTTATATTAAAATGTAATTGTACGATACGCCAGAAAATCAGTTACAAATAATTAACTAGGTTTTTATGCTTGTGGTGTACAGAAATAACCGTAATAAATATGTTTTAAGTATTTATTTCTCCTTTCCAATGCTATTTCAATAATTTAAAAGACCGAAAAATATAGGAAATATTTAAAAAATATTTTTTGGAAAATCAGTTGAAAAGTGAATCTTTTGTTGATTTTTCTAATGTTTGGGCTCTACTCGGCAGCAGAAGGAGTTGTCTGATCGAGTTGAGATTTTTTATACGTTTTATTGATGCCATTTGGCCAAAAATCCGCACTAGCCGTAATCGGATTTCGAAAAAAAGTTTTTTTCGATACACCCTAGTGTGTATGTTCCACCATAACTCTGGAACGCCTAGAGCAATTTTAACTAAACTCGGTACATGTATTACTTGAGTCTGGAAAAGAGTAACTGTCCGAGTAAGACTACCTCCTTACACATCTACAACAAAAGGGCAGAAGAGAAATATAAAAATGATCGAAAACGATCGATATTAATGTTAAATCTATAGTTTTCGGGGTCCATGAGCTGAATGGTGACAGTTTTGATGTCCTTTAAGTTGAAGTTCAGTTGACAATGAGGAAGACTCTCTTGCACACCTATGAGGATGAGGAGGGAGATACATATAAGAATAATCTAAAACAGCCAATAGTAGTGTTTACTCCGTAGTTTTCGGAGTCGCTAAAATTAACAGTAACGCTTCTGATGCCGTTTAAACCCAAATTCAGCACTCATTAGCACTCGTGAAGAAGGGGGAGATAACATATAGCAATAAATGAAAATGACCAATATTAGTGTCGAATTCGTAATTTTTGGAGTCCTGGAGTTGACTGGTGACAATTTGGTGCCCTTTAAGTTCAGGATCAGCTACCAGTTGGGATTTGGGTAAGACCCCTAGTGCTTCGAAAGGGAGGGAAAAACATACAAAAAATAATCGAAAACGACCAATATTAGTGTCGAATCCATAGTTTTCGGGGTCGCTGAGATAAATAGTGACACTTCCTATCCCATTTAATTTCAAGTTCAGCCCTCATTAGCACACGGGGGACAGGGTGAAATGGTGATATATAAAAATAATTTAAAGCAATCGACATTAGTATCGAATCACTAGTTTTCAACATCGCTAAGTTAATTGATGGCACCCGATACCGTTTAAGTCTAACCCCTATTAGCACCCCTATCATGTTGGAAAGGGGTTGACATGTAAGGGTAATCGAAAATGACCGATATTAATGTCGCATCCATAGTTTCCGATATCGCTGTGACTAATTATTACAATCCCGACAGCGTTTAAGTCCAAGAATGAGACGGAGTGAAAAATAAAATGTCTCAAACGAAAAGGGTAGCTAATTCAAACCAACAAACTGTGCATTACTGCAGCGGTAGCACACCTTAACGTGGATGGCTACGAAGTCACTCCGCAAGAACGCATTTGGAAACTAATGTCTATGGTACGAAGTAGTAAGCAATGCAGATTTATCCATGGCTCTACATATATGTCATAAGGAATACTTATTAGCACTTTGAAAGGATAGTGTGCCAGCTCACAATCATCTCATCATTTCCCTTAATCAATCAGCTGAAGAATAAGTTACCACCAGACATTTATTTTCACAAAACGATAACAAGAATGCCAATCAATCTATATTACGTACTCCCATTACGTTATAACAACTAAAATAGTTTCTGTTAGTTATCAAACACAATGGAAAACGATTCATTTGATTGAATGAAACACGTTTTTAATTACCCTTTCAAGATTCGTTTCCAACCTTAAATCCCCCTCTCACCGGGCGGATGAAACATACTCTGTTTCTCAACCAATATCCCGCGATACTTTTAAATCTTCACCTTAAAACAAAACAACTGAGTTGAGATGATTTTGAGTTTAACGTCCCTTTCAGCAGCGAGTCTATATGAGACGGGACCTACTGATTAACGTGGAATTCGAACCACATGAGCTCACGCCGGGAATCGAACCGGGTCTTCCACGCAAAAGGGGCATATGCTAACCGTTAAAACAAAAGAAATAATTAAGTTTGTTGTACCCATAAATTTGTTGCTAATTAAGTGTTTCATCACATGTTTAAAAATAATGTAGCCACTTGCCACAAACCCATGCTCTGAGCAAAGTGCCACAAACTTGCATAACGTCAGAACAGTGTCTCCGCTGCCATCCTTTAAAAGTTTCAAAACTTTCTAGTGATGAGCGTAAGAGTCTTGGTCTTGCAGTTTTTTCAAGAGTCTTGCATGCAAGACCAAGACCAAGACCAAGACCAGGAATCCCGATGTAAGACCAAGACCAAGACCAAGACCAAGACCATACCTGCAAGACCAAGATCAAGACAAAACTCTTGCGCAAGAGTCTCGCACAAGTACCGGTACTACTTGAATGATTTTATAGAACGTAAAAAAGGAAAAAAATCGCTACATCTGTCACTTGAATTTCTTGGCTTCAGTAAAAATGTCACTGGATGAGTGTGTTCCCAGTAGTAGCATATAGCTACAGTATATCGTTTTCTGAACCGGTTGTTCGCGTTTTCTGTGGTTATTACTCGTTTTCAAGTCGCATAGGTGTCAGTCTACGCAAAGCTTGTTACACGCAAAGAAATGTGTCATTGTTGCTGGATTTCGATGCAATCCTGCATACGCCCCTTGTGCCACCAGTGACCCACTTCATTTTTCACTACGTTACATGGGCTTTATCATTCATTTAGCCAAACCCCCGTTGTTCCACTTCAGGCATACTACCCGTTCTCTTGTTGTACGAATTTCGTTCAGTTTTCTTCTCAGGTTTTCGATGTAACACGGTATTGTTCAATGCAGTTGCTAACGAATAAAACTGATCTTGGGCGTTTGTGGGTTAAACAATGAGGATTACGTACCGGAAAATCAGACACTATTCTATATGTGTGTTATCTGGAGTAAAGTTAAACCTTCGACCTTCGAGCTGGTACAGTTTGTCAGCTCGTCCTCGGATAAATATAGCAAAAGAAGGATTTGTTTCTCACCCTTCAGTTGCTTTGTCTCAGTCTACTGATGAAACGCCACTGCAAAATAAAAAACACAAGTGATGAGCGAAAAAGTAAATTTTATGCATAACTCGAAGTTGTTACGGGAAGTGGGGAGTATCTCTATGGGTTATGCAAACTATGCAAAAATCAAAGAATAAAGTGGCAATAAAAATGAAAAACAGAAGCACTTCAAAACTGAAAAACATATTTTAACAGTGCATAAGAACGAAGCGCAGGAACTATCTCCATTAAAGCAGCAGCATACTTGAAATATTGCAGATTTCTTTAAACCTGGTTTGATTATAATCAATATTATTTTAATTTTTCTCTCCTTTTTTGGCTAATATTGCTAAATATATAATCATCATCATCATAGCTATTCTGCCATTATTCGCAGACCACTTGCTGCATCTGAAAAGCGTCAATGTACGGTGGTCCTCAGATAGTGTCTACGTCTCGACATAGCAATTTTCTGTTTTGATACCTTCCTTCAACTTCGCCTCTCCCTCTCTTTCCTTCCACCATACCCTCTAGCACGTCCCCTATAATACAGTTCCTCCTCAGCCAATGTCCCAACCAGTTCCCTTTCTTCCACTTAATTATATCTAAAATTCTTTTTTTCTTCCGTACAGCTACTATTTCTAACACCTCATTAGTTTTCCGTCCAATCCAGCTAATTCTCTTCTTATTTCTCTATGCCCACGTTTCGAAAATCTCTATTGTTTTTTTTTTAATCGTTTTTGTGTAATGTCCTTGTTTCTGCCCCATAGAGTACATTTTGGAATCAGTAAAACAAAATCTCAATGTTTAATTGGAAGTTTGTTCAATACAAAGATTATGTTGAAAAAATCTGACGCCTTTAGAGTGTAAAAGTAATTTTGCAATTTATGCTATTTTAGTAATCTGTGCCGTCTTGATTTTCTTAATATGCGATCAAACGGGTAGCCTTCCCAGTTTGGGAACAAGTGCAGTATTGGATCTGTTAAAAAATGTAAAAAGATTACGAAACATTGTAATTTATCTTATAAGTATTGAAGCGGGAGGCAATCATTGAAAAAAAAGTCATCGCTTATATTGTACACTATCTTCATACTTACACGAAGGTAAACTATATTACATTTAGAAACATATCTTGTATTTCCGTTACTATTCCGCATTGTAGAATTTATTATTCCTTATATCCAGAGTAAAATTTACCTATGAAAAGCATAAGATTTCTTAAAAGCAAGACTTGCAAGACTCTTGATGCAAGACCAAGACCAAGACCAAGAGTGGGTATGCAAGACCAAGACCATGGGTTCCAGTGCAAGACCAAGACCAAGACCAAGACCAAGACCAAGACCAAGACCACCCGGGTCTTGGTCTTGGTCTTGCTTTTGCTCATCACTAATAATTTCAGAAGGTATGAGGTTTCGGAAAGATAAACCACATCCGTTATCATTAATTGTACCAGTAGTTTTTCGTTCCTTAGAAGAAATATATATTTTTGGCAGCTATTTTGAAAACGGTTCTCCATATCGCAAATGTTCCCTCCGATTGTTGTTTCATTTTCCAAGAGTTATCGAATGAGGTATCACTAAACTCATATTGCTATTTCAAGTTTTCAAGTTTTCCCCGGGGCTCTATGATTGGGGTCCTGAAGCACTTGTTCACATAATTTTATGGGCTATTGACATGGGTACAAACTAACAAATTCGAATTATTTGCTACAAAACATAGTATAAAACTGCAGAAATTCTTATATCCGCCGTGAGTAACGTTATAAGAAACTGAAGACAATTTCAGGTGTAAACTTTACTATCATTATGTGATTAGTAATATTGTGTTTGGAAGTAGATAATTTATTATATCATAACGTCGCACACACGGCATAACGCACACTTTAGATGGACAAAAATACAATGTTTGAAAAAACAATTGCAGCAACTGTTAGGATTGATATATCACGCAAGAGGTTCAAAGGGAAATTAAAAAAGAAAAAAAAAACTTGCATATACGTGGGAGTTGCATTGTGAGTAAATACTATCAAAGAAATGAGAGAGAGAAAAATAATTCCACATTTATTTAACGATATATAATATTCTACAAAAGACAAAGTAAATAATTTTTTATAATTTTTGTGATCTGAATAAATCAGATTAGTTATTGTCATATCATAAAATCCTCATCGATGTCATCAACGCGGTACATAGCTGTATCGTTTAGAAAGGTCGAAATGTTGAACATGTCAATCACCCCCTATGAAAAAGTTTTCTGTTTTCTCTAGGTGCTTTTCTGTGAACGGAAATGATCGAATCGGAGATATAACAATCATATGTTGTATATCAGTACATTTGTTTTCACTCTGGAAAGGAAAAGGCGAATACTAAACGGCATGACAAACATCTTGGCATCTGTGCTCCAAGTTCCCTTTAAATGCTGCTAGAAAATGAGAGGCCAGCGGTATTGTCACGTTTATTTTGTACACGTCCACGTCTATCCCCTCCCACCTGATCGCGCTGTAGTTTGTCTGCTTAGTCATAGCCACACCCCTTTAACACTTGGCAACGTCGCGCCAGAGCTTGCGTTTTATTCGTTTACCTGAAATGCCAAGATGTTTGTTACAGGCTTTAGTTATATTCGTTTAACTAACCTCCGAAACCTCTTCAGACAATTGTATAATAGCGTCGCCTTATGCAGTTCGCAAGAGCACGTGAGCCACTACGCTGTTTGTTGCTCCTTAAGATATTTATTAATACGTATTTACAATAATATTACATTGTCGTTTCGTTTCTTCTATAACGAAATACTTTAGTTTGTATAATATTTACCTGTACCGTGGGCAAAAAGTGCTCATAAATATGTAATATACTTAGTAGAATGTTCATTTTAAATTAACAGAAAAGAAGAATGTTTTTAATATATGTAAGAGATTATTATGGGATAGTTGTGGCTATGTACATGTTATGTGTTGACCTAGTCAAGTGAATTTATGTATTTCACGGTTTTAAAAAGGAATATATAAGACATATCAAGCAATAAAGGTGAGGCTAATGATCTTTGAATATCTGAGTTGATTCTTGCATAAAGAAAAGTTATTATCGCTTCGTAACTTATATTTTACCAGACGGACCAGGTTGACGACGCTTTTCTATAGAGTCGTTATAAAAATTTGGTTTACCAAACCCGGGACCTTTTGAAAATTCAGTTCCCGAAGAAGGAAAGTAGGGCTGAATTTACTTGGATATTACCATTTATGAATACGAACTTAACCGTATTACGAAGCGGTAAGGTCATCAAAAGAAAAATGGATAGTGAAATAGTGCAACAGGAATCTAATACCAGTAATCCAGGTGAAATTAGTGCAACACCAAGTTTGTCATCTGAGGATCGACTTTTGTTAGCTGTGCAGCGACAAATTATGCAAATGACGACTGAGATAAAACAAACCATGGAACAGAAGCTCAATGAATCTAACACAAACATGGAACAGAAGTTCTATGAAGCTAACCAGACCATGGAACAGAAGATAGAATTGAAATTCAACGAAGCTAACAAGACCATGGAACAGAAGTTCTATGAAGCTAACCAGACCATGGAACAGAAGATAGAACTGAAGTTCTATGAAGCTAACCAGACCATGGAAAAGAAGATAGAACTGAAATTTAATGAAGCTAGCAAGCAGTATGAAGAATTAAGTAAACGAATAGAACGGATAGAACTGAAATCAGACGATACGAAACAAACAATCGTCCAGGTGATGAACGACATATCCTCGCAGTTTGAAGAGAAGTTAAAAAGGTTAGCCGATGAGTGTCAAGAAAAGCACGATCATCAAAATCATGAAATCTGTGCTGTAAAAAAGGATTTAACGTTAATAGAATCTTCCGTTAAACATCAAAAGATCCAGTTGGCTACTATGCAGGAAGAAATTAAAACGTTACAGGCTAGAGACACCATTTATCGCAATAATCTGGGCAGTGATCGCTTCGAGTTTCCCCAATCACCGGATATAAATACGCCTTCGCCGGAATCTGAGGAGGATATTATATTAGAGGAAAATTGTCCGAAGATCACTGATGAACGAAATATAAATGGTATCATGACACAGCACGCTACGGACCGGAACAATCACACCACAAGAACAAGGAGTGAGAAAAGAAAGGTAAAGCTAAGTGTCAAGATGAGCGAAATCAAAGCCATGAGTAAATTTAGTGGTAAGTGCAATGAAAATGCTAGTTCTTTCTTAGAGAAATTCCAAGACGAATGTAATATAATGTCTATCGACCGATCACAATACATGAAATTAATACCCCATGTATTACTCCCACCTTGTTCCTTATGGTTTAAGGCAATACGTGATCACATTAGTACATATGAGGAATTTAAAGCGGCATTGATCGCGAATTACGAAAATGACTTTTTGCTGGCAAACAGAGATGCCACTCTTAGAAATCAACATTTCAATCCTCGATTGCACAAATCTATTGTAGAGTTTGTTATAAATGTCTATAATGAATTAAAGGTTGTTAATCCCTTGCAATCGGAATCAAGAATAATTGCATCGATTCGCAATTTGCTTCCATTTAAATTACAGCAGATCTTATTTTCCACACAGTGTATGAGTTTCAGTCATTTATTAATGCTTGTACAATGCTACGAAACTCAATACCATGCTATGAATCTAACACAATCAGGAATGGGTAAAAATAAGAATAATTCAGATCATTTGGTCCCTGTTCGGAATTTGAATATCCGAAGTGTGAATAATAATGAACCGAACCTAAGACGAGTATACTCTAGCAATCAAAATGAACAAAATAGACAAGGTTATGTAGGGAATCCGCCTAACCTAATTAATCGTAATAATTCCTATGTTAGACCATATAGTCAAAATAGGTTTAAAAATAGACGAAATGTATGGAGAAATTCCACCAACGCAGCGAACTACGTGGATAGAAGTAATGGAAGGATAAGAGATGGCACTTCACATCAAGATCCAGGTATTGAAGTAATTTCTGTACAAAACAATAATACAGGACATAATCATGATTGTGCTGTACAGTGTACCCTATTGGAACCCTACTCGAGTATGAATTTAAACTAATTGCGGCTGATATGGTAGGGGTTAAACCCATGTCAGCTGTAGGTTCTCATGAGCATTTATCTAAAAATTTAAGCGATAATTTCTATGAACATTTATCTTCCAATTTACCGGTTCATGCTAATTATGAAAATGATCTTTCCTATGACGTTTCTGTGAATAACTATTCGGAAATAGCAATTAACAGGTGTCAATATCAATTTATACCTGTTGTAAATCGTTGTTGGTTTGAAGACGATACTGTCAATGATGGTTTTAATATCGAAGAAAATTTTGTATTTTTAAAATCATATAGTACTGCTAAAATACCTATTAAAGTCAATGGATTAAGTACCGAAGCTTTACTCGATACGGGAGCAAACGCCTCTCTATTATCGTATTCATGGTGGAAAGTAATCACTAGTAATTATTCGAATCCTAAGCTACAAAAGGCTGAGAACATTATTATAGTTGATTTTACCGGTAAACATAAAAAGAGAGTAGCAGGAATTACCCGTGTGTCAATATCTATCCAAGATTTCGAAATATCAATCCCTATTCTGGTTATCAAAGATCTTAACGAGAACTTAATTATGGGCCTAGATTTACTATCCCAATTACGAGTCATGCTTGATTTTAAAAACCAAACTTTGACGATACCGGGTATACCTCAGAAAATTGTTCAAAAACTGCTTCCAAAATTAGATAATAGCGCTTGCCAATATAATGATCTGTCTCCTATAGTGAATAATGTTTCTATTAGTGAAAAAGGTGATAAATTAAATGATCAACGATTGGAAAAGACACAAAATTTGATGAATGTAAAGGATGATGTAGTATTTTCTGAACATGTTAAATCTCTCGAAAGCAGCCTTGATTTTGCTGATAATATCCTAAAGTCTTCGAACTGTTAAACGCTAAAACGGGGAGGTCAATTGGACTTCGCAATATAGATGAGTTAAAGGTTTGGAAGCCTACTCCGTATACAAAGGAAAAATGGATGCATCTAGTTAAAGAGTTAGTAGCACCCAACATTCTTGATCAAATAAATAAGAATGAAAAATAACAATAATAATGAAAAATGTGTTTATTTAATAACAAAAAGGTGTCTTTTGTTTCTGTAAAATAAATTTATTTACTTCCATTTGATTATTCAAACGTAAGTTATGTTTAATTTTTATTCTTTCTTATTAATGTGAAGAATCATAATTCAATTTATAATTAGTTAAAGGCAAAAAAATTACTTTATATCAGATTGATTTGTGTTTAATTGTCAAAGATTATGTTAAGAATAAGATCCATTCTATAAAATCCATTATTCAATAACTACCTTGAATGAAATTCTTCTTTATTTATGACATCTTAGTGCTACTATGTATACATTACAATTGCAACATCTAACTTATTTGTTATACAATGCGCCCGAAAAGAATAAATATTATTTGTCACATCATCGTTTGTAATAATGATCGAAACTAGTAATCTTGATAATTTGTGTTTCACCCTCGTTAATTATATTTCTAAGCGACGATGTTTTTAATGATAAAGAATAAATAATAATGTAATAAAAGAGAAATATTAATGAAATCAAAGATTTATTGTAAATGTATTTATGTGAATGATAATAACTAATATTTTATATATATATGAGGGTTAACCAAAAAAATAATGAAGATATATACGAGGTGTGATCAAAATATAAAGAACATATGTAATGTACGAACATTAATCTAATCAGACCAGTGGTTCTTGAATATAAAAGCCAAGCCTACTCATGACTTTTATATTCAGTCCCTTTGTCGGGCGACATTTTCTATAACGAAATACTTTAGTTTGTATAATATTTACCTGTACCGTGGGCAAAAAGTGCTCATAAATATGTAATATACTTAGTAGAATGTTCATTTTAAATTAACAGAAAAGAAGAATGTTTTTAATATATGTAAGAGATTATTATGGGATAGTTGTGGCTATGTACATGTTATGTGTTGACCTAGTCAAGTGAATTTATGTATTTCACGGTTTTAAAAAGGAATATATAAGACATATCAAGCAATAAAGGTGAGGCTAATGATCTTTGAATATCTGAGTTGATTCTTGCATAAAGAAAAGTTATTATCGCTTCGTAACTTATATTTTACCAGACGGACCAGGTTGACGACGCTTTTCTATAGAGTCGTTATACTTCTCTCCGCTTGTTTCATCCCTTGCGTATATGCATTCCATCATTACACCACGTTCAGAACAGAGCTGCGAGCGTGATAGACTACTCTGTGTGTAGTATAGAAGGGAAGCGCGGGCAGCGAAGTAGAGGAACTGCAGTCTCCTGATGTTCAAATCAAGATTTGAAGCAGGGTTGCCAATAAGTTGATACAAAAAGTCGCTAAATAGGATATAAAATGACTCCAATTTTGGGTGAAAAAACGCTAAAAATGTATTCGCGGAATTTCGCCTCCCTCTCACATATATATATCAAAAATGAGTTTAGAAAAACGAGCAAAAGTAAAAGTCTACAAAAAAATCTTTCTTCCTTCTACTCACGCTTCTACAGATAATCTGCTTGCTATCAGTAATGTATTATTTATGCCTCTTAACGGAAGCTCTGCAAACTAAAAGAAATAAAAGGTTGGAGTTGGTCCCCGTTAGAGAGCAACAGATAGCAGCAATCAAAGTGGGAATATGGAGATAAATGCTATGTACTTTCCCAGATTGTTAATACTTGCGCTGATTCAAGTAAGCAAAAGGAAAATGAGCATATATTTGAACTGATTCGAGCTAATAGTACCTGATTACAGGTCAAGTTGTTCGCACACAAAAGTCGTTAGATTTGTAAGGAAGTCGCCAAATTGTCATTCAAAAATCACAAAAAAAAGTCGCTAATCGGAAAAAACCTTTTTTTGTTGCTATCTTGGAAGTCGAATCCCTAGATTTAGCGACTTTTCTCCCAAATTGGCAACACTATTTGAAGGTTCATTGTTGACAGCTGTTGTTGACTAATTTCCAGTAATGTGGCGCTTTAAGCAGAATCAAAGAATGAACTGCAACTTAAAATATATAGAAATATATAGTAGTACTATATAACTCATTCTTACAACCAGTTATCTACATTTATTTTTATCTCAATTTCTTGTAATAAAAATCAACTAATGATACAAACAAATTTACGACTTTCCGAGGTCATACCGAGGGGAATGGGAGGTTTAGAATCCTTCCCCAGAGATTCTTAAGTTAACGCAGAAGAAAATAAAATTTTAATTTATTTTCGACTTCTTTTTAAATACGTATAAAATCTGATTTTTCTTTAGGCTACGGTTTTTGTGCCTAAATAAACTGAATGTTTGTAAGAAAAGCCAATAGCTTATCAAAACATACTGTACTTGGTAACATTGCTACAATGGTAAAATTTTACCTTATGTATTATGGGAATTTGAAGGAAATTTTTGAACTTTTTTTTTTTTTAAATTCAACATTCATCTTTAACACATGCAAAATATCATCGAAAAAGACGAGTATTGGTATTTGTAATAATGTACGTTCAGGTGTAACACTTCTGAAAAAAATTCGGAAAGGATTTTTTTCTTTGGGAAGGGGGCGTGACTTACTTCGGAGGTTGTACTTTATGCGCAGAAACGTTATTATCTCAGTGTATTTCAAAGTGGCAAAAGTGAAAACGCGTTGTGTAATACTGATTGATTTATAAAAGTGATTTATTACTTCTTTTCCATAATCTTCATTAGCTATGTATTGCTAAAAATTTTGGTAGGTATGTGTTCGATCGTTTTCAAAACCATAACTTATAATATATATACACGTCCTTATACCTCCATTACATCTTTCAATTGAAGTATTAATACATATACGCTGAAGCAGGCACGTAGCCAAAAGGGGGGGGTCCGGACCCCCCCCCTTCGAGACCAGAAATGAAAAAATTAAGGAAGGATAAAACAAAATGAAATGAAAAAAAGAAGGTTCAGCGTTAAAAATTAAAAAGAAAACTACAGGAAGCTTTTGTTTACTCTTTCTTATGAGATTTGTATTACTTGCAGGTGGCGAGATAAGCGAGGTATTCTGGAAGAGTCAGGGAATTTGAAATTTCAAGAAAAGTTATGGAATTCTCAGAATTCCTGCTACTACTCAGAGAGATTTCAAGCTTTCGAAAGCATAAGTGCCGTTATGTAACAGCGTGGACATTTTTAATCATAGTCGTCATCGCATCCTTGCAGTATCAAACATGTTATTTCAAGGACAATTTTCTGTTGCTCCTTTAACCTCATTTGGAACCGACACTATTGACGGAATAATAAAAAGAAAAAATTATGTTGAAAGAAAGTTCTGTTAGCATTTGATTCAACAGAGAAAGGAACGCATATATTGTAAAACTAGTTGAATATACACATGCTTCGCACAGGGGCTGCATTTGGAAGTATCACCATTGATCTCAGCAACCGCGAAAACTATGGATTTGATACTAATATCGGTCATTTTGGGCTATTTTTTATGTCTTGGTATCCACCCCCCGCTGACTCCCGGTCCGCATACTTGCAAGTCATCGCTAATGGAAGTGTCACCATTGATTTTCGACCGCGAAAACTATGGATTTGACACTAATATCGGTCATTTTGGATTACTTTTATGTCTTGGTATCTCATCCCCCCTCCGGTGACCCCCGGCCCGAAGCCGAATAGCATGAATTTGGAAGTAAATGCGACTGGAGTTTCACCATTGATTTCAGCGACCGCGAAAATATGAATTCGACGCTAATAGCTCAAGTGGTAGAGCGTTGCCTTCGCATTCGGGAGGTCGTGGCTTCGAATCCCGCTGCCTACCACCCTGACTGAGGTTTTCCAGTGTTTCCCTCAGTCCTACCAGGCAAATGCCGGGATGTCACCTACTAAACAGACCCTGGCCGATACCTTCCCAAATCCTTTCCATTGTTAATGTTGTTGGATATTCAATGTAAAATGGCCTCTGACCTGTATCTGGTGGTTGTTAAATAAATAAATATCGGCCATTTTCTACTACTTTTACATGTCCCGGTAAACGCACCCCTGAGACCCCCTGGTTCGAATTTCGACAAAAACGTTTAGCTCTGGTCTGGAGCCTGGACCAAGGTATTCGTGACTAACATTTGATAACTCTCGGTCAATTTGTCTGGTTCCCAAGCCGGTTCCAGTAAACGTCCCTCTGAGACCCCACTGTTTCGAAATTTGAAAAACACACTTCGTCTTGATCTGGGGCCTGGGCCAAGGCAACCCTGACCAAAATTTGGTAACTCGGTCCACTCGTCTGGTCCCCAGGCCGCACAGAGACAGACAAACACACAAACAAACTCTTTATTTTATTTATATTAGAAGATAGTTTACAAGACAGTATTCTGTATGTACTTTTTATAATAACTGAGGTGATAACGAAAGAAAAATTGTTATATTTGAATAAACAGGAGAAGGACGTAAATATTGCAAAATCTTTTTCAATACTTTTTTGTATTATTTTGCTCGAAATTTCTTCATAGTTAGTTATTAAAATATTTGACAACATATCCTCATTTTATTGTCCTAACAAACCAATATATGTTGATAGTAAAGTAGTTTAGATTGATCGAGCTCCTGGGCCTTCAGAATTTCATGTCACTCAACCCCCCCCCCCCACCCCGTTACGAAATCCTGGCTAAACGAACCAATACGTGTTCCAGTAAAATAGTTTAGAGTGATCGAGCCCCTTTTTTGATGACCACAGTATTTAATGTCACGGACCCCCCCCCCCACTTCACGAAATCCTGGCTACGTGCCTGGCTGAACTATAAAGGAATTAGGTTGATAGCTACTCAAGTATACCTCCTCGATAGGTTTGTAGTGTTAGGTTTTCCTAAAATACTTTCTCAGTACTAATGAATCTAAGACTTGTTCAATACGGAAGATTAGCATGAAAAATCTTATCATTACCCTATTTTATAGATGATTCTTTTCAACGATTGAAAACTATTGTGCATCTTTTAGTGCATTGACGGATTGCTAAGGTTTAGAAAGAAGTTAGAACATAATCGATAAAAGTAACTATCATCTGGAGGTTAAAACTAAACTGTGTCGAAATTTCAAAGTTGATTTAAAGCAATAAATGGCTGATAGATTATGGAATGAAAATATTGTTTTGCTTTACTCGTGTCTTATATGAAGGGAATTAGCAGTGGACCTGAATTGTGTAATATATTTGGTACGTCTGATTGAAAAAGTAAAGAAGTAAAAGAACTGTAATAAACATTAAAAGTATGTTGAATTTAACTAGTGTGAGTACTAGGGGCGCACCCTCACGGAGAATCTACCGGTTTCAGATCCCCCCGTGAAAACTTCTTAACTCGACATACGTTTGTACACTTTCACAATAAAACTACAGGGGCGGATCCAGGGGACGAACGGGGCGATCGGCCCCCCAGAAGAGGTAACTTTCTTATTTTATATATATAAATAAAACCCATCCCAGAGTTTGGAGCTCTTAAAAGTAGCTCTAAGTTGCAGTATTACAACCCACCGCCCCCCAGAAGTTCGTCCTGGCTCCGCCCCTGTAAAACTACAATTGTTTAGTAGGAAAATGACTGATGTAGTCTAAAGATTTGCTGTTACACTTCATCGCACTCTTTCTTTTCTTAAAAAGAAATCTAATTCTAAATTTTTTCTTTAAATATAATAGTAGAACTTAAAATTACGTATCGTTTCTCGGGTGCAGAATTACATCGTATCAACCGCACATAGATTTATTGTCTTCTAGTATTGGGCCCCCTTCCCAAACTTTGGACTCGTCCAACAACATTTCCTGGGTGCGCTCCTGGTAAGTACGCCAAATATTCTATCACGATTCGTTCGTATGATAATTTCTCTAAAGACTCATAATAATCTTGTAAAACAACAAGTCACAGTCACTCATTTTGATTCACTACAAATGCATTTATCACATGCATTTACTACAAGCCACTATGGGAAGCAGACGACATAACACTAGCGCCACCGCTAATTATATGAAGGGGAGGAACACTAGCGCTACCGCCATTCAAGAGCAGTTATACAATTCAGAGGATAACGGCAATGGGCATCAGTCAGTCTTGGGCTGGTCAAGACCCCTCTCCTAGCTTGCAATGGAGCTTTGAGACAACCTTAACCTAACCCAAGCCTCCTAACTTGCAGTGGAGTTCTGAAGCCTCCTTCCCACACAGCTAGCAGCGGGGCTCTGTTGGGAACTGAACCCCTCTCATAGCTTGCAGTGGAGCTTTCAGAGATTCCTTACCACAAAACTACTAAGCTTGCAGCGGAGTTCTGTGGTTCTCCTTTCCCGCCTAGCTTGCCGTATAGCTCTATGGGAATCCAAACTCTCTTTGCCTGCACCGAAGCATTGAGAATACTACCCCAACTCACTCAGCTTGCAGCGAAGCTTTGCAAGGAATCCTTCCCTTGACTATGTAGCCTAGGGACACCTATTTTTCCTAAAATTTTAGCGAACATTGTAATTCTTTAGTGAAACTGTATTGTATCTGGAACATTAAAAAACACTGGTAATGGGAGAAAACGATTCCAATGTGTAATTGCTTTACCTTCTACCTGCTTCAGTAGAATTTTACAGTGTGTTTATTAAAAATACCTGATTCAGCATTTTCGAAAATTCCGAATCTTAAAGGGGAAAAGGAAACAATTTATGTAGTATTCAAATTTCTGATTTATGATCTAATGTACTATATTACATAGCTATGATATATATTTCTTACATTCATATATGGAAGCTCCCTAGAGCGGTCATCTCTAGTGCATGGAGTCCTTGGTTCCATCCCAGTTCATGCGAAATGAACTTTGTGGTGGACAAACACCGTGTGCGTGGCTTTTCACGGTGTTCTCCTGTTTCCTCTCACTTTATTCATTCCACTATTTCATTTATTTCTCATCATCACTGTCTCCTTTAGCCTCACCGGCATAAGTGTGGGACGTAAAACTGAAATATTTCATTTCACATTACATGGGTGCTCTCTTTCAATAAAACGCACATTCTTTACTAAGAAAGAATAAAGTACATTTTGTAGACAGGATTCGAATCTATGCCAAAATGAACCGTGGCACAGTTTGATGACGCTATCAACTATACTAAGAACGCATGACCTCAGCTTCCTTCGTTTGTTTCTGTTACTATTCTCTTGACGGCGCATCCTCCACAGCCTTGAATCTCCTATGCCAATTTTTGACTTTTATCTCCTTTTTTAAAATCTTATTTTATGATTGTTTTCTACATACCACTCGTATATTCACTTGGCTGCAATGTCCAGATGAACTATTTGTATTAAAGAGTGTGTATGTTTGTCTGTAACAGGATGAAGGGAAGATAGATTTCCCTTGTAAGCACACCCAAGGGACGTAAGGATTCAGGTTCAAATTTTTGGACCTAGTCTCCTGAAGGCAGCCTAGATTTCTTTGAACAGAAGTGTACAAAAATTAGTATATATCACAATATCGGTTATATGAAAGCGTGTCGTCATGTGATCATCGTTCCGACGTGTTTCAGCAGACGCACTTTCTAAATTAAGTGGTCGAAGCTCGCAATTTGGAGATTTAACTGTGGTATGTATTTATTTCACTGTTGTGTATACTATGGTGCGGTGCGAAAGTTTTGTCATCCAACTTTTTGTTTGTGTGTATGTGTATTTCTAATCTATTTTCTTTTCAGATGGCTGACACAATTACTTCGAGTCCTAACTGGATCCACTTTGAATAAGAAGAGGACAGGTCCGTCATCAACACGACAAGAAATATGTACGGAAGTGGCGGATTCTATGATGATATCTCCTAAAGATCATTGCAGTTAAGTCTCTGTGAACTTGGAATTCCTAAAAGGACTATGTTGACACACATGAAAAAAGATCTTGAATTAAAATCTTTTAGGTCATTATTCGTAAATGAGTTGAGTGATGAGAACATACGACGAAGTCATAAAGCTTGCTCAAATTTACGACAAAGACATGGTGACAATGATGATGCACATACTGATGTTCTGGGTTACTAAACAAGCTGGAACACGAGGGATAAGAATACTTTCGGACCGTAGTGTATATAATTGCATGGATACATGCATAAGTACTTAAATCTTAGGAATGGGATATACCGTAACAGTTATACGACAATGCAAATTGTATTTTACATATGTTATATGAAGATATTTTACATATAAGATGCAATTAGATGAATCTATTACGGATCTGCATCTTGCTAAGATGGAAGTATTCATGGATGTATCCAATTTAGGTGCATGTAACAATGAAATTAATACATGCTGCAACTAAACCTTCAAATTACGAGTTTAGACCACTATTCTATTTAGAAAATCCGTTTGCTTAAACATGGTGGGGCGATGATCACATGACGACACACTATCGGATATTTACTCCTATAAGGCAGCTCCGTAACGGCAACGTTGCCGGGAAGAAGGGCCGCCGCGCCGTCCAGATTATGGCACATCGTCCTAGAACCGCCATTGTGGTCAGAACGTAGTTTTATCTCGGTAACATATCGGCAAGAAGGCGGACAGCCAACTACGTGACGGCATTTATTAATGTGGTCCTGATATGGTAGCTCAGAGGATATTATCGTTACAACTCTGACTAGCATACCGAAGATGGACATCAGTGGTGGGTCTGCCATAACAACTGGCAGCCGGATGCCGAGCCGACAACGAATTCCTCAATGGGACAGTTTCCGATTTCAATATTGGTATCTATGTAGTACTAATTGTAAAAGATAGTGACAAAATGTTTTTTGATATGTATTCAAGCTCCGAAGACCGTGTTTCATTTCTGGTCAACTGGAAATTAAGATCTATTTAGGGTTTCAGCATTGAATACAAATAGTTTAGAAGTCTAACATAGTTCCACAAGGTAAAACGAAAATCATTTGCATTATTTAAAATTGTTCTACAGCAATCACTTTTATTTAAATTGAAAATTTGCGCTGGAAAGGACATTTTCATAGTTCAGAACTTTTAACAGTTGACTTTTTTCTTTTTCTTTTTTTTTTTTTTTTTTTACGAAAGGATACAAAATTAAAAATGACAAATCCTTTTTTTTTTCTAAAACACCAACAATTAAATCGTTGCTAAGAGTTAAGTTTTACTTATTCGTGTAGCAAAACTCAGTGTCTTCGTGTAGGCCTAAATATATTTAATATCCCCACTTTTTTTTCTAGTGGCGTTGAGACTAAAAACGTTACTAGGAATAAGAATAAGAACATTTTACAAGAACTAGCATGAATGTTAAATCAATATGCTAGTTTGTTAACTTGGCTGCTAAGATTACTTAGGGGCAACAGAGGGAAGGGGAACAGCGCCCCGGAACAAGACCCTCTATGAAAAGGAAGCTTCGACGGTTGTTTACCTTAATGGTATCTTCCTCAGATTCCTTTCCCCTTTGTAATTTGCAGGCCATGGGCGCTGAGGGCCTATATACAATTAATTGGCATCTTCTCAGGCCCGGCAAATTCCCGAAAGATGCCTGGATGGGTATGTCAATGTTACAGTTGTCTTCAAATTTCTTAAACATAAGTATTTTAAAACGTTTATATACTATTTAGGAACACTTAATGACTTATTTAATTATTATTACTATATTATTATTACTAGATATATTTTAAAAATCCAAAGTTAGTTGCTTAATTTTATTTTGAGCAATTTGCTTCTTTCAGTAACTTTTGTTCTTCATAAATTAATGCAATCCGTAAGATACCAAATAGAGAGTAGATTTTTTTCTTTTTTTAATTTTAAAAGTAGCTCTATTTTGTTTGCAACTTAGTTTCCTTTCGTCACCGTCATCACGCGGAAAATAAAATATCGTATCTCCATCCGCAGCATCTCTATCGGTTCCTACGACTGGAACATTGCTATCCGCATCCGCAGGTAATGTCATAAATATAATATACTTGTAAACGCTTAGATTATTAATTAGCGTTGTTAATATAGTATACTATGACTTAAATCATGGTTCCTCAACCTGGGAGTCGCGACCCCTAGGAGGGGCGCGAGAGGGTTTCATGGGGGTCGCGAAGATAAGCGGAAGAGATAAATATAATTAGAATCTAATAACGGAGAATATTTTTAAATATTATTTTGAATTTTCTTCTGTATTCACTATATACAAGAAATTGATTCTAGTATTATAGAAATAGATGTGTATCGTGAGATCTCCGCAATAGGTATATTAAAAATCCCACATAAGCTTATTACAAACCAGAAATTATAAGGGGATCTCTGGCAAGAGGATGTGATAAAATGAGGGTCGTAATAGGAATTAGGTTGAAAACCACTGTCTTAAATAATACAGTAATGTGCAACAAGAATGAATCTAAGGATAGAGGCCTGGAAAAGTTTAACTGTCAGCAACTCAGTTCCTTCAGTTTGCGTTAGTGTCACACAACTCCGTCCCTCATGATATTTTATGGAGTCATTCCTTTTTAAAATTAAAAATAGTGGGGGTCAGTGGTGCATGCATAGGTTAAGTTCAAGTGGGTGAAGCTACTAAGTTCATATAATTTATGGTGTTCATACAACAATTACCTTAATATAGTAAACGTTTACTTTTTACATAATATTTTGATCCCGAAACTTCTTGCATAAGCCACTGTTGAGGGTATAAGTAAATGCTACGATAACATTGTCTCCCTTTTTCTTTAGTAAGGTGAGCCAAGTGTGAAGAGACAGCTTCCCAAGGAGAAGTTCTTGCCTTTAGTAGTGCAGGCGGTACTTCAGCCCTAATCTGAAGTAGGTAGATATAATTATAATCGTACCCTTCCCTCATTTCCAAGAGTTCCCAGATTATGGGTTAGACACTACCGGATTGAGGCCATACGGTGGAATTAGATACCTTGCGATGACGAGACTCCTTCTGGCACCAAAAGGAAAGATGTGAGCTTGCCTTAAAACACTAGAGATTGTTGTAGACTCTCATTCGCTAAGGGACTTCCCTTCGTCATTAGGTATATTGCAATATGAGTTTCGGACCATCAGTGACACCTGATAAGAAAGAAGTCACTTTCTATCTGGAGGGAGAAAAAAACCGTGCAACATCACTGGGTTTAACGAAGTTAGAAATTCAGTTTAGGTGTGCGAGGTATACAGAATCTACATTATGGAAAACTTGTTCGAATATCATGAAATATGAAAATTTAAAGCACACTATTTCGATACTATGAAATGTTAAGATTCTTGTTCTCATTGATCTACAAGGTACAGTTTAATGTATCAAATTTCATTTTTTGATTTCTCAAATAGTGAGTAACTCATTGTGTCGCTCTACGAAGAAGTCTCTTCGTACGGACATTAGAACCTCTTGTAGTCTTACATGAAAGTTTTTAATAAACTAAAAGTTTTTGTGCCATAGTAACTAATTACTACTACTAACGTACTAGTGACGGTACTCCGTAACGATACTATTACTACTACTTACCACAGTAACTAATTATTGTAGGTGAGTGTTTACTATATTGCATTTCCATAGAGAAGGCCTGGTTTCGAATCCCGCCAGCTTCGAACATTTTAAAATGCTTAAATTTCAATTTAAATCCATAGTCAGTGATAAGCAAGATGTGATGCAGAGAAGCAAGGATATGTTCAAATGAGAATGAAGGGGAATTGGGAAGATCAATAAACAGAGACCAAGATATAGGTCTACAAACTTAAAAAAAAATCTTAATTTGATATTTTCAGTTTATTCTGACCATTTTCTAACTTGTGTATGATCAATATTTTTCTTTTTTCTCACATGCAGTCTGTAATGAAATAATACATATCTATACACCCATAGGATAGACCTCGAACAACGCAGTTTTGCGTAACGCGGAGCAAATTAATCGCGTTATGCAATGTATTCATGTATTACAAGCATAATTTGTAATGATACTGTATTTGCATCAGTGAAAAATAAGCAGAGTCCAAAATGATTTTTTAAAAATCATTTAGAAATTCTATTTAGAATAGGGTTACCAATTGGCCGGTTTTTCACCATTCTGAAAAATGAAATGAAATGAAATCTTTAAAAGTTTTACGTCCCACGGTTATGCCGGTTAGGTTAAAGGAGACGGTGATGATGAGTCATGAATGAAATGGTGGAATGAAGAAAGTGGGAGGAAACAAGAGAACCCCGAGAAAACCCACGCACACGGTGTTTGTCCACCACAAAGTTCACTTGGCGGGGGCTGGGATCGAACCCGGGACTCCAAGAACCAGAGGTGAACGCTCTACCACTGAGCCACCGCGGCCCCTTTTCACCATTCTGGCCGGAAATATTGTTATTTTAATTAAAGCCGGTGACCTATCCAAACTTCTTACCAGCTCCTTTATGATCGTTTTTTTTTTCAAATTTGTATCTAGTTCTAAGCAATTTCAACTATTTCTAAGTTTAGATTTAAAACGTAACTCTCATTTTGTAAATCCAAAACTATTACCTTTCATCATCTATCAACGATTAACATATTTTGCTCATGTGATCAGATAATTTTAAAGAGATGGCAGAATCTATATCAGGGAAAATTTGAAATTTACATGTAAGGATTCTTGATTGGTAGAGATAACAAATTATGTTATGTTATCTATGATTTCAGTTGGAGTAGTAGTCTGAAGAAGGAAGTGATATACTTCCGAAACTGTTACATTTCTCGTTAATTTATAATAAAGAATATAGACAGCCTTGTAAGAAAGTTATGTTTAATTTGTGTGTAAGGAATTTTATATATTTATTGAGAGTGAAAAAGAACTTCTTAGAGCAATTTCCTGTAGTTGAAGTATAAGTTTAAAGAATAAATATCGTTTCCCAAATCGAAAATTATCACGTAAAAATTAATATATTTTTGTTCATCTGTTTCGATAATTTTAAAGAAGTGGCAGATACTGGTAAATACAATAAAATGATCAATGTCAATTTCAATTTCTCATTTATAGCACAATGCATCTATTAAGCTTATTAGTGAATATACTAACGATATGCAAAATACAGGTGCTAATGTACTTTTGTTCACGATAGTACATTTCTTTCCCATGGATGGATGATAATAGAGATTCTTCACACATGATCTATTTCAGGGAATTTGAGGGGGTGCCGGCTTTTTATTTTCCAGAGTTGGCAACCCTAATTTAGAAGCATGAGACGAGTTATAATAATCGTCTCGTCGAAGTATAAGACGAAGTATAATACTTGTCCTATTCTTTTAACAGTACATATTTTCTCATAAGTTTTAATGATTTCTCATAATTGTCTTCTATTTGCACACAACCTAAAGCGTCCTCTTTTACTGGGAAGTCAAGGCCAAGGATAGGCCTTCCTACCATCTGCACAAGAAACGTGACTTTTTCTTATAATTAAAAGGAAAAAAAGAAAGACAAACATTTAGTCATCAGTAAAAGTTCTCAGCACGAACAAAATAGTTCGGTCAAATAAAAGAGAGAAAAAAATGGAGAACGCAAAGTTATTTTCTAGGTGATAATGTTTGGTCAAGGATTTGGTAGAATTATTTAAACGTTTGGTAATCGCTGACACACGTTGCCTATTTAGAGGTCCCTCGTGACTTCTGGGTAACGTATGTACCTTTGGCGAGGGAGAGCTGGATTCGATTCCTAACAGCAGGAGCTAATCTGCTTCGGGTATCACGTTAAGTTGGAAGTCCACGTCTCATGTAGCCTCGCTGCTGACGGGGAGGCTAAACTCAAATCCAATCCAACTTTGCCTATTCAGTATTCACTAGGTATATCCAAAAATACCTAACAATGTAGGTTTACCATTAAAGCTAATCAAGTTTTAAACTTGTAGCTTCGGATTACAGTGACATGTAAGTGTACGACACAGAAACCTAGTCATCACAGTTTGCTGGTTGGTTGATTTGGAATTTATCGTTCCGTTCGGCACCGAGGCTGTATGAGGCGTGACCTACAGCTTAATGTGGAATCCGAAATACATGAACTCCATCCGGGAGTCGAACTCGGTTCTCCTGTAACAAAGGTGCGTACTCTAACCACATAGCACGAGGTAGTTCAACTTTCAGGATTCACAGAGTGCATTCACATTGTACTGTTGGAAGATGAATCAGAAACATCTGATACATATCCAATTGTGACGCATGTAATGTTAATTTAAAAAATGTAAGAATTTTTGTCTTTCTGCAATATGGGTAGCAGCAAAAATTTAAAAGTGTAACTATGGTATTGGTAATACGAAGTTAATCAATTTGTTCAAGTATCGAAGAGTCTTCCAAAGGATTGTAAAAGTGATATTTTACTTTTAATCTAGAGCCAATATTGTAATTCTTACTTGTTAGTTAAAAAAGACCACACTGATCATGGCAGTGTCTTACCATTAGCAACTACTAAACCTATTTCAGACCTAAGCAGCATTTGTTTCAACCTTTTAAGAAAAGATCACCTCAGTCACTTTCTTAAAGTGTACTGGGACACACGTGAATTTTTTGTGAAGAAATAAAACGGAATAGATATCTGCTCATAGTGAATCACCGTAGTAAGCTGCAAGTTTTGTGGTAGAGAATCACCCTGTGCATGGGTTTTGTCGGGATTCTACCGTTTCCACCCACTTTCCTCATTTCACCGTTATCATCCATCTCATTATCTCCACTTCCTTTAGCCTCGATGCAAAAACATGAAACTTTAAACTCAAAAACAAATATAAATAAAATAAACAGTAACACCTCCTGTGAAGCACTGAAGAAAATATTGTTTCGATGAGTTGAATATGTTTCTATTTTTATTTCCGTAGCTAGTTACACACATTTGCACACGTTATGTCGCTTGGAAAATAGTGGAAAGATTCGCGTTTAGTTGATAATCAATAGGTTGGTAAGTAGTTGCACGCTATGATAAACCATGGGAGGGTTTTAGACGACCCTTTCTCTGGTGCAGTACAAAACATGAAACATAAATTTCTTCATTTGAAGATGTTCTGTTACCCGAAAACTGCGGTCTCGTATGCTACTGTGTTTGTTGAATTATGTGGAATGTTGTATAGGCTATGTTGGAGTTGAGCATACATATGAGTTGTCTGCTTTGTAAAATCTTGCAGACGTGGGTGTGTAGCCTCTATGCTAGAATGAACTCTAAACTCTAGTAAAACATCTTTCTTGATTTCAACCCAAATAAACAGATGTTATAATGGTCATAAAATGACAAATTGATTTATGAAATCTCAAGAAAATTGTTAAGATTATATCTGATAATTTTGATAAGTTTGTGTGTGTCGTAAACTAATTTTTACATATCGTCGTATGAGAACCAGAAGAACGTAACTCCATTTTCGTAGGTTTACAGGAGAGAGGGGAAATAGTTGTTTTCTTCAAACAAACATTGTTTTAACGGTGCTAAACACATTATTGCATAGCAGACAAGTTAATGACAAAGTAAACTTCAATAACACTCAAGTAACACCAAGCGGGGCTTTCAGAATTATGTTGATAATCTAAGTAAACAAAAATTCCATTCTTGGAGTTACGTTCCTCTGGCTCTCATACGACTACATTAGCAAACAAAAAAAATCTTCCCAGTATCTCTTCGTGCCTGACTGGCAATCTTACTTTTTTCCTGTGCCCATTGTAGTCGTTCGGTTTCACATGATACTTCGATTTCAATCAATATTTCGAATTCACTTCACTGTTCCTGCCCGAGTTGAGGTAACAAACATTAAATGAAATTTTCTCATTATGCACCAAGGCTGATGGAAATGGTGATGATAAGAAGAAATTAAATGGTGAATGAAGAAAATGGGAGGAAACGGAAGAACCCGAGAAAACGCATGTACAAGGTATTTGTTAACCACAAAGTTCACTTAGCGCGAGCTGTGATCGAACCAGGGATCCCACGCAAACAGGTGTGAGCGTACTACTATGTATCTATCCATAGCGGCCCTTGAGATGTGATAAGAGCAGTCGATTAAAGCGATGGGCATGTAGAATTTATTTATTGCTAAAATTATTTTTTTGAAAAAGAAAAAAAGATAATTTGCATTATTACAAGGCTCTTCATTGCTCTAGTTGATCAAAAGTTAAATTGGGAAAATTCAAGTGAATCACTCTAATTTCAGTTCCCTACGTTAAAGAGAACTAGGAGAATAGTGACGTAAAGTGATCCTCTGGCTTTATGTAATTCCTGTATCTTATACGTTAAATATTCATCCTTTACCATCCTTCGGCTTCTCCGCTCATCGGCATATCATACTATAATATAATCATAAATTAACTTACTATAACCATTATTATTATTATTATTATTATTATTATTATTATTATTATTATTATTATTATTATAATTAAGTATTCTTCCTGTTGGCACATTCTGGTACTAATGAGATTTTAATTTCTTTTGTTTCTCAGCTTCGATCCTGGAAATGTTTCTTCCATGCTTCTAAACAACATACTAAACTTATCTAGACTTTAGAATGCCATTCCCATAGAGGTGGGTAAAATCTATAGAAGAAACAACTTTATAGTCAATAGCGGATATAGAAAGTAAAAACAGGGGGAGAGTTTATGATAGGTATATCATAAGTTTACTAGAAACTTTCAAAAATATATAAATAATAGTTTAAATTATTTTTGTCTCTCAAAAACTAGGGGCCCTAGGCCCCGGTCTCTTGACAAATCCACCACCGCTTGTAGTCCCTTAAGTCTCAACTTTGGCGGCCGTTCAGATCCTTATCTCCTTATTAGTTTGATTCCCTCTTTAATCCGTAACCTCGGACTATAACCTTTGATGTGAGTATTTCGTATACCCATTATTAAAACTGAATTCGCAATCCAACCGTGCACTGCTTAGTAGTTATGGGAAAACTACTCGCCCAAATGAATATTCATGAGTGTTTACTTTTTTGACATTTTAGCAGTTCCTAATGCACGTTTGAAAAAATGGATACACCCTTTTACGCATACTAATGACACATAATGTATGCAGGTGCGGCCGGAGGTTGTATAAAGAACATGACACATAATAAATGTTTCCGGTTAAAAGAAATGTTAATTGGATAAGCAAAATACAGAAAAGACCTTTCGGAAATAAAATATGCAGATCACACACGTAGAACAAGGTAATTCATTAATATGCAGCACATGTAACGCGGCAGCTGCTGGAGAATATTCTAGAAATTTGGATCGTTGGTATGAGTGAAAGAAAGCAGTGGAAACTTCCAGATCTTTTTTCTAAGCTTATTATTGTTGGAATAGGGGAAAGAACACACTCGAAACTTCTAGAAAGATTGAAGGGTATAAAAAATACTGATGCATTTGCATGATGTGTACATTTAGAAAGAAGAGGGCACCAAGAACAAGTGTCAACTTTGCGAAGAAGATATTTTATTACTAGGAGAGATTGGAAGATTGGTAAGTACTAACGTTGTAGTTTTCTTGTAGTATACTTGTTCATTTTTATATGGGAAAGGGACATATTGTAATTGTCTGGTGTATAAGGGGACGGAAGTGTTTGGTTTTATCGGGAATTGATTGCAGATTTTCCGGCATTGAAAAATGATATGACTCGGTGTACTTTTATGGAATTATAACGTGACTAAGATATAGTATAATGTAATATGTAGGGAATCAACATTAATGATTGCACCGGGAATCGAATGAGTATTCTCCCACGTGGAGAACCGTACGCTAAATATTTTTGCTTGCAGTGCGAACTTGTTACTTATACATAGCTATGAATTGTGTAAGACATAACAGGTATATATAAATTATATTGTACAGAAAGTTAGCAGAATGCGCCCCCGGGAATCGAACCAGGGCTATTCCACGTGGAGAACCGTACGCTAATTTTTTATGCTTGCAGTGTGAACTTGTTACTTATACATAGCTATGAATTGTGTATGACATAACAGGTATATATAAATTATATTGTACAGAAAGTTAGCAGAATGCGCCCCCGGGAATCGAACCAGAGCTTTTCCACGTGAAAAGCCGCACGACAAACATTTTGTTTAGCAGATGTTGTTACTTATATGTAGCTATGAATTGTGTAAGATATAACAGGTATTTATAAATTATATTGTACAGAAAGTTAGCAGAATGCGCCCCCGGGAATCGAACCAGGGCTATCCCACGTGGAGAACCGCACGATTGCTTGCACTGTAGACTTTTTTCAGTTATAAATGGTATATTTTTATTGTGTATGAACAAACTTATATTGGATAGGTAGTTAACAGAATCTGCACCGCGAATCGAACCATGGCTCTCTTACATGCAAAGCCAATATGGTTGAGAACGATAGTGTTACGTTGAATATCATATTTTGTAATTTGAAAACTCGTAACACGGTAACTAATTACAGTTTTTTTCTTTTCTGTTTTAGGTGCTGAAGCAAATAATAAAGTGATAGGAGCGAGAAAAAGCAGAGAGCACGAAAGGCGTGGATTTGAATTGGATTATCACTTAAACAGAGATAAATTAATATTCGGTAAGTATTATTATTATTATGATTATTATTATTATTATTATTATTATTATTATTATTATTATTATTATTATTATTATTGTAAACTTTTGTGTTTTATTTCATAAACGCTAGTGTAACAATGAGGATATATGGCGACAGAACGTTTAACGTTACCGCAGATTGAACTTAAGGGTTTTTCATGTTGAAAGCTAATGCAATAAAAAGAGACCCGAGATTGTTTGAACATATTACCGAGGACGAAATGTAGTAGTGAAGTTGAAAGGGAAACTTTATACGTATATTTTGTAATTGGAAGTTGTAATACAGCAAGTAACTAATTCTTAATTTCTTTTATTGTTTTAGGTGGTGAAGGAAATAAAAAATCTTAATAGAAATACTGGAGAACAAACCTTATTTTCCTGAATTGTTTGCTGTTGAAATATAGCGGTGCTTTTAATGAAAAGGAGTTATAGATTGGTTTTAAAGCATGGATTCAATGAAACCGTTGGATCTTAGTACAAGAGGTGAAAGTGATCTCGCAGAATCATCATCTTTGCCGGGGACAGAGGTTTTATCCCAACCACTGGTGATCCCGCACTTTCCGCCATTGGAAACAGAAGTTACCCCGGCCAACTTCGATGTATTACCGGGAACAGAATTTTCATCCCAACCGGTGGTGAGCCCGCAATCTACGCCACTGGAAACAGAAGTTACCCCGGCCAACTTGGATGTATTGACGTTTTTATCGGGGACATCCCAACCGGTGGTGAGCCCACAACCTCCGCCACTGGAAACAGAAGTTTTCCCGTTACTTGATGTTGAAAACGAAATAGAAGAATATCCCCCTACACCTTCACCAACAGTGAGTAATTCCCCGGTGCAGAATTGGGAGTTGGAAGAATTTTTGAAGTTACCATGTGAGTGTACTGTGGAACGTACATCATTGGATTGTATAAAAGAGTGTATAATATATTGGAAACCAGACGATATTTGTATTTGTATTGCATGCGGTTTTTTGGAAGGTGGACAGTTAAAGCATGATTGTTTGATGTTGGATACGGAATGTCTTGAACGGAAAGCTATAGAAACCATAACAAAAGTTGAGGTTCGTAAAGAATTATTATCAATTTACAGAAAAAAGCATGGACAGTTGTTTTTGATTACATGGAACTTTATTGAACGTTTCCGATATCTTGTGTGTGACTTTGAATACAGGCCCACTCTATTAAAAATTTTACTAGAAAAAGATTTTGGGAAATATAGTGATATGGTGTAAAAAAAATGTACAAGAAGAATGTACAAAAGTACGTTAAAAGTAAGCTTAGTGTGAGTAAAAGATTTTATATTGAAGTAGAGAGTAGAATATATTGCCAATAACAATAAGACAAATATATATTTTGCATTTATGTATTTTATTATAATGGAATATAAGTTTATGGAGTATATTTGGAAAATAATAGAACATACATCATGATGTTATATTAACGAATTATTTTCTTGGAAAAGATTTATTTTGGATTGCCTTGAAACATATTATTAAACAGAGAATTTGAATAAAATATTATTTGATTGTAATATAAGACGGAGAATGCATAGAACACTTTATTAAATGTAAGGGAAAAAATGTGTTTTACACATGCGCAGAAGCTTTTATTGTAGGTATATAAATAGATGTATCACACTTGAAAAAAGTATTTATTTGATTTGTTTTGCTGAAGAGCAGAAAAATGAGTAACATGGAGACTGTTTATGTTTCACCTAGAGAAAAAGAAATTCAGCGTGAAAACGAAAAACCTATACTGTTAATTTACCCGTCTGACCCTGATTTGCCAGATGAATTACGTGATAAAGTGAGAATCATATATCCATCACAAGAAATAGAAGAAGTGTATTATTTTAGACGTTATAATAGATATAATGATGAAATACTCCCGGAAAGTGATGATGATGACAGTGTTTTAAGTATTAACTGTTTTGAACTGGAAGCTAATGAGTGCGAGTGTACTAGTGAAACTATTAGTCATACATGTGTTATACAATTATTTAATGAGTACACACCAAATTCAGTACTATTATGTGAAGCATGTGTTGAACATAATGAAAATGAAAAAGATCACAACTGTTTGCTGCAGTATGATTACGAATTATTACAAAAGGTGTGGATGATCTTAATTAAACGTGAAATGAGAGAGAAAATCTATAAACTTTATTTAAAGAAGCATTTTAAAGGTTGTAATATTAAGAACACTTATACTTTGGAGAAAAAATTTAATCTGGTATATGAATACATTACAGCGTGTGATTGTTATATCAAAGAAATAGTAGAAATGTTTTTAGAGAAAGATAAACAATTATTTAATTCTGTAAATGAACACTGAGACACTGTAGCATATGCATTTGATTGTGTATGAATAGAAGAACATATTTATCCTCATATATATATTTGGGCTAACTACTTTGATGTAAGTTGAGAAATTACAAAGGGTTACAGAGAATTGAACTGTTATCTATATTATTTTATAAATGGATCAATTTGTAGTATTGTAATATTAAGAATCTAATAGATTACAAACCTTGGACTAACACATGTAAATAATAGTTAGAGCTAAAATACTGAATTACTGGCAACTAAATTGTCAGTGAGAGTATTGTATTTTTAAAGAAATAAACTGATATTAGAAAAAATAATCTTAGTTGTTTGTATGCTATATGAAGAAACTAGTGTTTAAGAAGAATATGGTAGGAAACTGAAACTATTTAATACTTTATTTTAGATTTTTTTAGAGACATTACCAACGTAAGTAAATGATGAACTATTGTCGATTGAACGGGAATCACTGAGGTTGATACCTTGTGTTTAGTTTATGATATGAAGACTTTAACATTCTTGTTTACACAGTTACTTTTAAATGAAAACAACATATAATCTTGTATGCAGAATGGATTGAATTAAGGGCGTACCTACGCGAGGGATTCATTGGATGCGGACCACATTTAAAATTCTATAACCCAACAAACATTTCAACACTTTTAAGAGAATTATGGTTGCAGTAGGAGAGAAATGCGTGATATACAGTAGAAAAGTCGATGTTACAGTACCCTTGTACTCTTTCTTTTCTTAGGGGCCGCGATGGCTCAGCGGTAGAGCGTTCACCTCTGGTGCTTGGGGTTCCGGATTTGATTCCAGCCCCCGCCAAGTGAACTTTGTGGTGGACAACATCTTTTTCCCTGGTACTTTCATTTCCTACATTTATTTATTGGCTTAGTTAGCTTATTCGAGTTTTCTCTCTTGCAATAGAATCATTACAAGGCTATGATCATACCTTATAATTATTATTAAATAATCCTTATTGAAGGTTTAATTTACTTCACGATTTCTTTGGAAACAATAAAAGAAATTACTTGAGATGGATTGTTTCTCAGGGAGGAAGGGTCAGAATCATGAGAAAACTTGCTTACATGCTGTGTGCCAAACATAATAATTCCTCGGCGGGCTAAGATCGAACCATGGACCCATCGCGCGCCAGAGGTGAACGATTTGAAGGCGATGAAGAATATTTTATGATACCACAGTAGTATCAATAATTGTTTGAGATTCTTACTATACTATGTGATACAGGTTACACGAATTTCATTTGGTTTTTTTGAACTAATGTTTAAGAGAACCAGAAGGATAGATTTCAAGAACTACCTATAACCCACGGATTACAGTTTTAATTTTACAGCTTTATACACTTGCATTCAAAATTATAGGGTCATTAGATGGTTTTATAAGACTCTTGTTGGAATAATTGTTTTCGCTGGAACCTTTTTTTAAAATTTATTGTAAAACTTTAAACACAATGAAGAAAATAAGAACATGCTGAGGTGAAATAAACTTAAAAACTCCCACCGTGCAAAATAATTAAGGAAAACAGCCTCTGTTTTCAAGCTGAGACTATCCATGGTTGAGATTGACCACCAAATATAACGATTATTTTTTCAGATGATGAGTTTGTATGCTTATGCCAGTAGCTAAAACTGAAAAAAGTGAACCAGATAGTGTTTGAAAATGATATTACATGCCTCAATCTCAGAACATGCGCAATTGTGATGGACAAAAATTCCATGGGTAGTGGTGGTACTGGACAACAACAATTTCACGAAACATCTGTTGGTATCAAAATTAGCGATACATGAACTTTCAAAAGATGAAATGTTTCTTTATCTGCACTGTTCATACGTGTTTGAAATTTCATCGGAACAAGCATTCAACTTAAACTATAATAAACGAACGAACTATCTAGTTGCATTATAGGAGGGCGATACAGGTGTGGACGAAAAGTTTATGTATTGATTTTGAATACGAGTTGTGTGCGAGTAATTCAATTTTATTTAACTTTTAATATTAGAGATTATTTTGAATGACCATTTAATATTTATTATTTCTTATACATATTCACTTTCATCATTTGTCCATTGTAATGCTAGTAGAAAAAAAAATGTTTTACTTAACAACATGAACACGAAAACCTACAAGAAAAATATTAGACAACATTCATAATTATTACTGTACGGAATACTTCTTTGAACGGAAACAGTTATTTGTCCATTAGTAGAGTGTATCCATTTGGATAGAAACTCGTATCCACGAAGCTTGTGAAATTTGGCGAGTAGCAACTCGAGAAATTTCACTTCGTTGATACGAGTTTTTTCTTTTCTGGCTTGAGAGCAAAGCGAAAACATTTATTCTGGCACGTGGGTATGAGTTTCTTGTTTTTCTGGCTTGAGAGCAAAGAGAAAACACTTATTCTGGCATGAGTCTCATATACTCATCTACTTGAAACATTTGCAAGTAGGCAACGTTGAATGGCTAATGATTGTAAAAAATGTTGAATATGAAGAAAGTAGTAGGAAATGGAGAACCCCGAGAAAATCCACAGGATGTTGTCCATCACAAATTGTCATGGTCTGGGATTGAACTAATGGATCCTCGTGCCAAATGGATACACTCTACTAATGGACAAATAACTGTTTCCGTTCAAAGAAGTATTCCGTACAGTAATAATTATGAATGTTGTCTAATATTTTTCTTGTTGGTTTTCGTGTTCATGTTGTTAAGTAAAACATTTTTTTTCTACTAGCATTACAATGGACAAATGATGAAAGTGAATATGTATAAGAAATAATAAATATTAAATGGTCATTCAAAATAATCTCTAATATTAAAAGTTAAATAAAATTGAATTACTCGCACACAACTCGTATTCAAAATCAATACATAAACTTTTCGTCCACACCTGTATCGCCCTCCTATAATGCAACTAAATAGTTCGTTCGTTTATTATAGTTTAAGTTGAATGCTTGTTCCGATGAAATTTCAAACACGTATGAACAGTGCAGATAAAGAAACATTTCATCTTTTGAAAGTTCATGTATCGCTAATTTTGATACCAACAGATGTTTCGTGAAATTGTTGTTGTCCAGTACCACCACTACCCATGGAATTTTTGTCCATCACAATTGCGCATGTTCTGAGATTGAGGCATGTAATATCATTTTCAAACACTATCTGGTTCACTTTTTTCAGTTTTAGCTACTGGCATAAGCATACAAACTCATCATCTGAAAAAATAATCGTTATATTTGGTGGTCAATCTCAACCATGGATAGTCTCAGCTTGAAAACAGAGGCTGTTTTCCTTAATTATTTTGCACGGTGGGAGTTTTTAAGTTTATTTCACCTCAGCATGTTCTTATTTTCTTCATTGTGTTTAAAGTTTTACAATAAATTTTAAAAAAAGGTTCCAGCGAAAACAATTATTCCAACAAGAGTCTTATAAAACCATCTAATGACCCTATAATTTTGAATGCAAGTGTATAAAGCTGTAAAATTAAAACTGTAATCCGTGGGTTATAGGTAGTTCTTGAAATCTATCCTTCTGGATCTCTTAAACATTAGTTCAAAAGAACCAAATGAAATTCGTGTAACCTGTATCACATAGTATAGTAAGAATCTCAAGCAATTATTGATACTACTGTGGTATCATAAAATATTCTTCATCGCCTTCAAATCGTTCACCTCTGGCGCGCGATGGGTCCATGGTTCGATCTTAGCCCGCCGAGGAATTATTATGTTTGGCACACAGCATGTAAGCAAGTTTTCTCATGATTCTGACCCTTCCTCCCTGAGAAACAATCCATCTCAAGTAATTTCTTTTATTGTTTCCAAAGAAATCGTGAAGTAAATTAAACCTTCAATAAGGATTATTTAATAATAATTATAAGGTATGATCATAGCCTTGTAATGATTCTATTGCAAGAGAGAAAACTCGAATAAGCTAACTAAGCCAATAAATAAATGTAGGAAATGAAAGTACCAGGGAAAAAGATGTTGTCCACCACAAAGTTCACTTGGCGGGGGCTGGAATCAAACCCGGAACCCCAAGCACCAGAGGTGAACGCTCTACCACTGAGCCATCGCGGCCCCTAAGAAAAGAAAGAGTACAAGGGTACTGTAACATCGACTTTTCTACTGTATATCACGCATTTCTCTCCTACTGCAACCATAATTCTCTTAAAAGTGTTGAAATGTTTGTTGGGTTATAGAATTTTAAATGTGGTCCGCATCCAATGAATCCCTCGCGTAGGTACGCCCTTAATTCAATCCATTCTGCATACAAGATTATATGTTGTTTTCATTTAAAAGTAACTGTGTAAACAAGAATGTTAAAGTCTTCATATCATAAACTAAACACAAGGTATCAACCTCAGTGATTCCCGTTCAATCGACAATAGTTCATCATTTACTTACGTTGGTAATGTCTCTAAAAAAATCTAAAATAAAGTATTAAATAGTTTCAGTTTCCTACCATATTCTTCTTAAACACTAGTTTCTTCATATAGCATACAAACAACTAAGATTATTTTTTCTAATATCAGTTTATTTCTTTAAAAATACAATACTCTCACTGACAATTTAGTTGCCAGTAATTCAGTATTTTAGCTCTAACTATTATTTACATGTGTTAGTCCAAGGTTTGTAATCTATTAGATTCTTAATATTACAATACTACAAATTGATCCATTTATAAAATAATATAGATAACAGTTCAATTCTCTGTAACCCTTTGTAATTTCTCAACTTACATCAAAGTAGTTAGCCCAAATATATATATGAGGATAAATATGTTCTTCTATTCATACACAATCAAATGCATATGCTACAGTGTCTCAGTGTTCATTTACAGAATTAAATAATTGTTTATCTTTCTCTAAAAACATTTCTACTATTTCTTTGATATAACAATCACACGCTGTAATGTATTCATATACCAGATTAAATTTTTTCTCCAAAGTATAAGTGTTCTTAATATTACAACCTTTAAAATGCTTCTTTAAATAAAGTTTATAGATTTTCTCTCTCATTTCACGTTTAATTAAGATCATCCACACCTTTTGTAATAATTCGTAATCATACTGCAGCAAACAGTTGTGATCTTTTTCATTTTCATTATGTTCAACACATGCTTCACATAATAGTACTGAATTTGGTGTGTACTCATTAAATAATTGTATAACACATGTATGACTAATAGTTTCACTAGTACACTCGCACTCATTAGCTTCCAGTTCAAAACAGTTAATACTTAAAACACTGTCATCATCATCACTTTCCGGGAGTATTTCATCATTATATCTATTATAACGTCTAAAATAATACACTTCTTCTATTTCTTGTGATGGATATATGATTCTCACTTTATCACGTAATTCATCTGGCAAATCAGGGTCAGACGGGTAAATTAACAGTATAGGTTTTTCGTTTTCACGCTGAATTTCTTTTTCTCTAGGTGAAACATAAACAGTCTCCATGTTACTCATTTTTCTGCTCTTCAGCAAAACAAATCAAATAAATACTTTTTTCAAGTGTGATACATCTATTTATATACCTACAATAAAAGCTTCTGCGCATGTGTAAAACACATTTTTTCCCTTACATTTAATAAAGTGTTCTATGCATTCTCCGTCTTATATTACAATCAAATAATATTTTATTCAAATTCTCTGTTTAATAATATGTTTCAAGGCAATCCAAAATAAATCTTTTCCAAGAAAATAATTCGTTAATATAACATCATGATGTATGTTCTATTATTTTCCAAATATACTCCATAAACTTATATTCCATTATAATAAAATACATAAATGCAAAATATATATTTGTCTTATTGTTATTGGCAATATATTCTACTCTCTACTTCAATATAAAATCTTTTACTCACACTAAGCTTACTTTTAACGTACTTTTGTACATTCTTCTTGTACATTTTTTTTACACCATATCACTATATTTCCCAAAATCTTTTTCTAGTAAAATTTTTAATAGAGTGGGCCTGTATTCAAAGTCACACACAAGATCTCGGAAACGTTCAATAAAGTTCCATGTAATCAAAAACAACTGTCCATGCTTTTTTCTGTAAATTGATAATAATTCTTTACGAACCTCAACTTTTGTTATGGTTTCTATAGCTTTCCGTTCAAGACATTCCGTATCCAACATCAAACAATCATGCTTTAACTGTCCACCTTCCAAAAAACCGCATGCAATACAAATACAAATATCGTCTGGTTTCCAATATATTATACACTCTTTTATACAATCCAATGATGTACGTTCCACAGTACACTCACATGGTAACTTCAAAAATTCTTCCAACTCCCAATTCTGCACCGGGGAATTACTCACTGTTGGTGAAGGTGTAGGGGGATATTCTTCTATTTCGTTTTCAACATCAAGTAACGGGAAAACTTCTGTTTCCAGTGGCGGAGGTTGTGGGCTCACCACCGGTTGGGATGTCCCCGATAAAAACGTCAATACATCCAAGTTGGCCGGGGTAACTTCTGTTTCCAGTGGCGTAGATTGCGGGCTCACCACCGGTTGGGATGAAAATTCTGTTCCCGGTAATACATCGAAGTTGGCCGGGGTAACTTCTGTTTCCAATGGCGGAAAGTGCGGGATCACCAGTGGTTGGGATAAAACCTCTGTCCCCGGCAAAGATGATGATTCTGCGAGATCACTTTCACCTCTTGTACTAAGATCCAACGGTTTCATTGAATCCATGCTTTAAAACCAATCTATAACTCCTTTTCATTAAAAGCACCGCTATATTTCAACAGCAAACAATTCAGGAAAATAAGGTTTGTTCTCCAGTATTTCTATTAAGATTTTTTATTTCCTTCACCACCTAAAACAATAAAAGAAATTAAGAATTAGTTACTTGCTGTATTACAACTTCCAATTACAAAATATACGTATAAAGTTTCCCTTTCAACTTCACTACTACATTTCGTCCTCGGTAATATGTTCAAACAATCTCGGGTCTCTTTTTATTGCATTAGCTTTCAACATGAAAAACCCTTAAGTTCAATCTGCGGTAACGTTAAACGTTCTGTCGCCATATATCCTCATTGTTACACTAGCGTTTATGAAATAAAACACAAAAGTTTACAATAATAATAATAATAATAATAATAATAATAATAATAATAATAATAATAATAATAGAGATGCAAGGGCTCGGAAAAAAAACCGGCTTTTTTGGAAAAAAACTCGGTTTTTTCTGCTTTGCTTTTTTGCTTCGGAAATTTTGGGCTTTTTTCAAAATACTGCTTTAAATTGATAAAACAGACTTTGTATCGCTTCTCTATAACACAAAAAATCATTTAATTAGTGGTTGATGTTGATAATAATATAAAACATCGAAAATAAACTATGAATTTCGAAAAAATATTTCAAACAATTTTTCTTCAACATATTTACATTATGAATTCCACAGGATTAACTAATGTATATAATCAGAATTTTTTAACCTCCTATATACAAAAGTAAGCAGAGTTGGCAAGAACCATGGTTGTTTTTGAATATGCCAAAATCCCGTTTTTTGGGGGATGTTTAAACCAGGCTTTTTTGGTTTAAACCAGGCTTTTTTGACTTAGATTTTTTGCTTTATGTATTTATATTACATATTCACAGAAATAGCCTAAGTTTGTTTCGCCTTGATGTTATTATGCAACAGCGGGGTTATGCCGGAAGAACTCCCATAAGCTTAAAGAAGTGCGGTCAGTAAATTTCTTAAGTTGAGAATCTCCCGCCCTAGCCATTGGGAAAATCCCGTCATTACTTGAAATGTAAGACAATAACGGGAAAATCCTGTTATTGCTTTGCATGTAAAATTTGAAGGTCAACGTACCATAATCAGTACGCTAAAACTGAGGTATTAAATTACAAATTTAGTACCGGTACGTAGATATCATTGAAAGTCCAATCCAAGCTAATGTTGGAAGCTACGTAGGCAATCGATAAATTTTGCCAATTTCTATCAATATATTTAAGCAATATTGACTTCTTTATAAAACAACACGCATTTAGGCATGTAGAAATATACAATTTGGTTTGTTTCGTATATTTAGGCTTAACATGCTTACGAAATACCAAGGTTATCAAGGAGAAGTCTTACGCTTAAACTGACATCCGAACCGCTACTTGGGTTACGCATGAAAAAAGGATTGTGGTTCGACCGAGAATTGAACATGGGACACCTTGATTAAAAGGTGAAAGGGAAATAAAACTATTGCAGGTGGTTTGATATCTGGAAACGTTACCACGAAGTTCACACGATTCGCATTTTTCATTCTTTTTATTTTTGTGGCTTAAACCAGTTAAAAAAAAAAAAAGTTGGTGTAAATCAGCCAACCCTAAAAGTAAACACTTCTTTTTAAAGAATACACAAATAACTAGCAAAATAGTATGTAGTATTTTTACTTCAAAATATTCCATACCCTCTTTTTGAAACAAAATAAAATTAAAATAAAACATAAGAGAAATACTTAGATTTATATGATATTCTCTCTAGCTATCTAAATAGCCTCTTAAATTACCCTCAAATACTACATTCTTCATGTTAGCTTTAATTCGTAAAACATGTGCTCCATCCATCTTGATGGTGAATTTCAGAGCGAAATATCACATTCAGGTCATGGAATTTTTATCTAATTATAGAATATACTATAAGAAAGCTATTTAGATAGAAAAATCATGAAGTTGAAAAAAGCCAAAATTTCCAAAATTCTCGTTTTTTTCCCAAAAAAGCCGGCTTTTTATGTGAAAAAAACCATCGATTCAAAAAAGCCGGCTTTTTTGCATCTCTAAATAATAATAATAATAATAATAATAATAATAATAATCATAATAATAATAATACTTACCGAATATTAATTTATCTCTGTTTAAGTGATAATCCAATTCAAATCCACGCCTTTCGTGCTCTCTGCTTTTTCTCGCTCCTATCACTTTATTATTTGCTTCAGCACCTAAAACAGAAAAGAAAAAAACTGTAATTAGTTACCGTGTTACGAGTTTTCAAATTACAAAATATGATATTCAACGTAACACTAACGTTCTCAACCATATTGGCTTTGCATGTAAGAGAGCCATGGTTCGATTCGCGGTGCAGATTCTGTTAACTACCTATCCAATATAAGTTTGTTCATACACAATAAAAATATACCATTTATAACTGAAAAAAGTCTACAGTGCAAGCAATCGTGCGGTTCTCCACGTGGGATAGCCCTGGTTCGATTCCCGGGGGCGCATTCTGCTAACTTTCTGTACAATATAATTTATAAATACCTGTTATATCTTACACAATTCATAGCTACATATAAGTAACAACATCTGCTAAACAAAATGTTTGTCGTGCGGCTTTTCACGTGGAAAAGCTCTGGTTCGATTCCCGGGGGCGCATTCTGCTAACTTTCTGTACAATATAATTTATATATACCTGTTATGTCATACACAATTCATAGCTATGTAAAAGTAACAAGTTCACACTGCAAGCATAAAAAATTAGCGTACGGTTCTCCACGTGGAATAGCCCTGGTTCGATTCCCGGGGGCGCATTCTGCTAACTTTCTGTACAATATAATTTATATATACCTGTTATGTCTTACACAATTCATAGCTATGCATAAGTAACAAGTTCGCACTGCAAGCAAAAATATTTAGCGTACGGTTCTCCACGTGGGAGAATACTCATTCGATTCCCGGTGCAATCATTAATGTTGATTCCCTACATATTACATTATACTATATCTTAGTCACGTTATAATTCCATAAAAGTACACCGAGTCATATCATTTTTCAATGCCGGAAAATCTGCAATCAATTCCCGATAAAACCAAACACTTCCGTCCCCTTATACACCAGACAATTACAATATGTCCCTTTCCCATATAAAAATGAACAAGTATACTACAAGAAAACTACAACGTTAGTACTTACCAATCTTCCAATCTCTCCTAGTAATAAAATATCTTCTTCGCAAAGTTGACACTTGTTCTTGGTGCCCTCTTCTTTCTAAATGTACACATCATGCAAATGCATCAGTATTTTTTATACCCTTCAATCTTTCTAGAAGTTTCGAGTGTGTTCTTTCCCCTATTCCAACAATAATAAGCTTAGAAAAAAGATCTGGAAGTTTCCACTGCTTTCTTTCACTCATACCAACGATCCAAATTTCTAGAATATTCTCCAGCAGCTGCCGCGTTACATGTGCTGCATATTAATGAATTACCTTGTTCTACGTGTGTGATCTGCATATTTTATTTCCGAAAGGTCTTTTCTGTATTTTGCTTATCCAATTAACATTTCTTTTAACCGGAAACATTTATTATGTGTCATGTTCTTTATACAACCTCCGGCCGCACCTGCATACATTATGTGTCATTAGTATGCGTAAAAGGGTGTATCCATTTTTTCAAACGTGCATTAGGAACTGCTAAAATGTCAAAAAAGTAAACACTCATGAATATTCATTTGGGCGAGTAGTTTTCCTATAACTACTCTGCTTTGGTCCATCAAGTCACTGGCGTCTCTGGCATGTAAAATTTGGGGGGGGGGGACATCGAAGAAAGTGATTAAAATGGTGCTACCTGACCCAACCTATTTATTATCTTCAATTCCATTTGTTACCATTCTGCTTACCTTCACGGATCCCCTAAGGTATATCAAGAACTCTGATATAATCGTTCCACAGCCTGAATAATATATTCCAAATAAATATAATTATTATTATTTATTTAATTATTTGATATTCTGTCGTTAGTAAATAAACTAAATTATAATGAAATATTGAATATTTTGTACTTCAAAATATTGGGGGGAACGCGACCCCCTCGTCCCCCCGTCAGAGACGCCTATGCATCAAGTGATACAGTAGTTTGAGGTAAACTCTTTGGTAGCGTAGAGGGGCCATGATGTCACTAGATGGGGAGATAACTGTCGAATTAGTGAGAATCCACAATCTTCCGGTAATCCAGCGATTTTGGTAATCCAATAACCTATGTGATATAAGCCTAAGTGATATAAACCAGATAAATGAGAGTGGACTGTACTTTTATTAAATTTGCTTCAATAAATCTGTGATCTTATTCTAATGTTAAGGTGCGGAGACTTGGGTTCGATTCCCGGTGGATCTCATGTGTTTGAGATCTCGCGTTAAACTTTAGGTCCACGTCTTATGTGGGCTCGCTGCTAAAAGTGGCGCTAAACTCAAATCTAATTCCAGCTTGTTCTAATATTGCGAACATCAGAAAGCAATTTTCTTAGGGGGGAAAGTATTCTACAGGCAGTAACGGACTAATTGGACTTCGGAATTACAATAGATTATGAGAGAGACCGGGATAGCATCTACTCCATGTCCTAAGTAACGGATTAAGCAATGAAATGAAATGAGATATTTGAGTTTTACGTTCCACGGTTTTGCCGGACAGGCTAAAGGAGCGATAATGTTGAGAAATGAATGGAATGGTAGAATGAATAAAGTGGGAGGAAATTAAAGAACCCCGAGAAAACCCAGGCATACGGTGTTTGACCACCACAAAATTCACTTGCCGCGAGCTGGGTTCGAAAGAGGGAACCCATGTACCAGAGGTGAATGCTCTACCACTAAGGTATCGCGGCCCCAGATTAAGAAATGAGTCCTAATTTGCATAAAAGAGCTGTCACTACTGAAAGTAGATATTAAACTTCAATGGACTACTACGATGACGATCACATACTTGTAGAAGAATTTCAGATATGTAGTAAGTAATTGAATTAAATTTGACTTTTCGCTACTTGAAATATGGGACTGTCGGATGGTAGAAGCACGGGCGTCTCTGGCGGGGGGACGAGGGGGACGCGTCCCTCCCAATATTTTGAAGTACAACGTATTTAATATTTTATTCTAATTTAATTTAATGGTAAATGTTTAGCAGAAGGGGTCCAGAAGTACGTAAAACATGCAAAATTTACAGGAGAAATAGAAGATTCAAGCACTCAGATCTAGCATAACTTAACCAAATCTAACCTCACCTAAACTAGCCTAATAATAATAGAAATAAACGAAATTCTATATTTTTTTCGAAAACTATGCTGGACCCCTACACTAACATAATCTAACATAAACTAACCAAACTTAATCTAACCTAACCTAAACTAAACTAACTTAAGCTAACCTAATGTGAACTGAAAACTCCCGAAATTGTAACCATTTGTAGAAAGAATATTTGAACCCTTTCTGCTAAACATTGCCCAATCACTAACGACAGAATTACATATAAATAATAATAATTATTATTTGGAATGTAATATTCAGTCTGTAAAATGATTATAACAGAGTCCTTGATATACCTCAGGGGGTCCGTGAAGCTAAGCAAAAATGTAACAAATGGAATACAAGATAATGAAGAGGTTGGGCTAGGTAGTAACATTTAAATGACTTTCTTTGATGCTCCCCCAAATTTTACATGCCAGAGACGCCAGTAGGTAGGAGTAAGAACATACATTACCATAGACTCTATGGCATTACTTAGGGGCAAAGAAAGAAAAGATGCTTACTCTGACAGTACAATATACAAAACACAGATGGCAGAGTTAATTGTTTAGTTTGCAGCGTCTCCAGCGGTAAAATCTGAAACTACTTGGATATATATTTTTTGTCCATATGCACTTAAAGTTCTGCAATCGTGAATAAATTCTATTTGGTGATTTTAATGGAGCAATATTTCTTCTGACTCAGGCTGTTTTGATTGGCTGTTTTGGAATTGAACACCCCTTTTCACCATCGAGACTATAAGAAACGACCTAGTTTATACCACAGCGAACCCTCATCAGGAATTGAACCCAGATTTCCAGTTCCGAAAAGGGGCTTAGGTTGACAATTCACGGTTTAATAAACAATGAAAGCTAAATTCAAAATTTAATGACACACTAGTAACATATAAACTGGCAGACAACCCAAAACAATTTCACTAACTTTCGCCGAAGTTACACTTAAGATCAAATAGACATTTTATTCAGGGTCGGATTTACCATTAGTCTCGGTCCTAGGAAAACATGTTGGACGAAAACGTAATAATCAAAACGAAAAAGAAATATCAAAGTTAAATAATAAAAATGGTAATGATAAACACAATTAAAAGCAGAGTAGACGCCCAAGTGACAATTCATTTAGCCCGTAGTTTCAATCAGTGATTGAATCCTCATCAAGCTAAAACTAAACATTTTAAGAATTCCTAATTTTTCCTTATGTAACTTTATTCTTATTATTGTGAAAAAAAAACGTAAATTTGTATGAATTGAAATCTTTTACGCAAGTTGAGAGTGAAAATTCCTTAGAGTTTACACAAAGAAACTGAAACCAAGTTATTCGTAAAATAAATCTATTTTTTAGCGAGTTCACTTTATCAGCCAAAACTTCTTTACATATTTACACTGTCTATCCGTCCGTTCGTCTGGAAGACAAACATTTTAAGAACTGCTTGATGGATCACAATCATTTTTGGCCAGAATGTGGAGGATCAAAAGCTAGTAATCGAGTTTTGTTGATGGAGGTGATCCATACACTTGATTCCATATATGGACAATAAAAATTGATTCCCCATTTATATCAAAATCCAAATTACACCTTTGTAGTATGCAACTCAATTCTACGTATATGTCAGGTTGATTGCATACAATTCAAACCAAACAATTTTACGTGTTGTACCATGACACTGCTACTTGTTTATTTTTCATTCTGTTAATATTTTGTTCATTGTGGTAAATAGGGGGGGGGGGCAAAACATTAAATCCAGCCCTGACTGTACTCTAAACTTAGTGATGCTGTGCATTGTAGAAGAGAGCAAAAGACTTTGTTTCAAATAAAAGTTGTAACATAAAGTGGATTCCTTTTTACACCTTTAATGAATTAATGGACTACTGGATTATTAATGAATTGCAATCCCATACAATACGATCATTTCCGAAGGTTAGAAGAAGGTAGTTTTGCATTCAATTCGAACAAGTTTAATTGAAATCGGATAAATTTTACGAGAGTTATCGTGGAATGGACAAAATGACACAAAAATATTGGTTAAGTCTAATGGCAAAAGCTTGCTCTACTCACTTTAGTAAAGCTCTTAATGCTGCTAGCATATATAAACACAAACTTTACCAACTATAACAATAGAGAGCACTTCTTATAAAAAGCGAAACATATTTAATTGCACTTCGACGTGTAGGAGAATATAAAAGCGTTATTCTTGACTATTCTACTTTAAAAACTGAATTTGAAAAAAAATAACTCTTCAAATCATTCGTAAGTTTTGATGCCAATACACAATTAGTACAATACAAACGCCTGTTTTCAGTGCCGTTGAGACCAACACCCGCGTTTCGTTATATCAGCAGAGAGACGTGCTAGAACGCTTCGTGTTTTTTCTCTGCTCTAGAAAAGTCTCTACGATCCTGGACACTAATGGTAGTCGTTTTCGATTATTTTTACATGTTACCACTCCTCTCTATAGAGGTCTGCACGACCGGAATTTTTAGCCCGGGCCCGGCCCAGCTCATGAATTTATAATGTGAGGCCCGACCCGAGCCCGAAATATGTTTTAGCATTTAGGCCCGAGCCCGGCCCGAGCTTGTGTGATAATCAAATGACCCCAAAATAAGCCCGAATTACACAAAATTAATAACTAAAGCAAAATTGTATTTTTATTTACAGCAATTACAGTTTTAATTTAGCAGTTGTGCTTTAGAAGTCCTCCAGGAAGAACGGTGCAATATATATCGTTGTACAGTATATTTACAAAGTTAGGCCTGAAAATGCCCAAGAAGTATGGTTGTATATTTAAAAACTTATGGCTCGAGCCCTGCTGGGGCCCGAAGTGATATATGCTTTGTAGGCCCGAGCTTGGTCCGCGGACCGGGTCGGGCTTAAGTGTGCAGCCTCAGCCCGAGCCCGTATAGACTTCTACTCCTCACCCCTATGCCTATTGGAGATGAATTTGAATTTAAACTGCATCGAGAGTGTACTACCCATCTCAGCAATCCCGAAAACTATGTATAAGACACCGATATTGGTCATTTTCAGTTATTTCTACGCCTACCCCTTCCCATTTCAGCACACCATTCTCACCCAATGCCGATAATGTGATAAAAAATCTAAAATTAGTCCATGCTCCAATCATGTACCAACAGTTATCAAATTCAGTGTAGCGATCTAAAATGAGTTGGGCGTCAAACAATTTTATATTTTATTTTTATTTATATACAAAACCTCCCTTTCCCTCTTAAAACGAAAGTTTTCTAAAATGTTGAGACGTGTTTACCGTTATTTTTGACAAGGAGTTTATAGGCCTATGTGAAACGTTTAATCTTCTTAACTTGACTGGCTCGTAAAATACTGTATCCAGAAATAAATTAGTCGTTTCCCGCTGATTCTATCACACAAGATCACTTTCTATTTCATATATTAGTTATACGGTGAGCAAAAAGTCCCTTTCCTCAGAATAAGTGGGAAAAGAAATATGCGAGTAATGGGCACATGTCAATTTCACCACAAGTAAGGAAAGAGGAAGAATTAAGCGAACTGTAAGCAATTTTTTTACTTGAACTACCACTACTGTGTTTCTTAGTGTGACTGAGACTGGTAACCATGTCTTCGTATGTATTGTTAAAGAGTTGTTTACTTAGTGAAGTTGTGCCGAGTAGTACAGGAGTTTATATATGTCACAAATTAAGAAAACAACAACGTGTGTTCATGCTACAAGCTTGGTGGAAACAACAAAAACACAAATGTGGTAACTACAGACTTTAAGAGAAGATTTCCAGGTGGGGAACTACCATCACGTCAAAACATAAGAAACTTGAACCAAGGCTGCAGGTTCTGTGTATGAACTACTGCGAAGCGGACAACCACGAAATGTAAGAAATGAAGGAAACACTGAATTTGTTGCTCAGAATTGTGTATCTAACCCAAAGAAGTCTACCAGAAGGCGCACACCTGACTTGGGAATAACATTTACCTCTTTAAGAAAAATTTTAAAGGATTCGATGATGAAACCTTACTGGGCAAATCTTCTTCACGCGTTACACAAATGTTATCCGGTCCGGTGTGTTGAGTTCTGTAAGTGGTCTCTCATTCGGAATTAAGCTTCCAAATACTTCTGGAAACGAATTTTGTGGACGAATGAGGGCTCACTCAAGATGAACTTTCGCGTAAGTAGACAAAATTGTGTTTATTGGTGTGATAACAACCCACATGAAATTATTACAGAGGAGTTAAATGTCTATAGTGTCACTGTTTGTGGTGTTATGGGTATTTTGGACTCTTTGGAGTGATGGTGTCATGGAACATTCTTTTTGATGGAATTGTTACCAGTGGCACATGCCTTTATATGCTGCATGAAGTTGCCATTCCAGAACTTGAAAATAACCCTCAATACGAAAACATTCAGTTCATTCAGCCTCACTTGGATGGTTAAGACGATGGAGCAGCGCCTTACATTGGTGTTGTCGTGAGGGATTTCTTGAATCAGTATTCCGATAAATGAATTGATTGTCGTCATGTGACAGATTGGTCAGCTCGATCATGTGATAGCACATCATGCGACTTCTCCATGTGGGAAATTGTCAAAAACGATATGTTTTCCCGGCAGCAACAGAATTTGGATCACTTGAAACGCCTAATCAAACAATCATTCGAGAGATTGGATGCCAATTCTCAGTTGTGTCATGATATTTGCAAATAAGTCCTAGAAAAATATTTTCTATATCTTGTGAATTGAACATGGTGGGAGAGAGTTTGAACATGATACGTAAGTGCAATGAAGATTGTCAAGTCAGCCATCTTGTTTTACTTTATTTCTTCACGTATTGGGAAAGCGATTTTGTGCCTTTCCTATACATATATCAGCGTAGTTTCTTTTAAAGTGGTATCGAATCGCAATTTGCTAGCTACACAAAATCACAGAATTGCTATCCATCGAAAAATAGCATCTCAACATGAGATGCATTTTGACCATAGTTTATTACCAAACTGAGCTAATTGTATAAGAAAGCAGCATAATATAGTTTCTCTCTCATGATAAGAGAGTTTTCTTTTAATATTACAGAATTTTGATAAATCTATCCACGAAAACTCGACTAATCAAGTGTGAAATAGACAGTATATTGCTGGAGATTGGCCGTAGAATTGACGATAAAGACAGAATCTGCACTTCAATGTTTTCTGCATATGAAAATTAAGCATTTCAATGCGGTTTCAAAACATACGGTAAGACCTTATCTTACTTTTCAGAAATAGATAACTAGAGAAATCGTGACTTTGGTAGTAGCGTTTTTTTCTTTTTCTTTTCTTTTTCTTTCTTTTTTTTGTTTTTGTTTCAAGGTATTGGTTAAAGAGTTCATAGCTGACGTATCTGGATAGTTATTATATAGCATTGATTCAGAAATATTTTTCTGTGAAGTTATCTTGGTTTTCATAGAAATGGCAAAAGAAAAGTAGTATTCGGTTTACAACTTTTAAAAAATGAAAAATATATCCATCCAGACATAATTTGGCTAGATTAAAAGTTAGGGCATTAACTCTTGTGTGAAAGCAACTTATTGTGTTTTCATCATAAAAATATAAGTTCACTTTGTGAACTGTGAGCTGTGTAATTCTAATTTCCTGTTTCCTGACGTCACTACAGATTCAGCACTTAATGAAAAGCCCCATGTGCACGTATTCAAAACCAATTATAAGCAATCTATAGGATGACAAAGTTAGTATTTAAAAGCAATGTCATTACTCTTCTTATACGTACTTTTCTTTTTATTATCATACATGTTTGTGCGAAAGAAAAAGTGTTTATTATTTCATGTCCATATAAAATAGTAAAAAAAAAAAAAAAATCCATTTCTATTGCTGCTGAACGTGCTATATAAAAATTATAAATGACGATTAAAATCTAAATTTATACAAATTACTATACGAAAAACAATATTTTAAAAGTGCGGTAGCTCAGTGGTAAAGCGTTGACGTTTGGTGCATGAGGACTCTGGTTCCATCCCAGCTCGCGCCAAGTGAACTTTGTGGCGAACAAACACCGGGTGCGTGGTTTTCTCGGGGTTCTCCCGTTTCCTCCCACTTTCTTCATTCCACCATTTCATTCATTTCTCATCATCACCGTCTCCTTTAGCCTAACCGGCATAATCGTGGGATGTAAAACCCAAAGATTTCATTTCATTTCAATATCTTGAAAGAAGTCCCGAAGAGAGGGAAATTCTAGGATCTGTATTTACACGCATTATCTCACTTATTTACGATATATGAAAATTTTCATGTAGTGGATCATTTATTCAGTATTGATTAGCTAAATATTAGGTATCACTCAACTTCTTTCGAGGAGTACATGATTCATTATTCGAAACGTGAATCCGAAATCTATCTAATGGGACAAGGTCAGTGGCGGCTCTAGAAGGAAAGAACTGGGGTAGCCGGCCAGAACCCAAACTATGGGGCCGATTTAATAATGACTTGCGTGATCGCAACGTACCTTTGCAACGTTAAATGTATTTTTTTTTTTTCAGAATTTGCGTAATGACGTCAGTCGTAAGATTTTGTGATCCTGAAACTAAATTTGTCATATTGAAAATCTTGATCCGAATTTTAGAACAAAATTTCTGAATAAACAAATTCTGAATAGAACAATTTCTGAGTATTAATAATACAAAAGCAGATACTGGAGTGCACACTAATATCGCAAGCCTTTACTCTGTCACCCTATAAATGTATTATCTACTACTAATTCTTTATCAATTAAATGAAATAAAATGCACACTTACCTCAGAAACCTCACATCAGTATATATCTACAGCCTCTAATCCTTTGTACATAAAGCTTGTGCTATCAAAATTCCACAAAATCACAAGATTTCGTTTGAGATTTGACTAACATAGGTATGTTAATTCTACGCAAATTAAAATCTCAAATACGTCCTAAACGAAGATAAAAATTTTGCGAGACACTGTGATCGCAAAGGTTCGAAAGAGCGATATTTCATCGGCCTCGTTGCTTGTAAATTAATAGCAAAGATGTGTTGCGATCACGTAAGTCAATGTTTAATCGGTCCCTATGATAGGTATATCATAAGTTTACTATAAACTTTCAAAAATATATAAATAATAGCTTCAATTATTTTTGTCACTCAAAAAACTGGGGGATCTAGGCCCCCCATCTCCAGGCTAGATCTACCACGGGACAAAGCGCTCCAATATCCACTACCAGTTGTTTTAGTATAACATAATATTCAAGGAAACACTCCACAGAAGTTTCGTACAATTACATATCCACAAGTTTGTTCTAGTAACGATCTATGAGAAAATATCAATTTCCTCTTCCTGTTTTCACAAAATTCGCCTTTGTTCAGAAGAGGGTGTCTAGTAAATATCTTTTACATTTACCAACATTTAGTTTTAGTAACTAGGTTATTCATTTCTTTTTTCCGTCGGGGGTTGCGGTGGCTCAGTGGTAGAGGGTTCACATCCGGTGTTTCGAGTTCCTGGTTCGATCCCAGCTGCGCCGTGTGGACTTTGTGGTGGACAAATACCGTGCGCGTGAGTTTTCTCGGGGTTCTCCCGTTTCCTCCCACTTTCTTCATTCCACCATTTCATTCATTTCTCATCATCACCGTCTCCTTTAGCCTAAACGTGTTACGTAAAACTTAAAAATTTCATTTCATTTTCATTTTTTTCGTATTGTTATATTAATAATTTCTAGATGTGAGTTAGTCAATAAGGAAAACTTATTGAAGACTATTTACTAATAATGCTTTTACTGTAAAATCATTGGAGTATATTTGGAAATGAAGTTGCGTGAAAACACCATATCAGCTGTCCCTACTTAGCTGATGAAGTTGGTCAAATTTCCGAAAGAAAAATCCGATTTAGAATAACCGTTAGAAGCGAAGTATAAGAGATATATATCTGTGAAATATTAATTTGAAATTAAATGTTAACCTACTACAGTGTATGTTTGTAATAAATATTTACTGAAATCAATAAAGTTTTTACTTTTTTAATCGGGAAAGCAATTATTAATCTATCTATGAAATATATGTATATGTTATGTTTTAGACTTACGAATTACTCTTGCTGTTTTGAGTTTGAAAGGACTAGGACTAAGGGATGAATCCATCATATTTTAATAATAATAATAATAATAATAATAATAATAATAATAATAATAATAATAATAATAATAATAATAATAATAATAATAATAATAATAATAATAATAATAAAAATAATAATAATAATAATAACGTATTTAACTCACTTTCCAAGAAATTACCAAATTCTTGTGATAGATTGCTCAATATGACCTATAGCTTGTGGTTGACACAAAGTAAAGACAATGGATTTGTTTTAAAATCCCCAATTTCAATAACATAATTCTGATTAAAATAAAAAGAAAAGGAAACAAGAACACGGTTTTCTTGAAACATTGCGTGCTTTTTTTTATTGCTTCTTTGATTTGAAGTTTGCGTCCTATTCTGCAAGGAAACCATATCATACGTGGTTCTACGACTTATGTGGGACCCGAAATACATGAGCTCCCACTGGGAATCGAACCCTGATATCTTCGCGCCACAGAGAATTGATCAGGGTTGAAATCAGACAAGGAAAAGGATCGCCGGGTTTTAAAAGTCAGCTGAAGTTAATTCACAGTTCGCAACCGAGGGACCTGGGGGTATGGAATACCAACCAGGCTTAGCGAGGAGTCTGGGGGATGTCCCGTAAAAATTTGAAAAATCGCCCCTTTTAGTATTTGTCAAGCCAATCTGAACGCTGATCGTTTCTGATATAAGCACTATATAAAAGTTTAGCTAAAAACTGGACGGAGAAACGCTCGCTTAATTTGCTATTTAAAAAGAAATAATCACCTCATCAAGAAAGAATACAGTGAAGTGGTTTTTACACTTTTGATCTTCAGCGCCACAATTCCACAATTTTGCGAGTTTTAATCCTTGGCACAGCTTCTGTCCAAACTTTATATTAATCCTCCCCTTCCCATTGCCCAAACTTTATATAATCGAATACTACAGAGCGTAGTTTAAGATATACGGCGAATCCCTTTTTTTTCTCCTTTCTGCTTTTCTTCTTTTCTCTTTTCTTTTCTTCCATCTTTTTTGTGTGGATCCTGAACACCGCACAAAACTTATAAGGGGTTTTCCATCCCTGAAGTCGGCACCCCTGCAAGGAAAGGTGATAATATACCTATTAGAGATTTATCCCTTCACCAATTTTATTATAAAATTTGATAAATACAAAACGTCTTTGATTACAAAGAGAATAATGTTTCCTCATTAATGTCCAAGTAGAGGAGTATAGGTGTTTTGCACGGTGCCCCTTCTCTCAAAGCAGTCTCCAAGGCACCTGCCGGTTCGGTGAGTTTGGAAGGATAGCCCCCTCAGCTCAAGGAAACTTCGCAAGGCTTTGTTGTTGAGAGGATCCCTAGTTCAGTGCGACCTCGGGAAGGATGGGTGTACCCCTAGTCCAGTGCGACCTCAGGGCGGTGTAGGTAATTTGATCAGTTGGACGACTGATGCTGGGTCCCTCGGTGTTCCTCCTTTCATTTCTCCTCCTCGGGTCCTTCCGTGAGGTCCGTCTGCTTTCGATGTTTCTCGGTGTCCTCTGCGTTGGCTTGCTGTCTGCTATGTTGTTTATAAATAACATGTTGAGTTGACACGTGCGTCTGTTGTGATGTGGGGATCCTTGCAATATACACATACCGGTATTAGCTCTATGGACTATGGAACCCTGAGGTTCAATGCCGTATTTATAAAGCTCTTCATTGAAATTTTATTGTTAGACAACTTGATAAAGTTACTATTTTTAACTCCTATTTATGTGAGATCCATCTTAATATTGTCCTCCCATCTATGTTTACGTCTTTCTAATGGTCTTTCTGCGATTGAATTCCAAGTTAAAATTTTGACAGCGTTACATTCTTCCATTGTGGGACATGACCTGACCACCTGACTAGACTTATTAATCCTTACAATGTTCCATAAGCCGTATAAATCATGCAGTTCCTCGTTATGAAGTTTCCACCATTCCCATTCCTCTCCGTCTTGGGTCCGAATATTCGCCTTATGATTTTATTTTTGAATACTTTTAATCCGATTTCTGTCCTTAAAGTAAGCAACCTTGTTTTGCAACCGTATAGTAATCAGTTACAATATCGTTTTATATATTTTAAGCTTAAAATTCTTCGACAGGACTCACGAAGAGAAAGGATTTTGGACTGAATAATAACAACCCTTATATGATTCTAGCTTTTTGGCGTAAATTTTAGACTTTTAGTCAAGGAGGTACTGCTTCATTGCTATTTATCGTACATCATGGTTCATACCTCGTCTTTTCTTTCACAATAGAGCAAACTTTCCAAGGGTACAATTCGTTTGTTCGTATCATACACCAGAAACAGGAAATTAGAGAAAATTCGGAAAATTTTCTGATAAAATACCTTTTTTGAAAACTTTCAGCTCCTCGGGCCTGGACCTGGGTTGACGTAGGGAACTCAAAATCACTGAAAAAATACATAGTTAGGTACACAACATGTGTGCAAAATTTCAATATGAAATCTTGAAAACTAAGGACGGGATTTTTTTCAAAATCTCAAAGTGACGTTCTTTAAATCTCTTATTTGAAATTTTTGGGCCCCGTGGGCCCGGGTTGACGTAAAGATCTCCAAAAATTATAAATTGTTAGGAGTAAACAGTGCGCATGCAAATTTTCAATCTGATATCTTGAAAACTAAGGGCGGGAAAATTTTTGAAAATTGACTCAAGAAAAAATGTGAAGTGACACCCTCGTTCCCATTTGGAGCCATCAAGTTGACCATCTTGTTCCAAAATGCATCTGGGGTGTTCTTTGGTTCATGTCTGACTTGACCAATAACAAAAAGAGCCTTAAATGCCTGTTAAAGATATGCATTATGGTACGAAAACGTACCATGGATCGTATAATTGTTACATACTTTAAGCATGTCTTGGTAGTATAACGTACTGCGTACAGGTGGCAGTGCTAACGGTTTAGATACTAGCGACATCAGCGGTGAAGTATAAAGCTAAATGAAAAATCTCAAGTGAATCAGATCGGATTTTACATTATTAATTTAGCACGTTTTCCTTTTTTTTATAATGCAAATTTTAATTTTTCTTCCATTTTAACATAATGTTTTCTTCAGATATCGTTTCTGGGATACCGTTTTGTAATCCCAGAAATAACTAACAACTAGTGATATTGTTTCCTTTTCCATTCTATTCTTTAATACTGTTTTTTAAAGGACCCCGTACAATCCTTATAGAAATTGGATTTCGGTGAAATTGCTTGAAACCGTGATAATTTGAATATACTGTGATCCTGAGAAAAAGTTGTAATGGGCACAACCACCAATCATTGACCATTTGGCCACAACGAGGCCACATTTTTGCAAATAGCAGAAAGTAACTATTTTCTGGGATTTTGGTGGAATTGTATGAAACCCTGAAAAGGTTTAGATCTTCTCATCCTATACAACTACTGGAAAAGGGATGGGGAGAGTAGCGGCTACACGTAAGCATAGATAACATCCCGATGTTCATCTTGCGGGACAAAGGAAAACCCTGGAAAATTCTAGACAGGATAACCGGCCCGGGCCAAACATCTCGAATGCGAACAAATTCTCTACCAACTGATCACTACCGTTACTCGGCAGCCACAAATTAACACTATTGTCAGGATCACAATATCTACAACATATTACTGTTTCAATTATTTTCACCGAAATCCAAAATGTTGTTATACCCGGTTGTTTTAAAAAATCTGGACCTGTAGTGACCAAACGGTCAATAATTTATGTTTAGACCCATTCTTTTTCCAAGACTTTTTCTCACGATGAAAAGATCTACAATATATCACACTTTCACCGAAATCCAGAACATCATTATACTTAGCTGTTTTCGAAAAGTGGCCCTGTAGTGACCAAAAGGTTAGTAATTTGTGATTATCCCAATCGAGACATTTTCTCAGGATCACAGTATCTACAACATATCTCAGTCTCAGTCATTTTCACCGAAATTCAGAATATCACTATCTTTGGCTGCTTTCAAAGAGTGACCTAGTAGTGGCCAACGGTCAGTAATTGGTGGTGGACTTTTCCTTAGGATCACAGTATCTACAACATATCATAGTTCAAGTCATTCTCACCGAAATCGAGAATACCATTATCTTCAACTGCTTTCAAAAAAGTGACCAGTCAGTGATTGTAGTTGTGCGTATTGAGACATTTTCTCAGGAATACAATATCTATAACATATCACGGTTTCAGTCATTTTTACCAATATCCAGGATATCGTTATCTTTGGCAGTTTTCAAAAAAAAAGTAGCCCTGTAGTAACCGAACAGTTAGTGATTGGTGGTTGTGTCCATTGAGACTTTTTCTCAAACACAATATCCACGGCTTTAGTCGTTTTCACCGAAATCCAGAATTTTATTGTCTTTGGCTGCTTTGAAAAAAGCGGCCGCGTTGTGACCAAATGGTCAGTAGGCCTAATTGGTGATTGTGCCCATTAAGACTTTTTCTCATGATCATAGTATGTATATATAGTTTCAGTCATTTTCATCTAAATCCAGAATTTTATTGGCTTTGGATGTTTTCAAAAAAGTGGACTCGTAGTGACCAAACGGTCAATGGTTGGTGGATGTGCCTATTAACACTTTTTCTCAGGAACATATCACGGTTTCAGTTGTTTTCACCGAAATCTAGAATATCACTATATTCTACTGTTTTCAAAAAAGTGACCCTGTAGTGGCCAAACGGCCAGCGATTGGTGGTTGTGCCCATTGAGATTTTTTTTCTCTCAGGAACACAATATCTACAACATATCACGGTTTCAAGCAATTCCACCAAAATCCAATTTCCATATGGATTGTGCGGAGTCCTTTACTGGTTTTAATTAGTCTTGTCCACAAGACGAGATATGTCTGGTCTCGACGATTCTTGTCTTCTTGAAAACGTAATTTAATAAAGTAAATTACGTAAGTGAGTAAGACGAAAAGTAAATTTTCAAATTTGTGACTCTGTGAAAAACAAGACAATTCTCACCTTATTTCCGAGATGAGGGGAGAAATTTCACGAGCCTCGTAGGTAATGTTAATTCAAGTAAGTTTGTTAGGTCTCAAACATTTAGCGTTGCATGATTCATAGTATAAAAAACTATAAATCGATAAAGTGATTCCACTAACACAGTGAAAATATATCAACGTTTAATTTATTATTTTTTTACGTTTTAACGTTGATTTCAACAGCAAGGCCATATGAGTCGTGGACCTACTGTTTAACGAACCACAGTTGCTGTCGCCAGGAAAGGAGCCTGGATCCTCCAGGGCCAAAGCGTATATAGTAGGGATGGCCAAAATTTTCCGGAATCCGGATTCCGGAAATTTTGTTTTCCGGAATCGGAAAATTTACTTTCCGGAATTCGGAAAAATTCCGGAATTCGGAAAAATTCCGGATTTCGGAAAAATTCCGGATTTCGGAAAAAATCCGGAATCCAGAAAAATTCCGGATTTCGGAAAAATTCCGGAATTCGGAAAAATTCCGGAATTCAGAAAAATTCCGGAATTCAGAAAAATTCCGGATTTCGAAAAAATTCCGGAATCCAGAAAAATTCCGGAATTCGGAAAAATTCCGGAATTCGGAAAAATTCCGGAATTCGGAAAAATTCCGACATTCGGAAAAATTCCGGATTTCGGAAAAATTCCGGAATTCAGAAAAAATCCGGAATTCGGAAAAAATCCGGATTTCGGAAAAATTCCGACATTCGGAAAAAATCCGGAATTTTTCCGAAATCGAATTTTTCCGATTTTACTTTCCGGATTCCGGAAAGTAAAAATTCTGGAATTGGCCATCCCTAGCTAGTAGCTGTTAAAAGAGAAACACAATAATGAATATATATACTGTATTAGTTTCTTGTAGTTGGATATGTCTTTATCACTTACGTAGACAATTGCTACTGCAGTTATTTACTGTTTTATAAGGGTCTTATTTTCACACACAAAAAAGTCGCCGGTATGTCTCAAACATTATCGCGTTCCCACCTACAGCTACTCCAAAGCACTGCAAACTACTTTGTAACCAGGCGAAAGGCAGTGGAGGAAAAGAAATCTCAACAAATATTCTAATAACATTCGCTTATTGTCAACATACCTACAGTGAGCGCAGAAAGTGTTCGTACACCGTGCATACTTTATATTGAAAACAGCTAGCATGAGAACGGGAGGTGGAAAATATATATATAACCAGAATTAAGACTACACATTCATACATTTTATTTCTATATACAAGAGAAAGGCCAAACAAACACAATCACTGTTTTGTTCAGAAGAAAAGAGAGAATTCCTTTTTTGTAAACGCAAAATGTCACCGTACACTTATGCTTGAATTAGTGCTTATAAAGTATATTACGTTATTTAATATTTTGTGGGATTACCCTGTGCATTAATGATTGTCTGTAGTCTTCGTGGCATTGATTTCACCTGTAGTAGTTCGTAGTTCTGTAGCTTCGGGACTGATTATGTCCCATTCTTCTTGAATAGCTTTTCTTAGGCCTTCTTTAGTAGAGACAGGGCCGGCGCGAGAGAGGGTCGAGCCGTGCCACCGCCCAGAGCGGCAAGTCTAATGGGCGGCAAAATTTGAAAAAGAAAAGAATACTATCAAAATATAATGCTTCGTAATAGGCTCACATGGAAAAATAAGATTGTGTTAACCTGAGAATGTAATTGAACTTACTTCACTCACATTCAAGAAATACTCTCTCAGGAAATTCAGAGCATTCCTCCTCGTTTTCAATTATCAAACTACTAGCCACAGGTATCTCGTTCAATATTTCCCTTGCAGCAGTGTAGATAGGATTTTGAGCTAGAGTGCATAAGATTATCACGGTGTCTTTTTATATTTTTTTCTATTCAATAATGTTCTAACGCTCCGCTCCAAGTATGCAAAAGGTACACTCCCACTTGAGACAGGCCGTTCTAGCCTGTAGCATTCAGGAGCGGATCCAGGACGGACTTCTGGGGGGCGGTGGGTTGTAATACTGCTACTTAGAGCTACTTTTAAGAGCGTCAAAAAATAAACTATATATTTTATTTATATATAAAATAAAAAAGTTTCCTCTTCTGGGGGGGGGGGGCGATCGCCCGATCGCCCCCCCCCCTGGATTCGCCCCTGGTAGCATCTAGAGACATTTAGGTTCTAATAGCGAGTTTTTGACCAATTTACAAATTGTTCATTCCGAATATAGTAAATCGTACAGCGTATTATTTCTTGAGAAATGTTTCATTTTTTGTATAGCTAAAAAAAAGTTTATGACTTTTTTTTTCTGCGTCAGTTCAACGTTAGGCCATACTAAAGGAACATATTAGTAGTCTCACTTTAAAATCATAATCCACCACAAGGTGGGAGAGCCGAATTGATGCTCTGACTCAGTTATCAAATATAGGAAGTTTATGATGCCTTACTTCAAATAAGTAATGACAATAGAACCGATAGAATGGTCGTCCACGATGCTCTGTGTATAGCAAACCAGCTGAGTTACTTTTCTTTCCTTTACTCACTCGTTGTCTGATATGACTTTAAAGCATTGATTCTCATGTGTTGGATGCAGTAGGATTTCTTGAAAATATATCTGGGTACTTTGAGAGGAGCAGAAATTATGCAAAGTTTAAATCTTACTTAGTTGATACGATGGACTTGGCATCAGCATTAGATACGGGTGATCTACTGATACGTAATACAGTGCAAGCTCGAAGTCGAAAGAAGAGACAGTTTCAGTACGAGGCAGAGGATGAAGCTACTGAAAACATCCACAAACAAGATACAAGATCGATTTTTATTACCAAGTTCTAGAAGTGATTGTGTTAGCTTTTAAGAGAAAGATTTGAGCAACTTAAACATCACAGCGAATATTTCAATTTTCTTTGCGATATAAGTAATCGTAAAGATATAGCCTACCACCTGAACTTTTTGTCTGAAAAGTGTACTAAACTTACCACCATTTTAACACACGAAGAATTGAAAGATATTAACCCCAGTGATTTGAAAGACAAACTGAAAGTGTTATCCACTATAATTAAGCCTGTGAAAGTTCACAAATAATAATAATAATAATAATAATAATAATAATAATAATAATAATAATTAAGGAACATGACTTTGCTCCCAATGTTAGTATTGCACGTAGAATTTTGTTAATCTTGCCTGTAACAGTGGCAAGTGGAGAAAGAAGTTTTTGGAAACTTAAGTTTATTAGAAACTATCTACACTCTTCTATGTCTGAAACACGCTTGAGTGGTCTAGCGACGATATCAATAGAACACAAATTGGCTAAAACATTGGACTACGTGATGTGATAAAGGAATTTGCTCATATCAAAGCAAGAAAAGTTTCTTTCAATTAAGATATGTTAAATTTATGTATGTCTATTGTGTTTTAGTAAGGCTTAAGCTAATCACTTACATTTACCATAATATCTGATTTACTATATTATCTTCTTGCTCCATACTCTGTTGAAAACGCCTTTTGAGATAAAATAAGCCTAAAAATTAAAATTCTTAGTCATGATTAAAGTATATTTTTAAAACTTTATTTTCTGTATGCGCTGCTCTATATTACAGATATACAGCGAAATCGAGCATACTGAATATTGTGTCAGTATAGAGTCGTTTAAATATTACGTGAACATTCCAGAAAGGTAGTTTTTTTTTTTGTTTACTTTTCCATTTTATACATGTTTTTAAATGACACTTGAACGTTATCTGTCAAAATAAGGTTTGCGGATTAAAGGGGCGGCATGTGAAAGCACCGCCCAAGGCGGCAAAATTGCTAGCGCCGGCCCTGAGTAGAGAAGCTGTGCCTTCTGATTGTTGTCTCGAGAACAGACCATAGATGTTCTATGGGGTTCATGTCTGGGGATTGGGGAGGTGTGCGAAGCTGTTTCAAGGTATTATAGAGTAGCCACAATCGAGTATTTTCCGCTGTATGTTTGGAGTCGTTGTCTTGCTGAACAATAAATTGTTTTCAAGAACCATCTTCTGCGCACTAGTATGGAGATTTTCCTTTAATATGTTAATATACACTTTGTGAATCATCACTCAATCGATAAGGTGGAGACGACCCACCCCTGAGGCACTCATACAACCCCAGACGAGCACGGACCCTCCTCCGTGTCTTACTTTAGGGACGAGATTTTGAGGATTCATCTCTGTATTCACCTTGCGCCATACAATACGCCTCCCATTGGACTCGATAAAGTTAAATTTACTTTCGTCCGAAAATATGACCCTATTCCAGAAAGAAGCCTGATCCCTTATCTTTATACTCTTTTTCAAACTTTAGTCTCTTTATACGATTTGTCTTGTTCACCCAGAACATTTTCCTGGCTATCCAACCATGATACCTTGCAAATATTCCGCACTGTACTGGCTGATACTTTAACACCGCGTGTTTCCAGATCCGTTGCCAATTGCACAGCACTATTTTTTGGAACCTTTTTTCTTTCCCTAATAATGTAACGTTTATCTTGTTCGCTCAACAGTCTTGGTCTTCCAGTTTTTTTTTTTTTTTTTCGCACAGTGATAGAAACATTATACATCGCAATTATTGTTTGTACTGTTGTACGAGGCCTGTCTGCAAGGTTTGCTATCTTTCTCAAAGACTTACCCTTCTTATGCAATTTAATAATTACTTTTCTTGTCTCCTCATTTGTTTCTGTTCGGTTGCTTCCCACTTTGACAGCCCAACGTGCAGTTTTTTCACTTCTATTCACAACTAAACTCATTCTGTTACTCGTCATGCTATACAGAGGTGTATACTCAGGTGAATACTAGTGAACCCCAGTTGTGGTATCTTTGTTTCGTATTCGTACGTCAGGTGTACGATCACTTTTTGCGTTTACTCTATACACTTTCTACGGAATTTATTTACTTTCTGACCATTAAACTTGTCTTTGTGGTTCTTTATTGATACATTCATAAAGCTTAGTTTTCATTATTCACATTGTGTGTGTTATTACACTTCTTAAATTTTCTGTTTCTTTTTCGCAGGCATTCTCGTTTCAATAGCATAGGTGTACGAACACTTTCTGCGCTCACTGTATGTACAGTAAATACAAATTTATAATTTTTGACTTTGCGAAGTGTACAATGTAATTGTTCAATAATTAACATAAGCAGGCATTCATTAATTTATATTAATATAATAATTAATAAAACTAATAAGCGGGTGATTGATGACTCAGTGGTAGAGTTTTCATCTATGGTATTCTAACCCAGGACATGTGGGTTTTCGATGGCTAATTTTGTGTTCGAAAATTTTCCCGGTGGAAGGCCTACCTTTCTTATATTTGTTCCATCATCACTCATTAACGAATTTAGTTTATCAAAACTCTATAGCCATATATTCATTCTGTCCGTCAGTGAAGCAAACAGTCTCAAGAACTATCTGATGGATTACCAATCAATTTTGTCCATGATGTACAGAGTCAATAGTTAAGAATCGAGTTCCCTGATGAATGTAATATTCAAACCGGAAGCGGTACAAATCAACCATTTCCGGTTTTAACGTTAATCATTATATAGTAAATATGGTAATAGATAGCGAGAAGCGGTTTCCAGTAATCGACATATATATAACATTCATGTAGATAGAATGTTACCCAATTTGTGCATCTGCTGAAAATAATGAGCTTAGGTATTTAGAGATCATTTTCCGCTTTAGAAAATGTGTGCTTGGTAAAGAATGTAGAGAATTAGCTGAGTCAGGCATGTAGCTAGAATATGGTAATAGGAAGGGGGGGGTGTCTGTCACGAAATACTGTGGTTATTTACCAGGGGCTCAATCATTCTAAACTATTTTATTGGCAACATATATTGGTTCGTTTAGCCAAGATTTCTAAATGGGGGGATGATATGAAATACTGTGGTTACACGCCAGAGGCTCGATCAATCTAAATATTTTACTGACAACATACCCATATTGATTGGTTAGGACAATAAAATAAGGATATATTAGTAAGTATTTTAATTAGAAGCTATGAAGAAATCTCGAGTAAAAGAATATAAAAAAGTATTGAAAAAGATATAGTTTTCCGAGGTCATTCGAACGGTGTCGAGAATTTTGCGTCTGGGAAATTTGCGCCCTACCTCAAGAACAGGGAAAATTGCGCCTGCGATGTACCTCCACCGGGAAGTTGAGCCCTGCGAAATAAAAGAACCTATTGGAGCTTACGCATTTGCTCGGAGGGGCTGACATTACAGCATAAACAATCCTCCCCCACAACCATGCCATTTGTGATTTATTTTCATTGTGGCTATATAAGGGGAGAATAAACTTCAATATAAGCCAAAAGAACACAACGGATCAAAGCAATCACTGCTTCTTCCAGAGATGATTTTGGGGGAACACTGGCCTCCCCAGAGCTCTCAGAGTGCCCCCTCGGAGGAGATCAAAATAATACGTCTATAATATAATAATAAATAGAATAGTACCAGCAGTGACCCCCCTCCCTGCAGAATACTAAGTGTGCCCCCCGGAACATTTTTTTCTGAAAGAACAACTGAACGCAATTGTGTGTTTGAATTCCAGCAAGTAAACACACTGTACATAGTTTTCTTGATAATATTACTGAACTGATTTTACATTCACTTTACATTTTCTTTTCTATATTTTGTGTCCTGAAAAGCCAAACAACTCGCAAGGATTGTGAACAGAGATATCTGGGTAGAGCCAAACAACCTTTTGTAGATTAAATTAATACTCTTTGATTATATTAATAATTATATATCAGTCATTTATACTTTTTTGTAAATTTTGTAGTATAATGAAAAATTGTATTTGTATGGATTGCCCTTTAGTGAACTAAAATTGTATTTTTTTCATTTGTTCGGAATATTATAACGGATGGAGTAACTCACTGAGACGATGATAGGCAAGCCTAGTTCAAGTGTGAGTGGAAGTTACTTTACACAATACAAAAATAAGTTGAATTGTAGGGCGCTAACATCCCAGTGCAAATATATAGCCGGCGCATTTTCCCCTCTTTTTGGGGTAGGGCGCAAACATCCCAGTGCAAATATATTGCGAGCGCATTTTTTCCTATTTTTGTGGTAGGGCGCAAATTTCCTGGGCGCAAAATTCTCTCATTCAAGGAAAATATAATGTCCGTGAAGTTGACAAGCCACTTATGTCAGACTCCAATTTCGACTTTAAACGTCGCTAGTGCTACGTTAGTGTTCGATAGTGACGCAAATCGTTAGTACTCCACAGATAACGTGTGCTTTTTAAATAATGGATATAGGTCTTCTAACTGCATGCCAACACGCCCCTTCTAAGAATCATCTCAAAAATGAGGTTAACCGTTAGAGCAAGTAAGTGCTCATTAGAGCCATTAACATTAATGCCTCCATCGTACGGCCCTATGAGTAATGATAATAGCACGCTCTTTGCTAGTCTCAATGCGTCCCTATATTCTCGCGAACATTCTGACGTGCCCAAGTTAGTTACTTTTTTTTTTTTTTTTTTTTGCAACTATTGTTTATCTGTTATTGTTTATTGCTAGTCTGCAGAGTAGTCCTTACATAAATATGCCATTGTCCTTGATAATCATTGCGTATTTACAAGCAGTTTGTTATTACTGTTAGAAGATATCAAAAAACAACAGATAAAATCTACTACTTAACGGTTCACATTTTTCTTTTACAGTACATAAACGATTAATAATAATAATAATAATAATAATAATAATAATAATAATAATAATAATAATAATAATAATAATAATAATAATAAGACTATTCCAGCATAAAAGTTATCAATTGCATCCCACTGGCAACAAGAGACGCATATTTTAACTTCACAAAAATTAGTTTCTCACGATTTTCTGGAAAACTACGTATGATAACATCTTCATTATGTCAAGTTGTTTATCTCAGTGTGATATATGTCTTACCTCTGGACAATATCACAGTAAAACAAAAATTAAATATTAGAAGTACATCGTACTTTTGGACTACATCTCATTAACCATGGGAAGATTGAGTAGTGTATACTTTAGGATGTAAGTTTCAGCTTAATTTGCATCATACATTCTTAGGATTACAAAAAGGAAATTTGTTCGTTTGCGTTTGAACAAAATTCTTAGGATTACAAAAAGAAAAAATATTTTTTCCGAAATCCGGGTTTTTTCCGAATTCCGGAATTTTTCCGAATTCCGGAATTTTTCCGAATTCCGGATTTTTTCTAAATTCCGGAATTTTTCCGAAATCCGGATTTTTTCCGAATTCCGGATTTTTTCCGAAATCCGGATTTTTTCCGAATTCCGGAATTTTTCTAAATTCCGGATTTTTTCCGAATTCCGGATTTTTTCCGAAATCCGGAATTTTTCCGAAATCCGGAATTTATCTAAATTCCGGAATTTTTCCGAAATCCGGATTTTTTCTAAATTCCGGAATTTTTCCGAATTCCGGAATTTTTCCGAATTCCGGATTTTTTCCGAAATCCGGAATTTTTCCGAAATCCGGAATTTATCTAAATTCCGGAATTTTTCCGAAATCCGGATTTTTTCTAAATTCCGGAATTTTTCCGAATTCCGGATTTTTTCCGAATTCCGGATTTTTTCCGAAATCCGGAATTTTTCCGAATTCCGGAATTTTCCGATTTTACTTTCCGGATTCCGGAAAGTAAAAATTCCGGAATTGGCCATCCCTAGTATATAGTAACCACTTAGCCATGAGGCAGCTCTTATCAATGTTTAAAGATATGCAAGTCATTTGACAACAGACTTCATTAATAAACTTGGTTTAAATACGCTTCTCGTGACACAGGAAGAATTTTGGTGACTTGTAGATAAAAATAGACATAAAGATCGGGGCATAAATTTTGTACATAAATTCACGACATCAAGACGGAAAGTTTTCAAGATGAGACGATGAATTTTTTTTCCGAGAATCGAGATGGAACGGGATTTTGCAAAATTTCCGAGACGAAACGAGAAAACTTGAACTATGTAGACTTCCAAACTCTGAAAATTCAATATTAGAACTAGAAATAGTAAATATATAACTTCCGAACTCAGTTAAAGGATAATATAGCCGGACGGTAAATCTCTATCAAAAACAGTTTTTTGCTATCTCTTACAATGATTACTATATTGGAATCAACATTGAAACAGGAAGGTCAACAACGTTTTATTACTTCCAGCTTTAGTGGAAGAATAAGACTGAGATGAAATCTATTCTATATCAAGTACAGAATAGACCTCGATAACTCAAAACTGAATGGAATACATAAAAATTAGAGTTATCGAGTTTTTCGAGTAATTAAAGTTGGTGGTATCAAGATGATTACAACAAAAATTCGACATACCGAGGTTCTACGTTACTCATGAAAACCGACTAACTTTCCTCATGAAAAGCGACTAACGTTCCTCATGAAAAGCGACTAATGTTCCTCATGAAAAGCGATTAATGTTCCTCATGAAAAGCGACTAATGTTCCTCATGAAAAGCGACTAATGTTCCTCATGAAAAGTGACTAATGTTCTTCATGAAAACCGACTAACTTTCCTCATGAAAACCGACTAACTTTCCTCATGAAAAGCGACTAACGTTCCTCATGAAAACCGACTAACTTTCCTCATGAAAAGCGATTAATGTTCCTCATGAAAAGCGACTAATGTTCCTCATGAAAAGCGACTAATGTTCCTCATGAAAACCGACTAACTTTCCTCATGAAAAGCATCTAACGTTCCTCATGAAAAGCGACTAATGCTTTCCATGAAAAGTAACTAAAACTTCTATAGCTCGAAGTTGTGAAAATTCCTTAAATTAAATAAGATGACTAGTAAAAATAAAATACTAGACATGAGTAAAATACTATTACAGTACACATCAACAACAATGACAAGACTAGCAACAATAACAATTACGTAAAAGCATAGAACTATAGTTTCGAGTTATCGAGGTCATATAAAGAGATATTCGACTTATAGAGGTAAACTTTGACTCGTAGAGATTCACAGAAACGAAAGTTCCAGTTACCGAGATTTTTAAATATGAAACTCTTATTATATCATTAAAATTCGACTTATCGAGTTTGTAATTTTTAAACATTCAACTTACAGAGATTATTTTAACATTGAGTGTTATGGAGCTTTGAAGGGAATGTGAGAAAATTTGAGATATCAAAGAATTTGAGTTATCGTGGTCCTATTGTGCAATTTGTCATCTTCTATTAACATTTTTGCACTATGCGACTCAATATTAGAACTGAGAGTAGGCTATAATAGTGAGATGAAAAAAGGTTGATAATTCAAATGTTAGCAAGCCTAGTTTTTGCAACAACAGGACCTGGGTGAAGACTAATTACTCATTCATGGTGAAACTCCTCCTAATGAGAAGTTTGAAGAATCTTGGATTATTCTCTACATTAGTGAAAGTTAGGGCCGTTGCGTGGGCGCCGGGACGACAAATCAACAAAATTCAAGGAATTCGGATTTTGATGATAAATGAAATTTTTCAAAAAAAAAAAAAATAATAATAATGTTAATTCAGATATTGTAATAATGATCAGGCCACGGTTAAGTAAAATTTATTTATTTATGTATTTATTTTATAAGGACATCGCAACAGGCTTAATGCCCAGTTATAGTGTCGCGTACATAATTATCTAACATACACTATTATACATATATTATTATACATACACAAATAAACGTCTTCTAATTATACAGAAGTTATTGCCTGACAATTGTTTTGAACTTGTTTTCGGACATACTAAATACAATCTACTACATGAAATCTAATCATTTCGTTAATATGAAGCACTCATTCTCCACAAAGGAGACTTACGAAATATATTAGTTCTCGCTTTTCTTCAATAGAATATCTCAGTATTTGTTATTCTAGTCTTACCTGTTGGGACACGTAATAATACTTCTGAAAATAATTCTGGACAGTCACTTTTACCGTTTAATCATTTATGTAAGAAGAACAGATCAAACATCCTTATCCTTTTTTTCTAATGTTTAAACTAAAATTCGTTGGTAAATCTTCATCATAAGGACATACTTTGGGTAGAAACCGGTTTTCTTGTATGCAAGCATTTAAAAAAAAATAAACTGTATATTTTCTATTGCATCAGAATATTTAGTAGTAACTTGGTGTCCAAACAGTACAACAGTATTCTAATTTTGACTTCACGTACGCAAAATATAACCTTATAAATATTGATTCTTTGTAGAAATCCTGCACTATCCTATAAATTAAACTGAGGTTTCTATATGCATTACTCATTATTGCGTCAACGTGTTGAGCAAAGATTAATTTGCTATCAAATATAACTCCTAGAACCTTGATGGTATTTGGGATAGACAAGGAAGTGCCACTTAAGGTAAAGTTAACTGGATTTTATTTCCTCGTGAAAGATACAGATTTACATTTGGACACAATCAGGATTAATTTATTATTATTACGCCATATTTGAACTCTTTGTAGATCCAATAGAAGTTTCACGCAGTCATCAATTGAACTTACTTTGGAGTATAATTTGAAATTGTCGGCAAAATGAAAACCTTGAGAAGTTTAAATGCACAGCGAATTATCACTAATAACAAGAAGAAACAACAGGGCTACCTAGATTAGATCCTTGAGGGACTCCTGATAGAGTATTGAACTTGAAAATTACCCGTAATGGAAACATCGTCTAGGCCTAGGATTATTCAACTGGAACTCTCCACAGCCCTCAAATGTATGTGTGTGTTTTTTTAATATTGGAATTTAATATTTTTATCGTTATTTGTATATTCTATGCTATTTCTATGTTGATGTGTTTCAAGTTCAAAATAAACAGGAATAGGGTATCAGGTCAGATGCTCAAGTGTGTTTTGCTCAACTATTAAAATGTGGGACATTTGCTCAAGTGTCTTATCTTGCTATTGATCATGAACTGGAAATCCATCACAGGCGCGAAAATATTGGCTAATGGCCAGAACGGGGGTTGAGATTTTCATATATGATAAAATATATGCAGGGTTGCCACAAGTTAGATATCATATTTTCCATATTACGAAGGCAAAACATTGTATCTGAGCAATTCAAGGTACAAACTGGATTTCTTTTATTGCTTAAAAGATTTAAGAAAAAGAGAATAATTAATTACAAACGATACACAGTATGTACGAATTCTTAAATAAATAACATTAATTTCTCAGGTTATGTACAGTATAATTCAAATGAGCTGTATTGAAGGAGATTATATTAAATGTTCCATTGTTTGAAACAAAATGTTTTATGCGTAGAGTATAACAACGATTAAGAATAGTAGGCCTATTAGCCAAGAGAAGAGATTTAAGGCTGTTTCGTCTTAAAAAGGAGGCTTGAAAGTGTTGTCTTTAAAAATGAGTTTTTGGAAGAGTTCGGTGTCATCTCAAAAATTCTCTCTCGACATTATGTTGGGTAACACTAATTCCATAATCTATATAGTACTATTATATACAAGAATGGAAGTGATTCTCTTATCATCGCCTAGATCATGCTTCTTTAGGTAAAAATAAACTGAAATTTTTGACAGAATATTCCTCGGGTGTACTCCACTAGTGCACAAAGAAATGAAATAAAGTGCTTATGGTATTGCGAGCACACAATATTCGATATTGCGTTGTCATGGTTAGATTTGTTTTACAAATTATGGTTATATGAGAGATTGTTCCTGTTACATAGAGAGGCAAATATCAAGAAATATAATAGACGTTTATTATAACACGATTAATTGCCACATTTTGATTTGTGAAAAATACGGGAAGATGTTTTGTATGAAAAGGTAAATAGCAAGAAGTATAACATATACGTAATATTATTATATAGTAAATTTTATATCCACGATATGTCTTTAATTGACGTTTACCCATTTTTAGTTAGCACCTATAAAAAAGAGAATAGTGAACATCACCGGCTAGCACCACAATATAAGTGCCGCTAAATGTGTAACTTTCGTGAAGGGGAAAATTTAAGTTTGTTTGTGTACCAGTTTTAGACAATTTAAAATAGGATTCTTGAATTTCATTTATGCACAATTATTCTTGCTGTTTACTTTGAAAATGATACCATATGTTAATAGAGAACAGCAGTTTACTTTTTTAAAGAATATGCTGACAATATGAAAGTATAAAGACGTGACACGTAATATGTTGACCTATCTCCAAATTCTGTTTTCTTCTCCAGCGCGAAATAAATTAACTAATCTTGTGTTCAGTGATAATGCAATATTTGTTTCGAGGGTGGAGGATGGTGATTTTGAAAAAAAAAAATCACTTGCCAAAAACTGTTTTACACAATGGAGTATCTTTGCATCATATTTTGTGCACTCGAGGTTTCTTATTTGTGTCATGATCGCACAGAGGCCTTTATTTGAGCACTCTCGGCCTACGGCCTATCCCTTTTATTACGGAGGCAAGAGATAAGAAAGGATTTTTGGAGCACGTATTCCAAGGGAAATAAAGAGGTTTTTAAAGTTTTTTTTTCTTTTTTAAAAAAAGAATTCAGTATCTCACACATTCATGAAATTAGAGAGATGAAACTCAGCATATAAACTCTTCTTTATAATAAGAGAATACGTATTTTTAGCGCTTTCAAAAATGCCGTTTCTAGCGGAGACATTTCTATAATATTCAAACTTCTCTTCCTTTCTTCAGAGACTGTCGAATGTGAAGATTCGCTTAAGTTGGAGATGTGGAATTCAGTACATAGATTTTTAGTTAAAAATAAGGGAACACATGTTTCAAGAGCAAAAAGAAGGTCATATTTATTATATTGAAAATTCCTTTTATTTATACATAAAGTGCCGAGTGTGACAATTTAAATTTCCGGTATTGTATTTATTACACTTTATCTTCCTGTAAGGAAAACAGAAACTTCTGCTACTGTATGTATAATCAGAATACGATAAAATATGTATTTAATAACTAGCCTTCGGTTGTCTGGGGACTTCGCCCAGAAACCGCCGTGTTTCCTCAGCCTACGGCCTCACATCTCATACACCTGCAAGCATACCGATTTTCAGTTCAAACATCAAGTTTCATGTTTCTAACTTTCGGGATCCCTAGATATGAATGTATTATTGTAATCCGTAAAGAGGATCACGTAATATTTTATCATTTAATATTGAATATGGAAGTTATAGTATGGTTCTTTCAATTCCGGTTTGAGTAGAAAGATTAGTGTTGAAATGGAATATAG